>NC_057863.1:151427042-151750792 GCF_019393635.1 Dromiciops gliroides
TGGATTAACAGAAGGAAGTGGATGTGAGAGAAATTGTGAAGGACTTAGTGAAAGTCTACATATTAGTTCTTATAAAAGAAGAAAAATATATGGAAAGCCTGAAAACTAACATTGATTATAGGCCATGTCTTGCACTTTATACAAGCCTGGTCCATATGTAGCTTTTATAAAATGTTATTTTATATTCTTGTGCTAATATAGTAAATTATACACACACATTTGAGAAAGTCATATGTAACAAAATAGAAAGCATTACTGAATTTCCAATATTGGCTTCTCCTAATCGGATTAACTTAATTCTAGAATAAAATGAAGTGATTATGACAGTTTTCTCAAAACTGTCATATTTGTTACTTTGCAATATCATATATTCTTCTAGATGAATTGATTTTACACTAGTATCATCCCTATGTTAAAGATGGACTAGAATTTGTAATATTTTTGTCTTTGCCATTTAAAAAGATAAGCTTAAAGTCCCTTATTTCTGATTCTTAAAACTTTCTTCTCTTTCCTATCCTCCACTCCATGAATTTTGAAGAATGGTAGTCAGTAGCCCAGAAACAACATTAGACAATTCTCTCAGTAGCAGAATTTTCTTTCCCTTTATTGGATTTTGGTTTTGGATATATTTTCCCACCCCTTCCACTTCTTTGAAATATACAAGGGCACACGTTAATATCCATACATAGGCACTTTGGAGTGTTCTTATACTCAGAGGTTTACAACAACACAGGTGGGAGAGATATGAGATAGTCAGTATTTGATATTAGGGCACTGCAAGTTATTTTATTGGTACTGTTAAATAGTATAAATGAATTTTCATCACAGCATCAAACACTTACTATTAATGTTTTCAATGTTTTATGAGTGACTTTAATCACAAGGGAACTTGTCGGTTTTATTTCTCCAGAGTTTGGGTGGGTTTTCCTTCTTCCCCACAGCCCATGCTAAATATTTTTGACACTAACAGTGCTGCATCAATTGGAAATTCACATTTCATGTAATAACAGACCATTTTAATTTCATGAGGTAAAGAATTGGCTTCCCCTTGCAAATAGCACTGAAGAAAGCAATATTGTCAAAAGAACTGGCATGGTACATCAAGAGATAAATCTGTTGAATTAAATAACAGGCTTTCATTACCTTTTACATTGCATTTCCATATAACATAAGCATTAATTAAACCCTTCAGTGAATTTCTTCTTTCAGGAGAGCTTTCTCTGTGTCTGACAAGAAATGTCGACCAGGAGAAAGTATAGGACTGAAGACCTGCCATTAAAAATATACTCACTTGTACAGAGAGAATATTGACTGTATTCAAACAGACAGGCAGAAAGTGAGAGCAGGGAAATATCATTTTACATTCTTACCCTTGCTTGTTAAACAGACTTTGGCAATATCACTGAAATATCTTCTAACTTGAGCTTTAAAAGTCAAGGTTATCTGAGACCTTACCACTAGTCCTACCACCAAATATTCAGAACACTTAAAGTGAAAACAGAAAGACAAACAGTAATCTTTTTAGTTCTCTTAATACACCTCCATTTACATGGCCAGCAACTTGGACTACACCAAAGAAAAATTGGTTTTTCCCCTTGGTAAAGTGAGGGTGTAATTTGCGCCAGTATTTGGAAGATTCTGATGGAATAGTACCATGATACTTCAAAGCGGTGATGGAGAAATGCCTTCCTAAGAGTCTCCTACAATACTTTTGATCACATGCTACTATTTTATCTTCTCATTCTAGGGGAACACTTGAGAATCTGCCCTCAGGAATACACATGCTGCACCACAGAAATGGAGGATAAACTGAGCCAACAAAGCAAACTGGAGTTTGAAAATCTTGTAGAAGAGACAAGCCATTTTGTGCGTACCACCTTTGTGTCAAGGCACAAGAAATTTGATGGTAGGTGAAATATTCCCAAGGTTCCTCCTGTTGCATCTCTTGAAATTTGTTTTCCCTTTCTTATATGAAAGAATCTCCCTAACTTACACATGGTATTTGACAATAAAAACATTGACGTCAATCTTGAATATTTTCTAATCATGGTTATTTCATAAGAAAAGCAACATTTTCCTTTTGAACAGAGTTTATATAAGGTGTCATTGTGAGAAAAGTAAGCTAACACAGAAATTGTGACTTTGAGTGGCTCATAGTCTTAAAAATATATTCTGAATAGAATGTAGTATCCATTATATTGCAGTAAGTCCCAGAATTTATTTTATTACATAATGAACTTTCTTAAATTAGCTTAAATGAAGTTGCGTTAAATTCCTGTAAATAAAATTAATTTCAACAAAAATATCATTCAAAATAATAAGCATACATACTTTTAGGGGGTGGAGAAAGCTATTGAGAATCAAAAGAAATGATATTGTGTTACAAGCACAAGAAATTTGAGTGTCAAGAAATTACTGCATTGGTCAAAATAATATTTAAACTTGTGTGATTCCATTTGGGATAGACATAACTTTGACATAATTGTCCTGCTGGGATATATCAAGAGTTGATAATACAGTCTAGTCCATTCTCTGTTTACATTATTTTCTCAATGAAGGCATATCATTTTAAAGTAATCTTAGGAAACAAATAAGTTTGATACATTTTGTTGAATAATTGGCTTTGCACTGGCCTGGCTAAAGCTAACACAGAGTTCAGAGGTCCCTTTGAAATGTAAATAACATATAAAAAGAGCATGCATTTTTGTAATTAAAATTATTGAGAACCGCAGTCCTAAAAGTGCCTGGAAAGACTATTTGTAGTCATCATACTTTAGTTCCCTTGCCTTCCTCAGCTACTTGCCCCATCCTATATGGCTGTATTGTATTTAATGGTAATGGTAATGGTAAACCTAAACCTAAATGGTTCCCTTCTTTGATTTAGGGTTTGAGCACCTTGTGCTTGAGATGCCCCACATTTCAAGAGGTCTCTCAGTAATAACATGTTATGATTCAAGAGTAGGATTTACGGTATCAGGTTTGAGCCCTCTTTTGAATTCCGATTGTTAAGCCATCTTCATTTCCATGCTCATTTTAAAGTAAATATTCTATATTAAAAATCAGAAGAGAAAGTAATTAACATCAAGGCAACTACATCATGCTTTCTCATCATAGCATTACTGAAGAAAATACTAAAATTTTAACAGAGTAGGTTTTTTAACACTTATTGGAGCCTAAATTATTATATTTGTTTAAGTCTTTTCCAGAAAATATGGAATTTTAATAACTCAAAAATATTTTATCTTGTAAAGGTTTTTTCTAAATCGACTTGCAAATTTTGATAACCATTACCATGTTTCAGGGAACATCCTGGTATCTTGCAGCAATATCAGTGCTATGGGCAAGAAGCCCAAAGTTAAAAGAGCTGCCATTCATTTCTTTCAGCTCCTACTGTCAGTGCTTAGCAAATATATTTTCTGCCTAAGGGTCCTTTTTCTTTGTTGAGTAAATTAATAAAATTTCATCTTTTTTATTGTGGAAAACTGATTTCTTTCATATTGGCACTCTGATAAAGTCATTAAAAGGCAGGTCCATGCAGCATTTCATGATCATGGATTGGGCTGCCTATTAGGAGATAGAAGTGTTGGATTTTATTATATCTGATGATTTATGGAGAAATCTTCTCTAGATTTTCCTGTACTTCCACTATTCTTTCCCTCTCTTTTCCTATGCATGATTTTCTCTATGAACAAACATATAAGAAAGTATATCTGTATATGGTAAACAAAGGTGATTTTCATGCAGTTTCCTTAAATGAGTCTATGGTGATCTATTCATTACTTAACACCATCTTTTGACATAGAGAAAGACACTCCTGTAGTTCTGGTTATAGATGATATGTCACTTCAACTTGAGATACCCTGTTTGTGATTATACAAATATAGGGTGAATTTTTGGCTGCCAAGAACTAACTACTGAGGTTGTGTCTCTCAAAAATATTTTTCCTTTATTTCATGTAGTACAACTGCAAAACCATATTGAAATAATGTCAGAGAAGTAGCCATAGTGGGAAAAATATCAAATTGTTATAAACAAAAGATGAATAGTGAAGGAACTAAAGCTTTTTAGGAAGGATTTCACCCTTTCTTTTAACAAATACATATATCCATCAAGCATGAAACAAAAAAAAACCACTTCTGTTTCCAAGACCATGCCTTTTAATTGCCCTAGACTGACAATTTATAATTCTGCTGTGATATTTTGATCTAAGAACCCTCTTTCTCTAGCTCTGCTCTCCTCTCTCTCTCTCTCTCTCTCTCTCTCTCTCTCTCTCTCTCTCTCTCTCTCTCTCTCTCTCCCCCCCCCCCCTATGTTTTAAGTATTGGACTACTTAGGGGCATTCAGTCAATCAACTTGACAGGACACCGATTGGGCTTCTTTTCAAAATAGCATTAGTTACAAGTCCTGTGAAGTTCTCTCTTAAGAGATCATTTCATTGTAATTAGATTTGCTTGGGAGACAATGGAATTAGGAAGAGAAAATTAAGAGTTTATATGTATGATTATAGAGGTCTTCTCATGTAATTGTTTTCCTGGTGGACCCATTCTAGTTGGCAAATGTAGTGGTATTAGAAATATGTGCTCTCTTAGTGCCTGTCTGTCTGCCTGTGTGTATGTGTATGTGTATGTGTATATATATATGTGTATATGTATGTGTGTACATATATATATGTATATATGTGTGTATATGTGTATACTATTATGAAAATCAAGCATTTGATGACCCCATTTTTAAAAAAAAGTCAAGAAATTGTCAGAAACAGTATATTTACCAGTACAGCAAATGTTTTGTATTATTTTCTTTTTTTCTAGTTTCCTTATTGAATTCATTAATAGGCATCAAATTGTTAAGGGGGATATTTAGGGGGAAATCTACCAAAATCCAAGATAGGGGTTCTGGATTCTTAGATTACTTCTTTGTGTTGACTTGGGTGTAACTGATGACACTATAAAGGCCTTTGATTGTTTTGGAAATAGTAGCATCACCATTAATTATATTTATGCTTTGCATTAGTATTTCAATTATTATTGTTATTATTTTATAATTATTATTAAATACACTTCTTACACATGAAACTTTCTTAGGGGCCTGAAAAAAGATAAAATGCTCTGCAATGGGGTATTTTAGAAAGATTTAACATATGGAGCATGCATTGTTTTAGTTTGCTAGATTTTCAGCCATATATGAATGTTTGCTTTTTCAATCAGTATCCTTGTAGATATACAGGATCTAGAATACCTAGAGACATAATCAAGTCTTATTCCCTCTTTTTCCAGAGGGGAAAAATTATCTCTCATTTTCTGAATAGATATGCCAGAAGAAATAGGGAAGGAAGAACAATGTATGTAAATATTTATAAGAAAACAACATGTCTGAATAATACTTGGTTATCTTCTTTGAAACCTAAAGGGTACTTCACCTTCTTTTCCCTCACAATGGGATAGTATTATACAACAAATACTCGTTAATATTCTGATTTGCTTATCAGTTTATGTACATTTACCAGTGTTCTCTGTTAGAGCTCAAAGCTTATAATAAGATTAACAGTTTTAATAAATAAGATTTTTAAAATGTTCATATCCCCTTATAGTTAAAATACTATCAGTTTGACAAGTTTCAGATGTACTTCTTTAAATAACAAAGATTAATGGCAATAGTTAGGAAGCTGAAAATGTTATAATTTGAATTCTTTTCCCTTACCCATCTGTGTCTCCCACCCCCTTCCCTTCACCAAAACTTTACTGAGAGGTGGTATCTATTTAATGTCTAGGTAATATAGCATGTATATTCTCAGCGATGGCAAAATTCCAAGTGTTTTATTCTGCCTTCCTAAGTCTTCACTTCTAGCTCTCATTATTCAACAACACACTTCTCAAGCCAAAAAGCAGAGACCTTCTCTTGCATCTTTTGTCTGATAGCCTTAAAAGATCTGCACACTAGGGGCAGCTAGGTGGCACAGTGGATAGAGCACCGGCCCTGGAGTCAGGAAGACCTGAGTTCAAATCTGGCTTCAGACACTTAACACTTACTAGCTGTGTGACTCTGGGCAAGTCACTTAACCCCAATTGCCTCACTAAAAAAAAAAAAAAAAAAGATCTGCACACTAATGTATCAGTTGAGCTCTTAGCTATACTTCTCAGAAGTGAACCAGGAAAGCAGATTGGGAGGGGAAGAAAAGGTTGGAATAGGACCATGTGCACCTGGAAGAATTAGCCCAATTAAATCTTTTTTTTTTTTTTGGTGGGGCAATGGGAGTTAAGTGACTTGTCCAGGGTCACACAGCTAGTAAGTGTCAAGTGTCAAGTGTCTGAGGCTGGATTTGAACTCAGGTACTACTGAATCCAGGGCTGGTGCTTTTATCCACTGCACCACCTAGCTGCCCCAGCACAATTAAATCTTAAAAGAATAAGATTGCACCCTTTACTTTACTCTATCCTGTCCAGTAATTCTAGGCCACCAACTGAGTCAATACTTAGAAGATCTGTGATTTACTTGATATGAGGAATCACTTCACAGACGCAGATTGAGGGAATAAGGTATTTTTCATTTTGTCATTCTGTCCAGGGGTTGAATGTAGTTGCTCACAAATAGTAGTTGATTTGTAAATGATTGCTGAATGAATAAGTAACAGAATTGCTATGTCCTCATGGCTCATCTACCTTCCCACTGCCAATAGATATAGATGTATCTATTTTTATCTTTCTATTTTTCTATATCTCTGTCTCTCTCCATTTGTATGTATGTATGCATGCATGTATGCATGTATGTATATATATTCATTATGCTGGTAAATGTTCAACAACTGGCTGTTTAGAAAAAATATATACGTGGCATTTTTAAGTTTAATCTGCATGAACATTTTCATTATCCTTTTCTGAAGTCTAGGCAATAAGCAAAGCAATAAATCAAGCTCTGAGTTGTAGCTTTTTCTAATTTCCAAGGTATAAATTTGCACATCAAAAATTTAACAATTACTTCTGTAGTCACTTGGAGTTAACTCTAACACACCACTGGAATCATATATGCATATCTGGTGATGATTTTGCTGTTCTTAGAAAAAAAACATATATAAAAACAATCACCAGACTTGAACTCCAGACTTTCTGAGTAAAAATCTTAAACTGGTAGGAATGGGTAGTATCTGCTCTAGTGCTTTTTTGGACTAATAACCTTTGAGACTCTTGATGTCATCCTCCTTTGAGGATATGAGAGTTGGCGAAGGTAGCAGACTCTCCTAGTACAAAATGTAACAAATATTCTGGATTTTATTGTGACATACTCAAAGGATAAACAATGTAACTGGAAAACACACTCCCTAACCTCTTCATCACAGGAGATTCCTAATCAGGACCAACTGTCCTCCCACCTGCCACTGGGATCTATAGGCTTCATGGAAATAAAAAAAAAAAAGTAGGCCCTCTTCTAAATAGTTGATAACCTGGATCTGTCCTATTGTAAAGGTGGGGAAACTGAAGCCAACAGAGTTTAATTTACTTACTCAAAGCCAATATGAGCCCATTGTAGGACTGATCAGTTCATTGTATGCCATATTTCTGAATGGGGTGATTTAGTTGAAGTCATCTATATACAGAAAATTTTTTCTTATTTAGTTTTTATATAGACTTAGAAATATTTAAAGTCAAGGTATTATTTCTTTTATTGGAAATCATTATTTCAATCATTTTGCTCAAGTAGTAAGTAATGAATTCAGTTAAGACACCAGAAAAAGGCAAAAATACTGCAAGATGGAAGACTGCATATATTTTAAATGAAAATAGGCTTCACTGTAGAATTATTAATGTATGAATGATTAGTGAATATTCATTCTTATTAACTTATGAAGCCTTATGTTATCATGGTGTTCTACACTACCAACTTTCTCCCTATGCATATTTATGGAAGTTGAATACCCCAGAGAGAAACATTTTGGTGAGGGGACTTTTCGTTTAGAAATTGCTCTCCCTTCTGATTTGATGGAGTTCTTGTTTATTCACATTTGAAGTATCACATAAAGTTGTTTCTTTAGTGTGTCCTTCTCTATTTTATGACTTTATATTCCTTCCTGGTTCTTATTTATGTATTTTAATGTCATACATTTGTCCAGAGATTTTGGCAGGGAGTGCATTTTTAAAAGCAAAATAAAAAAAATGTTGAAAAGTAATTTCCATTCTTATGAAAAACATATTCTGTAGTAACACCCTCAAAATATCCACCATCCTGAATATAGCAGTAATTTATATCAGTGCTATGGCTTTGGTACTATGAAAGCCCTGCTTATGTTTCCTTGTTAAATATCATTTCTCATTCTTATAAGGTAGAGAGGAAGATGACAGAATGCTCTCTTTAAAATATGACCCAATTTTACAGTGAATAAGATTATTCTAGAATAAAGAAATATAAGTTGTTACCTATAGATTACTGTAATCTTCCAGGTTTTTAAAATACATGCTCCATATTTACAAAGCATATAAATAAATAATTTGGAAATTGAAGGACGTGAGTTTCCTCATTTATTAAAAACAACAACAGGGTGGGGCAGGGCAGGTTGTACCAAATGATCCCTCTGAGTCTTTGGGTCTTTTGTTGGTGTTGATACAAAACAAGGTTTGTCATGTGACTGTTACAGACTAACATGCAGATTTTCTGTAGAACTCTTTTAATCCCAGACAAAGAACATATAGTAGCTATATTCCCTGCTCCAGAAATCCAAATAAATTTGAGTATGGTTGAAAAGCAAATAGGGAGCTGCTTTTGCTAGAGTGTCATTCCTGTATCCCCATTACCTTTCTCAGGGACTAATTATTCTAGAACAAAGAAAACTAAGTATTTCCTTCATTTGACCTCAGTTTCTTCATCTGTAAAATGACGTTGGACTGGATGATCTCCAACTTGCTCCACCCTCACTGTTTCCACCCGCAAATCTCATAATGTATTTCAAGACCAAAGAAAAATGATGTTTAGATTAGCTGTGTATCTACCTCCTCCTCTTAGTGCAGATGACCAAGAGTCAAATGTATTTATTCAATATAATTGTGATAATCTTCTTAGGAAGTAATTTGTCAGGTGGTTACTGGAGCTAAATGCTTACTCTTAAGTTTGTTTTGTTCCCACCTCTTTGACAAACTTTTAATTCAAAGGACATCCCCTTAGAAAGCTGAAGGTGCTAAAATGAACAGTAGTTACACAGTAAAACAATCTCACTAACCTTGGAAAGGAATCTGGGCATTTTTTCCCAAAGGGAAGCTTTTCCAAAAATAGGAATCAGACACTAAGGAGGGATATGCTTTGTCAGAGTCATCGAGAAGTTTTAGAAATTCCTCACTTCCTGCATTTGCCAATGTTGGGAAGCCTGGTCCACATTTGAGGGTTCTTGAAACAAAGTGCATGAAGGAGATGTATTTTTGCAGGGTTGAATTATTTCTGTGCTCTGGTATTTGACAGGACTGTTTTAAAATGTGTGTGCAAGAGGCTAATCAGTGGCTTCATGTCTGCTCCAATGGACAACCAATCTTGTTCTAATTCTTAGATCCCTACCATATACTTCAAAGTAGCTTAGAATATATTATGCTCCCAGTGTAGTTGTAATATTATCATCTTATTATCACCAATTCCCTTGCATGGTAGCTTCACTGAGCAGCTGTTTCACAGACAAGCCAATTTCTTTTAAGTATTGCTCTATCAGCCGCTGAAACCAACCCTACCAGAAGGATTCTTGGTCATGAATGTTAATGAGCAGACAAGGATCTGTTCAGTAGCAGTAGCTCACTAATCCTTTGAGTAAATATCGGCAAATTATGGGATGAATTTTATTTGAGGCAAATTGATATCCTACCAAAGAGAGAAAAGTTATTTTCTTGGAAATCAGAGAAAATATTTAATTGTGGTATTAATTAGAATGTGGCTGAAACATTATTATCTTATAATCCAAAAACTCATTAAAGTAGATGGAGTCAGAGCTACAAAGTATGTGTGACTTTGTTGCCCGCATTATCTTAGGTTACACCTGATTTCTAATGGGAGATCCAGCATAGGTCACCAACTTATTTACTTGAATGTAATATTATTGCAAATATCACCCCCAGTAGTGACTAGGAGATTCATGAACCCTGTGATTGACAGAAAGCCTTAATAAGATATGAAACTCTTCTTCTAGTTAAGCAATATTTGCCAGATGGTTTGGGTACTTGAGAAACAGTTATCTGTGTTTAGAATTCTGCTTAAAGCTGTAGCACTAGTGAATAAAAAGAGAACCTGAAGTAATATGAACATAAAACATCACTCTTTGTCATATCTTCAGTCTGAAGCCACTTTGGTCATTGGACTATGTTGAGTGTCTTGTAACTATGGTTTTGAAGAGGTACTGAATGTCCAAAGGACTAATGATAAAGCATGCTATCCACCTCCAGAGAAAGAACTATTGTTGATTGAGCACATACTGAAGCATGCTCTTTTGTACTTTCTTTTTTTTTTCACTTGAGTCTTTTTGTATAAAATTACTAATGTGGTAATGATTTACATAATTGCACATGTATAACCTATAGCTAGTTCATGGCCAGCACTTGGAAGGGAGGGAATGAGAGAGGGATAAAATTTGGAACTCAAAATTTTAAATAAAGGAAAGAATTATTGAATGATAAAGACTGAAAATGGGAGTTTCCTTGAACAAAGAGTTTGGCTATTTTTTTGTTTTGGTTTTTTGTGAGAGGAGAGGGAATGGTAGGTGTTGACTCTTGAATTATACTTAGTAGACACCAAGTTGGAAGGATTTTAAATATTGACTAAAGAGACTGAGTTTCTTCTTCATGCCAGTACTTTGACATCTTCTCAAAAACTACGTGGTTGGTTGAGCTTACCATAGCATCCCAGACTTTCTGACACAGTTCTGATTTCAAAAAAAGAGAATATGCTTTTATTGACACAAGAAATCACCTTGTAAGACCACCTTTATTATTCACAAGAAAGCACCTCTGTCAGACCAAGTTCTGAGTTTTGGTTCAGAGAATTAAGTTGTCATATCAGTGAAAGAAAGAAAACCATCAAAGCATCTCATTGAAAACTGGTCGTCATGATGGGGCCCAATTTTTAAGAAATCAGATACAATATCTGATAGGAATAGATCTTCATTACTATTTAAAAGCATGAGCTGGGTCTTGATTTTAAATGTACTCCAAATTAAGAGGATGGAATCTCTTTGTTATGATTGTATACCTTATTAGTTTACTTGTTCTAGTAAGGCTTTAGAAGTATTTCTGTAAAGGGTTCAAGAAATATATTGATAATTTATTTTTAAAATATAGATCAATGACCTGAAAATATATTATCCTCAGCTTGTAGGGGGGTAACCTTAAATGACTCAAATGCTTGCTTATCCTGGTTGCTAAAAGATGTTCCTTCTAGCAGCCTTTCCTGTCCTAAACCCAAGTATAAGAGAACTATGGTTTCTAGTCCACCCTGTTACTTATTCTTCCATGAGCATAAAGTATAGATCCACCCCAGCGGAGGAGGAGCCCTGTTCAAAAGAAAAGAAAAGAAAACAAAGCAAAAACAATCTTTATTACCTTCAGTGCCATGCATTGTTTGTGGAAATGGAATTTGAGATTCTTTTTGTAACAAGTGATATCTATTATATGTAATTAAAAATACTGCCTGTTCCAAGTTCAGTATTTCTCATTTGAACGTTTTAAAGTTTTGTGACACTCACTGAATGGACAAACATTATTCTTGGAATAAGCATATGGAGGGGGCATCTAGGTGGTGCAGTGGATAGAGCACCAGCCCTATTCAGGAGGACCTGAGTTCAAATCCAGTCTCAGACACTTGACATTTACTAGCTGTGTGACCCTGGGCAAGTCACTTAACCCCCATTGACCCACAAAAGGAATTAAACATATGGAATAAAGTGTCGGAGTAATGTTGCCTCCTATGTAGTACTTTTATTTTATCCACATGACTTTAAAATTAAAAGTAAACTTTGAAGTAGACTAGCTGGAAAGAAAGTCTCTGTGGCCTTAGAATGTCAGAAGTAAATGAACTCCATTATGTCTCTCCTATTAATGCATAGTTTATAGAATATTTTCCTTTTCAAAAGAATAATCATGTAATCCAAACAGACTTTGATTCTCTCAGGGCTTGCATCACCTCATTCCTTACCTATTAATTGGTATTTCTTTAATCACATTTTATTAGAACTGCCTGTTTTTGTTGTTATTTATTTGTTGTTTTGTTTTGTTTTTCAGGGCAATGAGGGTTAAGTGACTTGCCCAGGGTCACACAGCTAGTAAGTGTCAAGTATCTGAGACTAGATTTGAACTCAGGTCCTCCTGAATACAGGGCTGGTGCTCTATCCACTGTGCCACCTAGCTGCCCTGTTTATTTTTATTTTTAGCAATGATGGTTAAGCGACTTGCCCAGGGTCACATAGCTAGTCAGTGTCATGTGTCTGTATCCAGATTTGAACTCAGGTCCTCCTGAATCCAAGGTTGGTGCTTTATCCACTGCGCCACCTAGATGCCCCCATGTTTATTTGTTTTTAAACATGACTTGCCCAGACTCTTTAGATGGAAGGAAAACTATTCAAGGGTAGTGATCATATTTTCTATATCTATTTTATTGCTCTAATCAATTAACAATAAGAATTAACACCTTGCCCAGGACCTTGTGCACAATTAATCCAACACTGTGGATAAAGGTGGTCTTGCATTGTCTGAACATCACTATAAATGCCATCATAATTCTACTGGGATGGGGGGGGGGAAACCTCTATTTGAGTACAGCTAGCTCCCAAATAGTGTAAATAAGAAATAATTCCCTCCTCCTCAGGTGGTCAAATGAATTTGAGTTCTCACTATTTGGAGTTATAATTTTGTAAAGTATTTCAGTTAGATCTAGCCCAGTGGAATAGTCAGTACAAATTCAAACAATGTCACCACTTCAGAAATATTCATCATTCTTACATCAATTAGTGGGTACATTACATAGAGCTCTGGGCTTGGAATCAGGAAAAAAATTGGCTTCAGATACTAGCTGTGTGAGCCTGGGCGAGTTTCTTAACCCTGTTTTCCTCAGTTTCCTCATCTGTAATATGAGCTGGAGAAGGAAATGGTAAGCCATTCCTGTATCTTTGCCAAGAAAACGCCAAATTCTTTCACAGAGAGTCATACACAACTAGACAACAATAACACTAACTGGGTCCTAGGACCTAAGAAACAAACAGCAGCAACAACACTGATTGGAACCTGGGTGTACAGAAGTATCCTTCTTCTGTCACACATATCTAGGCTCCCAAGATCCTACATGCCCATATTTAGGTTCGAACTATTAGGGGCCAAGAGTACAAAACAGCAAGAATAAGAAAATTAGAGTTTAAGTAAAGCCTAAAGACATGGAATTTTAGGTTGTGTCACTAAACTCTAGATTGTAAACTCCTTGAAGAAGAGGAAGCGTATTAGTTAGTAGAGAGCTGACTGTGGAGTTAGCAAGATCTGGGTTTAATTCTTGCCTCTCTGCAACCAAGTAATTTCAAACTATTCTCTAAGATGTTAATTTATACACGAATTCCTAATCTGCATCAGTGGAGAGGCTTTTTGTCCCAGTATTTCTTTACAGCAATGAAGGCGTAGGCCTGGATTAAAAATAAATTAATTCTCAAGTAGATGCAGTGAATTTGGGGAAAATTCCTGACATCATGGCTGACAAAAAGGTAAAATTCCTTTCTCAAAGTCCCATAAGTGCTTGAGTACTTCAGCTATACATCCAGAGCTCACTCTACTACCCCTGGTTGAATCCATAATGACACAATAACTGGCCTATTATTATGGAGTTTATGTTATATAAAGAAGTAAAAGGAAAAGTTACTGAAACATTTAAAAGAACATTTAAATCCCTAGAATTTTGTTGTTGTTGTGAATAACACCCACAATTGGCCAAAATATTATCCTTTACAAATATGAGTTGTACTCTCTTATCTAAACATTTTGCTTATATTTTACATTTTTCTTCAATAGCTCAAGGTCACTTTTACTTTGTTTAGTCTACTTCTACTTAGTCTCTCTCTTGTTCCTAGAAACTAACATAACTGCTTGTTGGGTTCACACCACTTCAAATAAATCACCCTTTTAAACAACACCAATCAGTTTATTTTTGGTGAGACTAGCATAAGAGCTAGGACTTTAATTGTAAAGTCTAAATGCTTTGACGGTTACTTTTTAAAAATCTTTACTTAACTGAAACAATGATGCTGGCCTGACTGGAGGTCAGGGGGAATAACCATAATCCAAGATTAATATACTGTTTTATATTTAAGCTATTCTGCTAACCATCTGATTTTTTTGTTCTTTTAAGACTCACACTCCACTCCCCCCATTCTTTTTGAAATTTGAAATATTTTAATAGTTTCAAAGATCCTAAATGATGAATGAAAATGGTTTATGAGGAATGTGTTTAGGAAACATTCTATTTCCTTATTTTCTGAAGAGAATGTGCTTCTGCACATGGTAATGTAAACAAATTTTATTGTTGTTGAGTACCTTGCTCTTGATGTCAATCAGTCACCAAGCACTCCATGCCAACACTTTGATATGTGCAAGGATTATAAAGGGGGGAAGGGGAGGGTGGCAGAAAACAGCCTCTGCCTTCAGAAAGATCAGATTCTAATAGTGGTTTTGTAAATTTTACATGTGTAGCTGTGGAGTGCCTTAAATAAAATGTCATTTCCAGGCTATTTTTTATTATAAAATATTTAATTTTTATTTGAAAAAACCTCATACATTTATATTTTCTATCAGTTTATCAATTATGTGATTATTATACACTCATGATGAAGAAGGTACTTTACTAGACCCTGAGGATTCAAAAGTTTTTGTTCAGTTGTTTGTCAGTTCTGTCTGCCTCTTTGTGAGCCATTTAGGGTTTTCTTGTCAAAGATGCTAGAGTGGTTTGACATTTCCTTCCCCAGTTCATTTTATACATGAGGAGACTGAGGCAAATGAGGTTAAGTGATTTGCCCAGCATCACACAGATAACATCTGAGGCCAGATTTGAACTCAGGAAAAGGAGTCTTCCTAACTTCAAGGCCAGCACTCTATCTATTGTGCCACCTGTCTTCCTGAGGATGTAAAGACAGGAACTGAATGTGTTGTTCTTAAGGAGCTACCCTTCTAACTGGGAAAACAACAGTCACCATATTTGTAAATGAAAGAGAAAACAGTTTGAGGGAGGCCTCTAGGAGCTGGAGAGGGGAAGGAATGTCAACAAAGGTCTCATGTACACAGTGGCATTTAAGCTGAGCTAAGCATATAGACAGGGATTCTAAGAGGCAGAAGTCAGTGCGTAGTGCATTCCAGGCATGAGGACTAGTCTTCTCAATGGTACCAAGCCTGAAGGAAATGTTATTTCCAAGGAATAGGAAATAGAAATTGTGCTATCCCTACACCTGTCATACAAAATAATATAGTCTTCCCCATACTTATATAGGCTTGGACTTCACCTACCTGCATCTGTACTATTCCTTCAATGAAACCCTGTGGGATATATGGTAGGGTAGGTGTAGTATTCCCCTTGACACTTAGGAGATGGAGTTACATTGTGAGTGGTGTTCTCTCCTTTCCTGAACAAATTTTACCAATGTAAGAATGTCTACTCTACATGCTCAAGACCATATACTTTATCTCCCGTAGCTTCCAGTTAGAACCAGAACATAATCAATGTGCTCTAAATAGGTGTTGAATTTAATTGAATTCTGCTTGAAGCAAAACACAAAATAAACCTTTAACAAAACTCCATGAAAAGACATTTGGATTCAGGTCTGGCTTGTCAAAAGTGGAAGAGAAAGAATAGAATTAAGCACTCTAGGTAAGAACTATTACTATGTTAAAAACAACACAACCACTAAACCTCTGGGACTTAGGGTAAGAAGTTTTGAGTATATATGTGTTTGCTATACATAGGCATTATACATATTTTATTATGTATCAATTGATTTTTAATAGATACTTTATATTATCTTATTAAATCCCCATTTGAGAAATGTAATTTTAAATGTAACTGCATTATTGGCAAGAACATACTAACTATTGGTCAGAGTGGCATGGTATCAAAATGCTATTCATTTTGGATGGAAAAGACAGTGGTAATTTTTTCCTGTGGTCAGACACTGCAGTTGTCTGGAAACCAGTTAATTTGTTTAGGGTTCTTAAAAAGCTCCAAATAACTAAGATTTCTTAGGATGTATATGTCCCTCATTTGAACTGAAAATCTAGAAAACCTAAAAGACATTTCTTGCAAAAGACACTGTGACACTATTTCTGTATTAGAGGGGAAATATCTCATTGTAGAGATTGTGAAAATCTTACTGACTATAGTTATTAATTAGGTCCCTTTGTTTAAGTGAATCTACCCCAGCTACCATGAACTATTTCCTTGAACCAGTCCCAAGTAGAAGATGTTGTTTAGGGGTTATCACATTCATACCATATAATTAGTTGAGGAAAATAAAGGATTATCTGTAATGACCCATTTTACCTTCAATATATCAGCATATTTTTCTTGTTTTTACAATATCTAGTATAATACCATGATAGAAGCAGTGAAGTGCCATTGTGCTTGGACTGTTAGACTTGGAGTCAGGAAGATCTGAGTTCAAATCTTGCTCTGCAAATCACTAATCCTCTCACTCTCAGTTTCCCTATGTTTAATATGGGAATAATAATAATACCACTCTCATAGACTTCTTGTGAGGATCAAGTGAAAGTTCTTGTACAAAGCCCTTTGCAAATCCTAAAGCACTGTGTAAATGCAACCAATGATGGTGATGATGTATTGGATCAGACTAGAACTACTACTCATGAGTCAATATTTCTATCACTGCCTGGTTTTGTATGAACCCACAGGTGGAAATGGCTTTTATATCCTTAAATAAAAGTTTATTGTATTTTAAAATGTAAAAAAAAAAACATTCTTAACTCACAGTCAGCTTTCTAAAAACATGAAGTGGCCAGGATTTGGCCTTTGGATATCATTTGTCAACCTCTGACCAGACCTTTGATTTCATTGGTAATTTTAAGGAAAGAATCCCATGGACAAATTCTTATTGTAGATGAACACCATACTGTGTAATTTATGGTTTTAGAGAGTTTCCTGCAATACTGACAGGTTAAATGATTTTTGCAGGATTATACAACCTAAGGCAATATTTGAACTGAGGTCTTCTTGACTCCAAGGTCATCTTTCTATCAACTGTCACATTTTCTATATAAAATAGTACCTTAAAATATGAAAGGTAAAATGTTTGTTATCTTGCAGTCTTCGGCTACAGTAAGAAAACTATAGCTTCTAGGTATTAGGTGATAGTCCCACTGTACTCTGGCCAAGTAATACCATATCTGAAACATTTGTGTCCAGTACCAAGTCTTATAGGTTTAAAAGGGACTTTGAGAATCTGGAGAGCATCACAAAGAGAGCAATGAGGATGGTGGAAGGACCTTGAGTTCATGTAATGAGAAGAAATTGGAGATATTTAGCAGGTAGAAAAAAAAAACTTGGAGGCAGAGGGGACTTGATATCTATTTCCAGAACTTAAAGATTTTGCCATATGCAAAAGAGATTATACTTGTTCTGTTTGGCCCCAGAGGACAGAAGCAGAACTGAGTGGAAATTACATAAAGTCAAATTAAAACTTGATGTCAACCAAAGCTTCCTAGCAATTAGAGGTGTCCAAATGTAGAACTGGCTACCCTAGGATATGGTAGGTTTCCTCTCAAGTGACAATTTTTCAAGTAAAGGCAACTGGTGGTCTGGAGTGGTTGGCCTGGAGTCAGGAAGGTGTATGTTCAAATCTGTTTGCCTCAGTTTCCTCAACTGTAAAATGGGCTAATAAGATATGTTTTTAAATGCTTGAAGCAGTACCTGGCACATAGTAGGTACTGTGTAAAATGTTCATTCCTTTCCTTTCCTTTTCTTAGAGTGAAGAGTCTTTTCAAATATGTATTGAACTAGATAACCATGGAGGTTTCCTCCCATGTTAAAAGGGTGATTCATTAAAAACAATGAGAGCAAAACTAAAACCAAATTTCAAGTTCAATATTAGCAGTATGTTATCTAGACTACAACTGTGATTTCATTGCTATAGGCCAGTCTCAGGACGAGGAAGCTCCCTTTACCAATGCAAGTTGGTATATTCTTTTCAATTATTAGCCTTACAAATATCAAAAATGGGACTTGAACCCATTTCTTTCTGGTTGTGAGGCCAGCTCTCTACCCATCACAAAATGCTGCTTCTCATGTTAGTAGTAACATGCATTAATATTTACCCACAAGCTATGTAGGATAATAGACTTAGAGCTAGGAAGAATCTTAGAGGCCATCTAGCTTTTTTTTTTTTATGTGAGCAAAATGGAGTGATGTAACTTTCTCCCAATCACATGGATACATTCTATCCCATTTTGAAATTTCAACGACTCCAAATATAGTCTGATTTCAACTCCACCATGTTGCCTTCCATGTCCAGAAATCTAAAAGGAGTGTTCTGCTTGTCACTGATTTAAAAGAAATGAATATTTAAATGTTGTTACTGTTTCTGAACCTAAGCATTACAGCAGCCAAAATGAAGTATCAATGATCTTTAGCAGATCTGACTAATTCAAACGATGATTGCTAATGACATCTCTACTTCACAAAACAATTTCTGGCTATCTACACAAATAAAAGCATAGAGAGTAAGCACTATTCCCCAAAAGCCTGAATTTCAAAATGAATTAAGAGGACCTTCAATTTTCCTGGGAGTTCAGTAATTAAGTATCAAAGCTGATAGTCCCATCTACTTGCTTTTCTTTCACTGGAATATCAAGGTCTAGGTGAAACTGAATTAAGTAAGTTGAAGGGGCTTCTATGAAAATACAACTCTTCAAAATGAGACACATTTATAATTTTGTGCTTCTTTGAATACTTTTGTACAGGGGCATAATGAAAACAATGCTTTATAAAGCTGATTTAAAATCCAAAGGATGTTAAAGAGTGACCTATGTTTACGTGAAAATTTAAGTATTTCATCCAGCATCTATTTCTAAAACTCTAAGGAGAAGAAAACTACACAGGTTCTGGAATTGAAAGTTCTATTCTCTAACTCATTTGCTAATAAACCAGTTATGGACAAACGTGGCAAGTCTCGCAACAATGAAGAGGTTTCTTTTTCAGATTTTGTTTACGAAACAGGGTGGGCTAATGGATTGTCATTTGCAGAGTGCTAAGGCATGCTGTGTGCTCATTAGATAACTTAGAAGAAAACATGGCCATTTTGCCATTTCCACAGTTTCCTTACTTTTTTTTCTAAGTTGGAAGAATTGTATGTTTTTCAATTAAAATCCCCATTAGCTTCCTGCTGTCTATTCTACCAGTGCAGAGCAAAGGTCATGCAATCTCTATCTTAAAATTCTTTTTAAAAAAATCATTTGCCCTCAGTAGAGCTGGTGGCTCAAAGCTACCCCAAAAGACTTGGGGACATGATACCAGAGGAACAAATTGCAAAGGGACTTTGAACTTATTTACTGATGTAGCAGTGGTAATGGTTGGCCCAGATGCTATAACAGCATATAACTGTGGTTTGGGAATCCAGCTACAGCTGTTGTTCTTCGCTAAAGCATGTTTTTGAAATTCCAGAACGTAATTGTCTGAGACCCCCACTCATTGAAAGTAAATTTGCTGATTCTAAGTTTCTTTTCATACTTTTACTAGATTTAACCAAACCCCACCCCCCGCCCCCAGTTTGAAAAAAGGGCCCATCCAATGAAATACTATTGGGATGGGAAAGATACTCAGTCTTCTTTCCTGGGCAAGGAATTTCTGGGATTGAAAAAAAGAACGAAGAGATGAAAATGAATATAATTACCCATAATCATCTTTTGTTAGGTTTCTATTGAGTAAAGAAAAGGATCTACAAGCCCACTTTACCAAATCCTCACCTTTTCATCAGAAAATTAATTGCTCTGGCTATATTTTTATGATCAAGTCCAAAGAAAAATATCATCTAGGTTTATTAAATAGTGACTTACACATGGCAGGTACTTAAGGGATTTGGAATTGAATTTAAATGAACTGAGAGGTTTTATAGCTCGGGTTTTCTGTTATCAATTTCTCCATAATAAACAAAGGAAGCTTCTAGTTTAAGGGTTCATGTTATCATATATAGAATAGAAGTCATCTACTCCAACTTTCTCATTTTACAAATGATGACATTGAATATCTTATACTTTCCCCCATGCTTTTATATGTCTAGTCATTGAACAGTATAGAAAACCTGGTAAATATTTATATTGCTAATATTACAAGGCTCTGGTTTCCCAAATTCATTTATCTCTTCTAAGAAGTTCATCAGAATCTTGAGATTACTCCATGATAGAATCTCAGCACGTGCTCAGTTGATAGTGCCTTCTAAGATTAGTTCCTTCATTTAATATTGCATTGTAGGTTTTTAATTAATTAAAGGAGTGTTACCACATTCGTGGATTTGAGTTTCTAAATGTTGATGGAAATTGATTCATCAACATTTTGCTTTGTGAATTTTATCCTGGATTTCACTATTTTTCCCCATTTTACTGGAAAGCTTTCTTCAAAGTTCCCATGAACTCAGTTTATAGTTTGAGAACAAACAAACACATTTGCATTATTTCCAATTGACACAACCTTTTTGGCTAAACTAAAGTGAAAACAATGTAAAAGCTTCCCATTCAGATTTTCCACATGATGTTAAAGGCAGTAACTCAGATCCTTTATTTATCAATTCGGTTAAGTTAATTAAAAAGAAGCTGTGTTCATGCCAAAGTCAGTAGTAAACTATTTGTGATACCTGATTCCCCTTCCCAGTAGTTGCCCACTTAAAAAGTGAGGGACTCTGACATTTGGATGTAAGAAAGGTTTTAAACTCAATTTATTTTGGCATACAAATACTTTCCAGGAAAAATAGTTCTCATAGCTTATATATTTTTTTCATATTAATGTATGAACTAAGTTCAATCAAAGCTATCTCGATATCTAGCAATTTCTTTGGGAATGCCCTTTCTATTCATTTGCAGTATGTTTTTGGCCTTTTTTGCAATACCATCACATAATAAAGTATCTGACACAAAGTAAATAATAAATAATAAATGCTTATTGATTGACTCACTGATTATACAATAAAGCTGAGAACTTTCAGTATAATTTTTTGAATTTTTAACTGGCAGTTTAATTTCACTTCTCTAGGACAGTTTACTGGAAATAGGACCAGTCTTGGAATCAAACTTTGAGTCATGACTCTTGTCCTTGCATGTTATATGACCTTATACAAATCACTTCATCTTTCTGGGTCTCAGGTTCCTCGTTTGTAACTGGAGATACTAATATTTCAATGGAAACAAAATGCTTTGTTAATCTTAAAGGTACAAAAACAGAAACTTTTTTAGCTTATTTTCATTTTATCATTCTCATACCTATGCATTTTTGCAAATAATTTTTTTGTTTGTGTTTGACTATATGCAGAATCTGAGCTCTAAATTTGTTCCCTTAAACTATTTCTCTATTTCCTATAATTATGATATTGCAGGGTTTGAAGGACCATGTAGAGGTCATCTAATCCAACCCTACCTTGAATATGAATTTTAACTATTAGCTTCTGGCCAAATGGTTATCCAGGTTATGCTGAAGATCTCTACCGCCCAGTAAATTAACAACTCAGTATTTCCAATTTTTTGAACACCTATACTTGTCATCAGAAATTCTTCCTTAATTGGGAACAAAATCCATTTACCTTTATGGCCTCATGAGTTTATCTACTTTTTTATTCCCTTCCTATGGCATCATAGATTTAGAGTAAGAAGGGAACTTGGAGGTCATCTAGTCCATCCATCTTCAACCATTTTACAGAGAAGGAAAGTAAGGTCCAGCTGGTAAAGCCAAGTTCAAGGTCACACAGCTAGAGTAAAGCTGTGTCAAAGTGAGAGTAGAACCTAGATCCTCTGACTCCTAATTCCAGATATGATTTACCAGTTGTTATTGCAAACTAAATCTCAGAAGACATCTAATCCCACCCATACATGGATAAGACTTCCCCCTAAAAAAAAAAATCTCTCAAGCAGACCTCTAAAGAAGAGTGGTCAACTACCTCTCAAAGCTTTGTTACTTATTGATGATATGATCTTGGGCAAGATTCTTCACCTATCTTGGCTTCAGTTTCCTTGTCTAAAAAATGAGAGGATTATACTTTATGAGCTCCAAGCTTCCTCTCAGCCCTAAAGATTACAATAATAAAATTATTTAAGAAATCAAAGCACAGAGAGATTAAATAGTATTATCTTGCCAAAGATAAATATAAACTTATAGAAAAGCTCAGATTTGAATTGACGGTTGTCAAATCCTAGACCACAAAGCCACAGATGTGGCCTATATTTAATAATATAAAACAGGAAAAATGGGCAATCATATGCCCATGCCTTTATCTTTTCTCTCATTATTACAAGTCAAGTTAATAGGGACTGAAAAGCTAACCCCATATGTGTTTTTGAGCAGCTTATGCAAGATGTGGTATAGGGCTTCATTCATATATGCTGTGACTGTGTCCTTTCACTTTACCTCAAATAGGAATATTATGCATTTCTTTTTTTTATATTTTAATGTGTCAAAAGATTAGATGGGCATGTGATTAGAATTACTTCTCTGTTGTAGTACTCAGACTCCATTTATCCCTTTCTAGAAAACATTTATTGCTTTTGTTACCAAATCTGTGTTAGGGTTCCAAGGCACTGAATTCAGCGGAGAAGAGAATATTGTTTCTTATTTGATTTATGAGCACTAAAGCTGACGCAATGACTTGCATGGTGTACAATTAATTAAATAAAGAAGCAATCTAACTGTTAAATTAAGGCAGTATGCTGCCCAGATAAGTTATGTATGTCCACATTCTTGTCTCAATGTGAGTCAAGCAGAGACATTGATGGGTCAGCTTGCCCACCTGTCTTCAAAAGGGACTACAATTTCTGGCTTGACGGGAACGGGAGGCAGAGCCCCAAGGTTAGTCATTCTCTTCCCCCTATCTCTGGGAGAGGGGGTACACAATTAGAGTTCTATCTATATATTCCCCTAAAAGATACTCACCTAGAGCAGGGCTTCTTAAACTTTTTACACTTGTGACCCCTTTTTGCCCAAGCAGTTTTTACACAAACCCAGGTATATCTGTTTATGAAATAGGTATACAAATCAAATATTTACTGACAGATATTTTGTAACACCCACGTTCAGTTACACTACCTGATATGGGGTAATGAGCCACAGTTTAGGAAGCTTTGACCAGGGTGTCAAATTAAATTTGAGCAGGAGTGTCAAATTAAAAGAGAAAGAGATTTCTATAGTCACATATTACTTAGAAAATAACACATTACTATTATCTATTTTGTAGTTTCTTTATTTCGTTAAACATTTTCCAATTACGTTTTCATCTGCTTTTGGATGCATAGAAAATCCCATGGGCACAGAGTTTGACACCTCTGATCTAGAGTAAAATATGTCCAAATAAAAATGTTTTATTGGCTGCTATATCTTAAAGGGGAAAGGATGACCTTTAATTTACACTTGCTAGTTTGACTCCCTCTCACCAAATGATAGTTACACAAAAGGCCATCACATATAATTAATGGAGAGTAAACCCATTTATCCAAGTAAATAGCAGTCAGAAATCTAATAGTTATACAAATTAGAACGTATAACAGAAAATAGACTAAATGAACTCTGCTGCTGAGAATGGGATAACTCAAACCAAGAGAGGTTCCAGTTGCATTCAAAAGATCATTCCCCAAATCAGTGAAAAGGCAAGCTAGAAATCAAGGACTTGTTGAGGTGTCAATTTGTCCTACATGTCTGCCACTTCAAAAATCTGTCTTTCTCCAAGGAATCTTTGGAACTGGGTCTATGTCTCTCTTGAAGTCACCATGAAGAATGTTTGTCTTTTTTCTCTAAAGCTGATGTGTCAACTCTTTACCTAGCATAGTCATCCTATGGTATGTTACCATGTTTTCGCCACCAATTAGGAGAGGTTTATGCAAAATACTCCAGTCTTGACTAGAAACTGGAATATAGAGACATTCAACTTAGAAGTGACCCATCTTTAGGAATAACTACTACCCATATCTATCATCCTTCTTCTGCCCATAAGTCTCTGCCCTTTTCTTCTGCCTACATCTATTACCCCAGGATAGCCTGAATTCCCCAATCTATATCCCCCAGCTTTCTCAGTTACTGTTCTAAAGCCTCTACTTCCAATATTGCCCTTTACTCACGTAATATGTGTTTCTAGATTGATTGATCCAACATACTAGAGGCCTTCCTTTGGCTCTTTATTATTTCTACATTATCTGTTCCATAATTTTTCTTAGTCTTCAAATCTTAAACACTTGTAAAATTATTATATTGCATTTATGGGGAAAAGATTCTAAACTCAAGTCAACTGACAAAACGTATTTCTGAAAATAACCTATTATTAAGTTTTGGATTACTCATATTATGCCTCTTTTTTTTGAGCAGGAAAAATGTCAGTTAAAGACTACAGGATTGAGGGTTATCTATATTTTTCCTAAATATAAAATGAAATTTGTTTTTCCAGTAGCAATTTTTAATTTCAATTGTTTCCCTGCATTATGATGTGCAATGGGTTTTTGACAGTTGTAAAAAGGGCATACCACTTCAGATTCTCTCACCATATTCTTTTGAGAAGCATCTGATTATTCTAGTGACATTTTTCCCTAATAAAGTGATTCAGTGTGCTATATGTGATGACTGGAGAATTCTTTGGAGATATCCTGCATCAAAAAGTTTGAGTTTTCCACAATATTGCTGCTTTTATGTGCCATATTTATAATGGGATATATTTTATGGATAATGTATTTTAAATAACACATCCCTCAAAATTAGGTTCCTTGTTATAGCAATGAAAAATCTTACTTGTACTGGTTAATTTTTTTCAGTATCATGTGACATATGGCAAAAAGAGATTTGATAGGACATTTATTTCATCTCATTTACTTTAGATTTCATTTGAGCCAATCCACGATTATGAGCATTTTCATTTCTTAGGAAAGTACACCATCAGTCTTCAGGGATTCATAAGGTACCTACTGTGGAGCCAGTATTATGCTACACTTAATGATAGGGGAAAAAAAAATAAAACAGTCCTGGATACAAATTGGGGTAGGATAATGGGGGATACTATGATGATGAAGCAGGAAACACCAATAAAATAATTTTAAAATAAAAATAAAACAGTCCTTGCCTAACTCTTAGAAATATAGTTAAAATTATAAATATAAATCTGTGTTATCTATTTCATATAACTGTTTGCTGAAGATTACTTCATATTGGAATGATTAACTAATCTGTATTCTTTTTTCCCATCCTGCATGTAATCTACTTATAGTAATATATATATTGTGGCAATGAATGCCATTTCCTTAATAGTTGCTTTGCCACAGGATATTTTCTGAAATATGCATATTTTATCTCAGAATAAGTATAAACTAAATGTGTATGTTTAATTACATCCTCTAGTAGATGGAATTTCATTTATAGGACTGCCTCATTTTTTTTCCTTTTCCATCTTAAAACTTATCAATACATCTTTCAGTTCCTGAATGTGGTGATTAAAATTAGCTTATTTAAAAACAACATAATAATGACTCACATATATATATATATATATATATATACATATATATATAATATATTCAGATTTCCAAAGAGTTTCCCTCAAAACATCCATTAAAGGTATTCTGTGCACATATTGTTATCCTCAAGTTACAGATGAAATACTTGAGAATCAAAGAGTTTAAGTGGTTTGCCCAGGCTTCCCCAGGAAATCAATATCAGATCTAGAACCCAAATCTAGGTCCTATGGTCAATACACTGTCTATATTTTACTGTAACTTTTCCTTCTTCATTCACAATAATCCTTAAAAGGTTCCTAAAGGAGACACTTTTTAGAACTAAGAATTCAAAAATGAATAAATTACATAGATTGTCCTTGCTTTTAAATAGCCTATCTATTTGGAATCCATTCTAGACATATAAATTTAGGGGAAATGGGAAATTCCTTTGCTAATGAGAACAAACAAAATTTTGGTTTATGCTTGCTTCGATTTTTAAATAAATAAAAAACAAGCAAACAAATAAATAGATAAAGATAGATAAATAAATAAATGGATGAATGAATAAATAGAATATGAATATATATATATATATATATATATATATATATATATATATATATATATCTTACCCTAATAAAGAATGTTAAGTTTTGTTTGTTTTTCTTAAATACTAGTAACCAAGGACCTTTGGGGGAAAATAGTAAGAAATGGTGAATCTACTTTAGAAATATATAATGTTTCAAATTCAATTTAGATAATTAAAAAAGATGGGCAAGAACATTGTTTTGAACTTTGTTACAGATAGGCTTTGTTAATGCTTTTAGAAACTAAAGGGTCACTTCTAAAATTAAAACCACAGGACATATGACTGGCAATTCTCTTGGCTCAGGGCTGGAATTGGCCAGAACTTAGTATGGCTATTTTTTCCCAGTCTTTTCAGGATGTGTAACACTAGAACCTTATGGGTGAACTCTAAGCCCTTTCTTGAGGCTTGGTGGGGGAGTTTGGGCTGGAAGAAGTGCACAATTTGGAAGGAAACCTCATATTACTCACTACCATTTCCACAGGAATTGAGTTTCAAGACAGTCTTGGCCCATGAGGAGCTTCATGTAATCTGAGCCTATTTTATTTAACTTTGTCACAGTTCTAGTTATGAAAGACACATAACAATATTTTGTGAGCAAAGGAAAATCAGAGATAGATTTTAGTGTAGGGAAGGGAAATATGATATTACCAATGGATAACATGGAGTTATCATCTTGCCTTCATGGTGTGAGGACTGGTGGTGACAACAAAGATAGAGCCAGAGATGAGACTTAAAAAGAGAATATAAAATCTTTCTTCTAAATTTTCTATTACAAATGACATAATAAATATAAATTGCCATTTTAACCTTAAAATGGTATATAAAACATTATTATTATTATTATTTCTGTAACTTTTATCCCACATTTAGAGATCAAAGCTTGGCAGATAGAAATGACTATTTAAAATTATATTGCCTTTAGCTACATTAGTTTGACTAAAGAAGCTGGTAGTGTTTCCTTCTTCAACCAATAATGTTGCTCATTTTATCAATGACATTAATAACTAGCCACCATCAAAATGAGATTCAGTTCCTTTACTTTCTCTCACATATGCCCTGTAGCATTAGGAGAGAGAAAGGGAAGGGGGAATATTTTTATTTAATTATAAATTCTTTGGGGGTGGGACTGGGCAATTGGGGTTAAGTGACTTGCCCAGGGTCACACAGCTAGTTAGTGTCAAGTGTCTGAGGCTGGATTTGAACTCAGGTCCTCCTGAATCCAGGGCCGGTGCTTTATTCACTGTGCCATCTAGCTGCCCTATTTTTATTCAATTGTATACTGTTGTAATATGTGTAGCATTTAAATATTTTTACTATGATTTGGGATCGTGTTATACTATGCAGATATATATTTATTTGCTGAGGATTAGTTTCTTGTGCATTGTCTTTAGGCTGTATCATTTCTACAATAAGTTTATGGCTTAACACATTTTAGAAATAAAGTCAAATTTAGAAAAATCTGGTTATCATAACTTTTGTGATAATGAATTGATCTTAGGTAGGCCAACTTAGTAATGTAGATTCCTTTAAACATGCTCATTCTTATTGTACTAGAGGAAATTTTGTATATCTAACCATAAAACATGTATTTATTCATTGAGAAGCCAATAAGGACCCCAAACAACTTTATTTGAATGCACATGTTATATGTTGTCTTAGCTGCCTGAGAAAGAGCAGTTTCATTAAACATGCTATGTATTTAATGTCTCTAGATATATGTCAACCCTGCTGTACAACTTTTAAAAACACTGCCAACCTTTAAAGGAAGAGCTGTCTCTTCACAAGTATTTAATTTTTTTTTCTAGTGCATATAAACCCTAACTCACTTGAAAGAAAATCTTGACATTAAAACTTGTCCCTCTAGGCTTTTATTTCCCTTTCTTTTTAAAGAGTGAATATATAATGGAAAAGAGAAGACATCAGCATGTATATTAATAAGCAACATTTGGGATGTATGTGTGTAGGTGGGAAACTAGGTCACAGCTACCTTCCAACTCAAAATACCATAAGATCATAGATTTAGAGTTGTAATAGATCTCAGAGGTCCTAGTGTCTGACTCTCTCATTTTACAGATGAAGAAATTGAGCCTGAAAAAACTTAAATTAATCTCCCTAGGCCACATGAGATACTGTATTTGAGGCTGGATTAATATTCAAGTGTTCCTAGACAGATAGTGAGCCCTATTTCACTGGGAGTCTTCAAATAGGTGCTGAAGAAATCTCTCCATAAGATGGTGTGGAGAAGATGCCACCTTTGGATAACAGGTCTGACCAACTGACTTCTTATGAACCTTATAACTAAGAATCTAGAATACATCTGTTCAATTCAATGGGCATTTATTAGAACACAGATTTGAACAAACACAGGAGACAAACAGAAATGAAATGACATCCTGATATCAGGGAGCTTTCAACAGGTTGGGTGATAGGCCATAAACAAAAATAAATAAGGTGAAAATTAAAATGTGGAAAGTACCTCAGAGGAATAAAAACCTAGTATTATAAGAGTATTCCAGTTGCAGAGGGATTTTTTTTTTCATGGGCTGGGGGTGGGATTAGGAAAATGCTTAGATAGAGTTACATTTAAAATGGATCATGAAAATGGTAGACTTTTAATAAGTAGATTTGGTGAGGGGAATAGGGAGCATTCAAGAAATAGGTGATCTTGTGAGCAATGGCACATAAATAGAATGTATTTGAGGAACATTGAATCCTTTCCCTTGAAGCTTAGAGTGTGGGTTAACCCTGAATCCCGTGATAAGGTGTTTAGACTTTACTGGTTAAGTAATGGAGAGTTATTGAGAGCTTCACAACAGCTGAAGCATGATTTGAGTTGATGCTTAGGGAGGGATTCAAAAGAGATAAATTACAAAGATATTGTAGGTTCTGGCTAGAGTCAGTGAAAACTAGAATAGGAGTGGTGACAGTGGAAATGGAAAAAAGAAAGGATATAGATGCGAAAGTTGTTGGAGATAGAATAAATAGGACTTTATGACTATGGACCATGTATTACTCCAATCAATTTATGTGGGAATAAAAGAAAAGGAGGATTCCAAGATGACTCATAGAAAACAGTTTACAATTAATAGAAATAAAGAATTAACACTGATTATGTCTATTTATAGAAATAAAGAAATGCCATACAATGTCAAAGAAATATTATCATTATATGATATAATGTCATTGCCACCAAAGTTTTGGACGTGATTTTTAGAGAAGAGGAGACTAAGGTAAATAATTAAGAATAAGGTAAGAGGAGATGTGATATCAGTCTATCCTTGACTTTTTGAGGGCTGTCATGTGGAAGAAGGTGTACATTTGTTCTTTGTTGCTCCAGAAGGAATATTACAGGGAAGCAGAAAAATTATAGATTATAAAGTTGGTACTAGGACATCGGAGGCCAGCAAGTCTGACATCTTATTTCCAGGTGAGGAAACTGAGAGCGGTTACATGCCTTATAGGGTCACAAAGCTAAGGAGTATATAATGTGGGATTTGCACCCAAGTCTACTATGCCAGATTTCCTTATCTAAAGAAGTTAGACCAGGAAATTAAGCATAATATAAGGGCGAACATTATACTAACTTTAGAGTTTGTAATTACCTTCAGAGATAGTGAACAAGCACCTTGCCCCCTTTACCCTCCTTCATTACAAGCGTCCTTCATTACAAGAGTCTGGATAGCAACTTGTCAGAAATGAAGTTGTAGAAATTTTTGCTTTTGAGTCTGCATTTTCCCTAAATGATCTCTAAACCCATGCAGACACATAACCAGGTGACTAGAATTTAAGATCTGACCTAACAATTTAAAAACAATTCTGGTTTAGAACATTTTGTACATCATTTCTTCCCCTCTTTACCAATAACCTCCCACGTCTACTTCATGTGGTGAACACTTCTGGAATACTTCTGATGATAAAAAGAATGATTACATTCATGAGAAATAAAATTAGGCTATCTTGATTCATGGTCGGTTAGCAGAGAGTAAAATCTTGCTTTCATTATCGGCATTAAAGTTCATTCCATTCAGATTTTTAATATACCAGAAAATCGATATTTGAAATTTGTCCAATATAATTTTATGCCCCTTTCAAATTTATAACTTCCAGAAATTCATTGACTTACTGATGTCTATTTTAATATGTGCACTCGCAGCATAAGTATTAAAGCATATGACTATAAGAAACCACTTAATAGTTTAATTAAATGCTTAAAAGTAAAACTGGATAACTATAGTGTAATTCTTTAGCAAAGTGTAGTGTCTTCTCTGAATTATCAGTTTCCTAAGCCCAATTATTTATCCTTTGTTTTTTATAAAAATTGTATTGAACTTTTGAAAGTCACATGAGATTCTTTGGTAGATAATTTCACTCTTATTCTCTTTGTAGACAGCATTTCTAGTCAGGGCAAATTTAGATAATGCAGTTGAATTATGGTGCTTCTATGGTCTCAGCAATGAGATATGCCCTTCATTGGTGAAGATCACAATCCATCCATGCTTTTTTATTCTGTGATACTCTTACCTATTCCCTTCCATAAATCCTTACTAACTTATCTATCTACTCATCTAGAAACATTCCTGTAGGTGATTTTGCTATTTTATAAATAACACTCCAACACCAACACTATCTCTATTTCTTCTTCTATGACTAACCTATTTCCTTCTATAGTCATACATATCCTTGATAATATCTTTCATATGCCTTCTTGAACCATGTTCTTGTTGGTAAAAACATTACAGCCTAATTACATCTACCATGAGTCACTCATGATATACCCCTATCTAACATATGAGCATATTAAGGTTAAAAAGATGAACTTCTATAAGATAGTTTATGACCACTAAAATGGTGTGCTATTTCCCAAATGCTGTCCTATTATTTCATCCTTCTGGGTCCAGCTTACCAACCATCTGTATCTAGTCTTAGGGGGAGATATCTGTACTGTTGAACTAGCATCCAACTTCATGTAATAATCTCAGAAATATGTATGCTTAGTCCACTTTTCCCCAAAGAGTAGCTAGTATATTGTAGTTAGATTAGTTGTGGATGTTCTTAAAGATGTACTTTAATTCTCCATTTCCTGCTAATGTGAAGATTTAAAAAAAAGGACCATCCTGGGGCAACTAGGTGGTACAGTAGATAAAGCACCAGCCCTGGATTCAGGAGGACCTGAGTTCAAATCTGGCCTCAGACACTTGACACTTACTAGCTGTGTGACCCTGGGCAAGTCACTTAACCCTCATTGCCCCTCCAAAAAAAATGACCTTCTGGAGAAACTTGCCATCTATAGAGACTGCCTCTTTATTTGTACCTATATACAACATATTCCATAATATTGATGTGAACTATTTAAAAAATATTTATGACCAAATATTTTGCCTTTGTTGCCCATCCACCTGAGAAAACAACCAATTTCTGAGTTTTCATTGGCAAAATAAATACTTTGTTGTTCAGTTAAACCTGAATCTTAGTGTTTCCACTTGGGTTTTTCTTGACAAAGATACTAGTTTATCATTTCCTTCTCCAGCTCATTTTATAGATGAAGAAATTGTGGCAGGGTTAAGCAACTTGCTTGTTGTGGGTTGAACTTCAACACAGGTCCTTCTATGTTTAGGCCCAGCACTCTATCCATTGTGCCGCCTAGCTCCCCAATATCTGGTAGGTAAAACATTCTATGTGCTGAAAATGGTTGATTGAGCTTTTCCACACTGTAGGACAGCAAAGAAATATGACCCTTGGTGATAAAGACGCTAGGATTTGGATTTTCATGATGGTTCCATTTCTGTTTAGAATCTTTTGCAGACTCTAGCATAGGATGTTTTAAATCTGTAAGTACAGTCTGACAGGGATCCAATGGGAATTGTACAAGTGAAATTTTAAATGAGAATACCAATGGTCAGTGATGCACATTAGTCTATTCAAAGGCAATCATGTGTGAATTTCTTTTTTGGAAATCAAAGAAATAAATTATTGATGATAAAGATATAATATGCTTCAAAAATAGGAAGAATAAACTATAAATACTTCAGAATATATGGCTGGAATAGCTACTCACATGAGTCTATGAGAATTTAGAAATTTTTCTATTTCCAAATTCTGTAGAAAGCACAAATAAATGAGTCAAAGAAATGTAATGTGCACATGCTGCATTGGCATAGTTTTCACAAATTCTAGGTTACCTCCACAACACAGTTAAATGTATGAATAGGACCCCAATAAAAGAGAATAACTTCAAAATATGAATACATCATATTGTGAAAAAATGCATGATGATAAATGAGGATAATAACTGATGAAAAAGCAATATTATACAACCTAAAGAAAAAGGCAAATGGGATTCTACGAGTTCTGAACTCATTTTACTTTAAGCTTTTGTCACCAAAGAAAGGGAGAAACCTAGAGAATGGTCTTAGTCCTGCTTGAGATATTGTACAGACTATGGAGCTGAGAGATCTATGAAGAGTGTAAGGTAGCTGGAGTTTCAAGAGTGAGAGTCACCCTTTTCCCCTTGCCCTTTGACCTTCAGATGTGCGTGAAGATAATACTCATGAGTGAGGAGTTACCAAAGAACCTTTTATGTTTGTAAATCATACATATCATTGGGACCGATTGTTCTTCACTTAAGGATAACTAATATGTTTTTCTATTTCTTTTATTAAGACATTGCTCTACATCTTATTTTTATTATTAAATGAAAAAAATGCATTAACCCATAGTGATTAGCTGGCTAGAGAAATGCCTCTATTTTAACAAGGCTGTGTAGTTTTCAATTTAGACTTTTCTCAGCTTAAGACTCCAAAGTCATGAGAAGGCTGGAGTCCTTTTTTGTAACAAATTGAACCTAAAGTTCAAGATCATTCCCTTGCTGTTCTTTTTGCATAAAACCATCCTGATATTTCATGCCTGTGTCTACAGATAAAAGAAACTCAGCTCTACATAGGACTACATGAAAGAAATCACATTAAGTAAAATAGATAAGAGGTCAGTTAATATAAAATGAAACATGGAAATTAAATAATTGATGCTGACAAAGCAGCTTCAAACGGCATTTCCTCCTCTGCAGATTTCTTGCCTTCCTTGCTTCATGTATTTCCTGACACTTCCCTCATATTAGTAACTCTGAAACCTGAGCTTTATCTACTGATGTAAGATCAGCTGTCTTTTAGGAAGTTGTAGTAATCCGTGTAAGTAGGGTTGTGTTCAAGGATATCCCACATTTTCAAGGACTGGGTGATAATAAATAGATATGTCATGCATGCCAGTTCTGTGCCTCTCTTTCATAATGCAGCATGTGAGACTTTAAAGTTGAACACTTGAGGGACAAAGCTACCGTGTACCTTGTCTCTACTTCCAAATTATTTTTTCTTGAAGGTAATCAAGCAATAAAGGCAATTCCTGGGAAAGGTATTAAAGGATCCTTGGCTAACAAGGCAGCCTTAGCAATAAATAGGAGTCACAATTATCCATTATAATGGAACCTAAAGGGAGCAGCTAAGTGGCACAGTGGATAAGGCACCGACCTTGGATTCAGGAGGACCTGAGTTCAAATTTGGCCTCAGATACTTGACACTTACTAGCTGTGTGACCCTGGGCATGTCACTTAACCCTCATTGTCCCACCAAAAAAAAAAAAAACAACCAAAAATCAAAAACAAAAAATAATGGAGCCTAAACTATATTGATAGAAAATCTATGGGGATATTGTACCTGTTGTTCCAATAACTGAGAGGGTTGTGTCTTTATTTCCTGTCTCTATCAGTTGCTATCTCCTTGCTTATATCTCATAAATAAAAGTGACTACAGCCTCTTAACCTAGAGTGCCCTTTAGTCCAAGTATTACTTCATTTAGACTTTGATATCTCTTTCCCCTCCTTTCACTGGATGTAACTACTTTCAAAAGACTTTGGCTTGCTAGCTAAAGTTTCTAAATCAATCAACTTAATGTCATCTCTGTGCTGTTTCCCTTTCCTGAAGAATAGCATCCATCTCCAGGCCTTTTTAAAGGAAGTATCAAATTGTGAAAGCTTTAGGTCAGGGCTGTAAAGAGCTGAGCTTTGAGGAACACTGTGTTGGGTAGAATCATCATTAGCTTTTTAAAATAAACACCTGCTGTTGGTCAAAAGCAATTGCTTTTCAGTTATGCAATTATATTCTGGCTTCAGTCTGAAAAAGTGTCAAGGTTGGAATAGTACCATGACTTTCATTGTCTACCCTGTTTGCAGCTATTTCATGATAATAAAAAGGGACTAAGAAAACTATATTTATCTTTAACATTCTCAGAAGTTATTGTTTCTCCCACTAAGAACAGTGGAAGGAAGGAAGGAAGGAAGCCACCATCTCCAATTATTTTCCATCCTGTGAAGATATGAGAGGCCACAGATCATAGTGGACAGAAAGCTTTCCTCCTGGCTTTGATACATTTGGGACTTGCATTGACAGAGGGAGTTTCCTGATCTAGCACCACCCTGTATCAATGAAATCACAGGTCCACTCACAACCCTAATCCTCTAGGGAGAACCCCAGGAATCCCATTGTCCACAGAACTATATTGTGGGATATAGGTTGAATACAAATGTCCTAAAACCCAAGAGAGCCTCATGGAATAGCTGGAAGCTTGTGTCCTTTGATAGGTAATATGTAATAGCTTTACATTTCACTGTGACACTGCAGCAAAGGACTGTATGCAATTATAGCCCTACTGGGAAGTACTGAAATATGGTCACTCCATTTACATGTAACTACTTCACAATACCGAACTAAACCAGCACCACATTTCAGAAGTGAGAGGAACCATTCATAATCAGTTATGGCAGCTGTGGGGTGGGGGAAGGGATACAGTATATTTTTGACAAATCTAAAAGATCCTTGTTAGTGTGCCAGATTATCATTTCTGTCTTCATGGAACCCTCTTTCTTCTTCTCTGTGGAATCTAATTACTCCAATTGATGAACCATGGGAGAGTTAGAGATATTCAGGACATGGCCAAAATTAAAAGTGAATTTTATAATTCATTTATTGCATTGATTATTTATGTTACCCAAAATATCTGCACTTCTCTTTATTCTCAAAGGGAAAACTTTAGAGTTTATTGAAAGCATACCTTGGTGGTTTTCTATGTTCATGGCAAATTTTTTATATTCTTGCACACACATATGAATGATGAAACCATCAGGTTTGTCAGTTTGACAAACGGCAGCTAACACCATGATGGTGAGATAAACATTTTCCACCTTCTTTTTTTTTTTTTTAGTGAGGCAATTGGGGTTAAGTGACTTGCCCAGGGTCACACAGCTAGTAAGTGTTAAGTGTCTGAGGCCAGATTTGAACTCAGTTACTACTGACTCCAGGGCTGGTGCTCTATCCACTGCGCCATCTAGCTGCCCCTCATTTTCCACCTTCTTAATAGGTGTGCACATCAGTCATGTCAAAACAATTGACTTGATGGAGTCCTCACTGATTGATAGAGTTATGGTGACAATACCACTTGACAATAGCCACTTACCCATATGGGGAATGGGCAAATTGACAAACTGTAGCTACCTCTGTGATGGTGAGATCAACATTTTCTGCCTTCTTAATAGGTGTACACATTACTCATGTCAAAGCAATTGATTCAATGTAGTTGTAACTGATTGACAGGAATTATGATGACAGTACCACTTGAGAATAAACACTAACCCATACAAGAAATAGCCAAATGGTCAATGAGCTATCAGTTACCATTCTAGTTGAAGTTAAATATAAACTGATGGGTTTCTGATATAAAATTTAATTATTTGTTTAATATAAAATATTATATAATGCTTTAAGTTTTTAAGGTCTTGTATAATTTTTTAAATGAAGAAATTCAAGCTCTTCAAGATTATGTAACTTGGCCAGGGTAGCAGCAAAACCTGAATTGATATTCAGGAAACCATGAACATGGTCTCTTGACTCTAACCTCAGAATCCCTTTTACTATGCATAGTGCCTGTAAATAGAGATTTTTCAACATGTCCATGGGATTTACATGACCTTTAGAAGGAAAGAGGAAGGGAAATAAAAATAGATGGAGTGTTATCGTCCAAAGAACACCAGCTTCCTTAACAAATTAAGAATGTAACATAATCAACTCTGCTCCATTTGGGGCAGACTCTGACGTGGCAAGGGGCCAGGGTGCCAGATTCAATACTTGTACCATCACTGAATAGCTCTATAAACTTGAACCATTCACTTGATTTTAACCATACATTTTACTGATACTTTTTGTCTTTACATCACAACCCAGATTGAGCTCTTAATTGTAATAAAGAAAAACAATCAGGCAAAACACCTGATGCACAGGTAGTACCCTATCCTACTAGTAACTCTCTCTGCTGTTAGAAGAGCAGTAGCTTTCCTTTTCCATTCTTTAGATCCTCTTATGGTTTTTTTACTTACTCAGACTCTGACTTCCTCAGTGAATTTTTTCATTCACATTATAATCATTGTGTATATTTTTCTTCTGGTTTGGCTTTGTGCTAATTCATGCAGGTTTTTCCATGTTTCTTTAAATCTCTCATATTCATAATCTCTTAATGTGGGATAATATTCCATTAATTCATAAATGACAGTATTTTTAGCTATCCCTCAATCACAGAGTACCACTGCTTCTAGAGCCTTGAAGAGTGCTGCTTTGAAAATCTACATCATAGGATCATGTATTTAGAACTGAAAGGAACCTTAGAGGTACTTTACTCCAATCTTCTAATTTTTGTAAATGGATGGGCTGAGGCCAAAATAGTTTAGTGACTTACCCAGTCATACAAGTAGTAAGTGACAAAACTGGGATTTAAATGTAATCCTCTGACATCATATGCAATGGTATTTCCATGGAACCACGCTGCCTTGAATTGGACTTCTGTTTCTCTCTTTGACTTCCTTGGAGTATTTATCACTTAGCTTTCTTCATACTCATTCCATTATTTCTAAAATAAGGAGGTCAAATTAGATGATCTGTATTGTCCTATCCAGCTCTAAAATGCTATGATTATAAATAATGAGATTCTGTGATTTCCATTACTGCTGTACTTGCATAAGGGAGTAAACAATACCTTTTGTTTGCTTTCCTCAAAATTAATCTAGATGACATCATGTGGAGCTAGTTAGCCCAAGCATTTAAGGGGATAAAGCACTTATGCCTTGAGGGCTCTTAGATAGAGAATCATTTATACCAACTATTTGCAGTATTCTTCTGTGAAATGGAATCTTGCTGTTACAAATGTAAAAGCCTGCTGGTAAATGCCCAGACTGTACATATTAGCCAGCTGGTGGCTGAATTCTTACTATTGAGCTGTCTAGAATTGGAATAATTAATTTTCTTGGAGAAAGGACATTGTGTTGTACCTTTTTGGATTTGTGACTATAATCTGTAATCACCAGGGAGCTTATTTAGATTTGCAATTAAAGTAGAGTTGGTAATTTATAGTAAAGAGATATGTGCTTGCAAAATAGAAGGCATAGAGCTCTGAGTTTTCCATTAATAGGTTGGTGAACCTTTTATAATATCGAAGCTGTTAGAAGCAAACTATTAGCTAAATAGTCAGTTCATGTCTTATCTAATGAAAGCAGAGCCTAATGTGTTTACCTCTGGAATTTTCCTTTTATTCTAAATATGGTTTTCTTTTGTAATGAAAGAGCATATTGCTATAGAAGTATACATTTTTGAACAAGTGTGATTATGAAAAATGACTGCATCATCCTCTGGTTTTGTGTTTTCAAATGCATTCCATTAATTCCTTTCCTTTTATTATGTTCCTGAAAAGTAACTTTGCATTCATTCTGTTTTGTCACAAGGAATTCATAAGTAGTAGTCTCTGTGAAATAGAATGCTTGCAAATTTCCCCAATAAATTTGTTTTTAAAAATATGCAGGCACAATTGTGATTATACTATTGCTTTGGAGGACTACCCAAAAGTCTTACCAGAGCACAGTATGGCAGTGACATTAGGTTCTCAAAAGCTAGCCCTGTAAAGCACAAGCTTGAAGAAATTTCTCCAAGGCTGAGAACACTGAGTTTAGACCCAGTGACAGACTGCCTACTGACCAAGAGCCAGTCTTAAGCCATGTGTAGTTTTTTTTGTATAGTTTTTAGACCATTTAAGATTTTAACTCTTGGAATTCTTAATGCATAGCCTTTATCTAATGACCAAGTTCATATACTACTGGTATAATTGAACCACATGCATATTGACATTTTTGTTTTAAATGAAAAAAGAAGAAAAAAAGTTACAATAAAATGGGGGAAAATGATTTAGAGACCATCTTTGGGAGTTAGTAGAACTATTTTCTGCACATAACCAAAGACAACAAGAAACATAATTTCAAAAGGCACTCAGATATTTGACTGGCCAATCCAACAGAAGTATAAACATGAACATTATTGCAATTTATATAGCTACATTTATTGCAGAACAAGGCAACATATTAGAGTACTAAGCCTCCACTGTATGTTAGAGCCAAAGGTCCTGAGTTCAAATCCTGTATGTGCAATTTACTAAATGAATATCCTTGGTCCCTTCAGTTAATCTCTCTTGGCCTCAATTTCTTTATCCACAAAAAGGCAGGTAGGATGTTACAGATTTGTGTTGTGATCTCTGTTATCTCTTCCAGTTCTAAATTAAGGACTCTGTGAAGGACCTTTTAATTTAGAATTAGGCCTAAGAGAACACACTGTGCATCAGAAGAGCAGCTCCAACTTACCCGGGCCACATAAATTAATAGGGACAAAATTAAATCCATGAAACTCTTTCATATTAGTGTCAGAAGCAAATAGTTCAAAATGATTTTGACAATAAGGATTTCTTAAGACTGTGTGTCATGAGCAAGTTTTTCTGTCTTCTATTCTAATGCAATCTTATAGAAACTGTAACTCCACAAGGAATTTTTTATATTGGGGGTGGGGTGGGGTCTTAGGGTATGTTATTTCACTAGCATAGGGAACTCCATGTGAGCAAATTGCCTTCACAAATGCAAATCGGCTGTTGATATGCAACTTAAAGTCTTACAGAGTTGCCTGGGGTCAATGAGAATTTAAGAAACTTACAAAGACAGTCAGACTTGAACTTAAGTTTTCCTGACTCAGGATGGCTTCTCTGTTACAAAATGCTATCCTCAGGATAATTGTATACGTCTAGAATATGAACTTTGTTATAAAATTATTAGCTATAAATCTATCACCCTTTCTTTTTTTGTTGTTTTTTGTTTTTTGTTTTTTTAGTAAGGCAATTGGGGTTAAGTGACTTGCCCAGGGTCACACAGCTAGTAAGTGTTAAGCGTCTGAGACCGGATTTGAACTCAGGTACTCCTGAATCCAGGGCCAGTGCTCTATCCACTGCGCCATCTAGCTGCCCCTATCACCCTTTCTTAAAAATGTTATCTATCATTATTTTAAAAGGTAGATTTTTCTTTTATTGTCATATAAGTGTAAGGGCCTAAAATTCTAGCTATGATGTTTAAAATCTAATGAGTGGTCACCTTAAATTAGAAGCTTTAGCAAGAGTTTAGACCTTTAAGTATTTATTAAAGTGCATCAGAAGTTAGTGGAGAGAGACAGGTAAAAAGCACTCTTCATCTATCTAAGAGAGTCCAGCATCTGTTCTCCTACCAAGCCACAGTCCTGAAATGAAAGGCTCACTCCTCCCAGAAGCCTCCTGTGAAACTGGAAACAGGGATGTTCACACACACACACACACACACACACACACACACACACACACATACATAGCTCCAAGCTAATTGGTTGGTAGCTCTGATTGACAGGACCCACAGGCGGCAAGCATCACTTCCTGACGCTGATCTGACCCTCTAAACTCCAGAAGAGGTCACTTCCAGACACTAAAGCCACATGGTTTCTTTTCAGGCCAGAGCTCACAATGTCCCTCCCAGCAGGGGGTGTCATTCCAATACTTACATAAGTATTATGGAATCAAAATAATGTAATGTAGAATCAATAATGGTCTATAATTTTAATATTCTGAATCTATATATTAGGTTTAATTTCAGAAGTTCAACATAAAGTGGTAATAGTTTTTAAAATGGTTGGAAAATGCCATTCAAGTTGATGGGGTTGGGGGACAGAATCTAATATTATATAAATATATTTGGAAGGTTTACTCCTTTAAATAGTTAAAGAAACTACTTAAACTAGAAAAACCATTAAACTATCACTACAACATTTTTTTTACAAAATTGAATGCTAGGTTTTTTAATTTTTAAAAAATGTTTGAATACTAAATTAAAAGAAATATATGTTAGGAAAAATGATTTTCTAGATCTTGTATTTTGGCTGGAGATAGAAATCTATTTCTTATGATCACAGAGTATACAAATATGATGAAATTTTAATTATGAACAATAAAATGTTCATCTTTTCTATTTTTATATACCAAGTCCCACGTATGGCATTTGAAAGTTCCTAAAATTTTTTTTTCTACATCTCAATTGTATGCAGTCTGCAAAATAGTATTTTTGTAAGTGAATTTAGAAAGTTCTTGTTGAAAATAAATATATTTCTTCCTGTGGAAGATTTTAAGGAAGAAAACTGGGGCAGCTAGGTGGCACAGTGGATGGAACACTGGCCCTGGATTCAGGAGTACCTGAGTTCACATCCGACATCAGACACTTGACACTTACTAGGTGTGTGACCCTGGGCAAGTCACTTAACCCCCATTGCCCTGCAAAAAAAAAAAAAGAAGAAGAAGAAGAAGAAGAAAACTTGAATAGGGACCAAAACACCTGAACAAAACTCAACTGTAGATAGTTACAGAGCTTTTATTATTATTAGATTGTGCTCATTTAAGGTTAGAAGAAATAAGATTATAATAGTTGGAAAATAAAACCTTTTTATCTTTAGCTTATCCTTAAAAACTGTACATCACTGAATAAATTATTAAGAATAAAGGATAATGTAAATGTCATAAGAAATTGAGAGGTAAATCAAATGAAATTTTAAACTCAAATGATATGGTAAAAACAGACTATTTGGAACAAATGAAAATAAAGAGGGATTTATAGTAATATAATAGAAATAATTTTAAATAGGTCATTGGACCTTAAAAAGAAAATGGTTATAATGCAGTCTCATGTTACTGTGTATATGTATACCTACTATCAGTTGATGTTTACTCCTTAGAAGTAAATAGGTATGTACATCTTGGGGAGACTTTTTCACTAAATGGAAACCTGTGTGAATAGCAGATTCTCCCATTGAATGGAAGAGTTCCAAGTGGATAAATTTTTAAAATAGATAGAGATGAGGGGCAGCTAGGTAGCTCAGTGGATAAAGCACCTGCCCTGGATTCAGAAGGACCTGAGTTCATATTCGGCCTCAGACACTTGATACTTACTAGCTCTGTTATCCTGGTCAAGTCACTTAACCCTCATTTCCTTGCAAAACAAAACAAAACAAAATAGAGACACAGTGATAACTGCAGATATATCTATATGCAATGACATACATGGATATACATATACACATGGATATGCTTGCATATATGCATATATGTGTATATATATTCATAAGTATATGCATGTATGTGGATGTATATGTGTATGAGGATGTTTGTATGTAGGTATGTAGATAACCCCAAAATAACAATCTGCACCTCTGGTTTGTGACCCTAAATGCCAGTTCCATATATTTATATTTCATCTGAAATTGCATTTACAATGAAGAACGTACCTGCCAAAGTGAACTAGCTAGTAGTTTCTAGAGTTTCAAGAAGCTGACTGGAGCAAAATTACTTTAAGATAAAAGAATATCTGAATCAAATGTTCAGAGGTTTAAGAATCATATTGACTGTAACCTGGATTCAATTACCTTGATATCTTGATTGTTCAGGAAATGATACACACAAATCTGATTACTAAAAGATGCAGTGGGCAAGATATCAGCAGATATAAAGCATCCTGTCTGAGGGTGCCATCCATCTGAGGGCATAGAAATTTAACACAATAAAGTGTATCCAAGCAATTCAAGGAAATATAGCATATTCACAAAACACTCAAAATCAAATACCTTTGACTTTAAGAACTCAAGTGGCTTTCTTGCCAAACAAGACAGTAGTTAAGAAGGTCAAAAATGTTGATATTTTGATCCTATTTCAATGCTACTAGAGCCTAGCACTGTGACTTCTGTTGGGGGGATGCTTAAGAAGAACTTGTTTAATTGGATCATGATGAGAGTAGTGCAAAGAAAAGTGTTTGGGGGATCAGAGACCTGGGCTCGAGTCTTGTCTTCAATGTTTAATAGAACAGAACAAGCCATTTAATACCTCAACGTCAGTTTCTTCATCTGTAAAATGATGGTAATAACACTAGCACTGACTGCCTCATACAGTTTTGAAGAAAGTGGTCGATAAACATCAACGTGGCATATAAATATTATTTTAATAATAGCAATAATGATGATGATGATTGACTATAAAGGTCCTTAGAAGATAAAAACTTGAAAAGGTTTACTTACAACTGGTATGATAAAGAGATGATTAAATTTCTTATTATGTTCCTACAAACATAATGAAGCATCTCATTAGTGTAGACAGATGGGGATTAAAGTAGTAAAGAGATTAAAAAGAAAGAAAGTAATTTGATGAGTTGGTAGAATGGGGAAAAACAAAGAAATATTCATAGTAAGCACTTATTGTTCATTGAATTGAATGTGCTCAGTATGAATATTACTAAGAAAATTGATCTAGGACTTAAGATTCTTAGATGTTAACTTAGAGATATAATCCTACAATAATATTTGATAAATCAGGTTTTAGAGTTAGGAAGTTCTTTAGAGATCATCTAGCACAATTAACCTCTTTATTTTTATAGATGATTAAACTAGGACCAAGAGAGGTTAATGTTACTTAAGTTGTGCAACACAGATGATATTTGAAATCAAATGTTTCAACTTCAGATTGTTTTCTTTGCATTATATCATTCAACTTTTCCTTCATCTTACCATTTTTCATCTAGAGAGGTCACATTAATTTAAATATATTAACTTCCAAATTAGCTATGTTGCTGACTTTGAATTAGAAAACAAAAAATAAAATCTAGTGTAAATGAGTACATACCATGTTTTAAAAGTGCATTTTCCCAGCTTTCTCATTTTTTTTATCCTCCCTTTCTTTATGATCATAGGGTTGTGGATTTAAAAATTGAAGAGTTGTTAAAGGTCATCTCTTCTAACCCACTCATTTTATAGATGAGGAAACTGAGGCTCCAATCTCCAATAAGAAATGACCAGTCCACTTTCACCCAGATTACAGAGTTAGAATTTGAACCCAGGGGTTGTGACACCAAATAATGTATATTTTCTGCTCTTGTGTGGATGGAAAATGCTTTGAAGACTATGCAGCGCTCTAGACCCATGAAAAAAATGCCCAGGAAGAGAGGGAGGTCAGAGATTAGAAATGTGTAATAAAATCCAGTTGCCTTCCAAAAACACATGGTACCCAAGTACTTGCCCATTTTCACCAATATTGCTTTTCTCTCTGTCTTTTTCTCTTTGTCCTTCTATCTTTATTTCTTTTAGTGTCTCATGAAGAGTTGGACATGACTGACCTAATTGATTAACAAAAAGGACTTCTAAGGCCCTGAGTGATTTCTTTTAAATGAGATGTAGTCATACACTGGGAATATTATGTATAAGCATTTTAAAATAAAACAAATGTGTGATTTCTTTTCTTTCTTTCTTTTTTTTTGGGTGGGGGGCAGGGCAATGGGGGTTAAGTGACTTGCCCATGGTTACACTGCTATTAAGTGTCAAGTGTCTGAGGCCGGATTTGAACTCAGGTCCTCCTGAATCCAGGGCTGGTGCTTTATCCACTGTGCCACCTAGCTGCCCGCCTGTGATTTCTTTTCTAATAGTGAAATGAATCCATAAGGAAAATTCTCCCAGAAACTATCAAAGAATTCAATTCTTGTCTTATTTGAATTTGAAGTAGTTGCTTGTAATGGAGACCTAAGATACAAAGGTGAAAAAGGAAATAATCTGTTCCATCCAGGAGATCATGTTCCACTGAGGGGTCAACCCAAGGCACTACCTTACTCAGAATTTAAGAATTGACATCTCTCTTTGGAAGAAATATTGCTCAGTATTATTTACGTAGGTGGATTTCATCCCCATGGGTCACATATTTGACAAAGTGGAACAAGCCCTGGAACTTAGAATAAGAACAAAATGAGTTCAAATCACTTAAATGTTATTAGGCTCAGTTTCCTTCATTGTAAAATGGGGATAATGAGACTCTATGCCTCAAAAGGCTGTTGTATGGTTCAAATGAGAAACACACACATGTGCGCACATGTGTGTGTGTATATGCATATACACAATTATGTATCATGATACATATATACATATATGTGTGTATATCTTTTAGTCTTACAATAGCTTTGTGAACCATATGTCCCATTATACCCATTTTAGAGTTATATAAAAGATGTCTATCTATATGCATATTTATAAACGTTAGCTATTATCATCCCCTCCCCAGTTGAGACAGACTGAAATCTATAACCTACTCCTTCATACTTTTGAGGATTTAAAAACAAGATTATCAATGACTGAAGTGATTTCTTTTACCATATTCCTCATAATATACAAATATTTAATAAAGAAAACTGTCTCCATTTTTCATTTCATCTCTTAAAGGTTAATAGCCTAATAGTTCTAAAGATTAAAAGATGACTAATCTGATGGTAGTTATTGACTGTCTGCTATGGGAAACAGAATGCATTGTTTTGCCCTCCAATGACCCAATCATATACTATTGAAGGATTGTTTTGAATGTTTAATGACTTTCTTTACATTAGATTTCTTCTAATTTATCATGTAAGGTAAAATATTGAAAACATATTCTTCCTTCATTTGATTAATGTACACCCTAAATTAGATAATATTTTTCTTCTCCCCCCCTTCACACATGTATACTGTATGAATTTAGAGAATCTGAATGATCTAGGACACTGGCTTTCTAGTAGCTCTCTTGTCCTTCATGGTCTTGGTTCTTTCTATTCCTATGTATATATGCATGTGTTGTGAGAAAACCTCAGTATCTGACCATACACTAAAATTAGTCAATGCTTTTCTATTCTCAAAGTATGCCATTTTGTTGGCCTTCCACTGTAAAAGAAAGTATCAACCATTACTAAAAGAGGCAAGTTGTTAGATCAGGAAATAGTGTCTGGACCATTTAGTCAGGGTTGCTTTCACCATGAGTGAAGCAGAATCATAGAATGTGGAAGGGGAAGGAACTCTAGAGAATAAATCCAATCAGTTAATTTTACATAGCAGGCTGCTAAGCCTAGGAAGATTAAGTTGGGTTATAAAAAACAAATATTTTTATGTACTAAGGATGTACAAAGCATTGTGCTAGTTGTGGGGGATAAAAAGACAAAAATAAGACAGTTATTCCCTTCAAAGAGTTCACATCCTTTTGGGAGGATAAAACATGTAAACAGATATGTAATTCAATGATAATTTGAAGAGGAGGGCACAGTTACAATTGGGAAATTAGGGAAGAATTCTGAGCTAGGTCTTAAAAGAAGATTAGAATTCTAAGAGACAGAGATAAAGGGGGAGTACTTTGGAGGCATCAATGTTGGCTTACATGAAGGCACTGAAGCAAGAGATGACAAGGGACTTGCCCAAGGTAAAACAGACTAAAAACTCGAATCTGGTTAATTTCATTTATCTTCTTTTTCTTTCTTTTTTTGCATGTATAAATAGTTGCTCATATGATATAATTACAAAACTTCCATGGAAGTCTGCATCCCATAAATAACTCTTCCAAAATACCTAGAATTCTTCATTTTACATTGTCATAGTATCAAATTTCACTAACTATGAATGCAATTCAATTCAAATTCAACAAATATTATATCTATACCTGCTTATACACTCATACAAGTATCCTTTGATGAAACTGTAAATACTCCTATGATTGTTAAATAAGCTATCATTCATTCACTCCTTGTCACCTAAATGAGTACACCCACACTGAGAGAATTAAGTGAGTTTTGACTGAAAGGGGGTAAAATGGGAAAGGAGAGATAATTCTGGTGTAAAGAAGATGAAAAACTTGGACACTCTGAGGACCATTGGGCAACATGAGGATACTGGACATCTGAAGATAGGGAGATAATATTATCACAAATTGAGAAATTGGTACAGAGATGTAGGTGGGATGATGCCAAAGACAAATATTACTTATGCCACAATTTTGTAGATGGGTACTCAACTATTTTATCATTTTTTCCCCAGAAACACAAGAGAATTTTGCATCTGGTTCACCGATAGGCACTTGTGATATTCAAAGCTTGAATTAGTGGGCTTGAGTTAGTTGAGGTCAAGAGCAGAGAACTTATATGAAGGTAATCAGGAATAAAGAAGCAAAATTCAAGGTAGGCAGAAGGAGGAAATAACAATATTTTGGTCCATTAAGTTAAAGTAAATTTTTGGTGGAACTTCTTAGAAAAGAAATTTCTTTGGCAAAGTCTAGCATCATCAGTCATTTTATTCTAGAGACCTAGTATTATTAGATCAAATCTGCTATTTCTGTGATTATTTTAAAAATAACAAAACAGATTCTCCATTTTCTAGATTTATTGGCAATGTAAAAAGAAACATAACTAGATATCTTCCTCAATTATATATGGGAATTCCATGGGGATATGAAATATGTAAGCTTATGGAGGGGAACGTTTATCAGCTTGTCATTTCTTCTTCTTGTTCAGTCAGTCAGTCATGTCTGACTCTTCCTGTGTCCATGGAGTTTTCTTTGCAATGTTACTGCATTGGTTTGTCATTTCCTTCTCCAGTCCATTAAGGCACTAAAAAGTTAAATTAGTTGCCTAGTATACTGCAGCTAGTAAGTGTCTAAGGCCTGATCTGAACTTTGGTCTTCATGACTCCAGGCCCAGCACTGTACCCACTGTGCTTCCCCTGTTCATTTATTAGTGATATTTTTTTCCTGGATAATGTTGCCTGAATCTTGGTCCTAGAGAGATCTTCTATCAATAAAGAAAGTTTCAATATGTGAATCTGTAGCTTTCTCTACTTTATGTCTTTTCTATTCAGGATAATATTTTGAAGCGTTAAAGCTTTAAAGATTTCAAGAGTTTTGTGACTATTTTTTTTAAAGTTTAAAATTTTCTTGAATATAAAGTTAGGTATATAAGCATAATCTGAGGCTAAGAAAAGTTTAATATGATGATGATTTTAGGAATTAAAATTTTAAAGTGAGAATGTGATATTAAATGAGGAATTAGATAAATATTATCAGTAAATATTGGGAAAGGAACTATGTTTATATTTTAAATAGTATTTTGAATACAATATTTCTGAAGGGATTAAACCTATGATTTCACTGGTATAAACCATCCCTAATAAGAACTTGCCTTACCAATGTATATTTGGTTTTTTGCTGGGCAATGAGATTTAAGTGACTTGCCCAGGGTCACACAGCTGGTGAGCGTCAAGTGTCGGAGGCCGTATTTGAACTCAGGTCCTCTTGAATCCAGGACCAGTGCTTTATCCACTGCGCCACCTAGCTGCCCCACCAATGTATATTTGAAAGCATTCTGCAAGTTATAGTCCTAGGGGACTGATTGAGGGCACTGAAAGATTGATGGTACATCCAAGATCATACAGGTAGTATTTTATCTGTCATTTAGGACTTGAACCCAACCCTTCCTACCCTGTAATCTTGATGCTTTAAACATGATTAACCTATCAGAAGTTCCTTTTTTCACATTTAAATGCATGATTTTAATAATCTTTGCTACAGTATGATTTTCAGCATCAAGTTCTACTAGCTCTACTTTCCTATGCTCTCCCAAAATGAAATAGCATAATCGCTGTCTCATTTTATAATCATGTAATTTTAACTCTAGAAGGGAAATTAGAGACTATCCAATCTAATCCTCTTACTTTATAAGTGAGAAAACTGAGTTAGCGATAAAATGGGATTCATGTAATTCTCTAATAGCAACCGTATCGAAAAAAATATTGATTCCAGTAAACTCATCTCCAACTCTGCACTACTCATTTTTTCAAAATCTCACCAAATCTATTTTCTTTCCTTTGCATCACCTGACAACCTCACACCCCCCGCCCTGCATCCTCATTTTTTTTGTTGTTTTTGTTTTGTAGGGCAATGGGGGTTAAGTGACTTGCCCAGGGTCACACAGCTAGTAAGTCTCAAGTGTCTGAGGCCGGACCTGAACTCAAGTACTCCTGACTCCAGGGCCAGTGCTCTATCTACTGCGCCACCTAGCTGCCCCCCGCATCCTCATTTCACAATTTCTGAATGTCATCTCTCACCGTTTATTCCATTTATTCAATTCTTCATGAATATGTGGCCCTTTACACAAGAAAGATCTCCTTTCTACCATGCACCCTGGATCTAATTCCCACCTTTCTCCTCTAGCAGATGGCCCCACCCATAAAACCCCCTTTGTATCACTAACGTCAATCTCTTCTTATCTATTGGTATTATTTCCAATTGATATAATCATGCCCCTCCTGATAAAAACCCTTACTAGATAGTACCACCACCACCTCTAATAACAGCTCCCTTATAGTTTTCTTCCCCTTCTCTGCCAAACTCTTGGGAAGAGCCATTTATAGCTGATACCTCAAATTCCTCTACTCTCACTCTTTTCTTAACCCCCAACAAGTGGGTTTGTTTTCTCATTATGAAATGCTCTCCCTAATGTCACCAGTGATCTCCTAAGTTCCACATCTAAGTTCTACTCCCTCCCCAAACTTCACTCTGTGTGTGTGTGTGTGTGTGTGTGTGTGTATATATATATATACACATATATACACACACACATATATATGTATATGTGTGTACATACACACATGTATATATGTTTATATATTTATATAAACATACATGTGTGTATCTATAAGTTTGTATATACACATGCGTATAGGCACATGCACATATATGTACACACATACACAGAGAGCATCTATATATTTAGGCATGTATATGTTGTCTTACCATTTGAATGTAAGCTTTGTGAAGATATAAATTGTTTAATTTTGTTCTTAATTGCTGAGGACTTAGCAAAGTACTGTACAGAATTGTTCAAACTTAATCAAAATTAATTAAATACACATCAGCTTTAAATCTTCAAATTATTTAGAGATCCTTCAATAAAGTTCAACTGAGCCAAGTCAATATACTCATTTAAGGTAGTTAGATATCTTTATCATCTCTTTATTTATTCTAAGTCTGAGTGTTCTCTTTTATCATTTTTCTTCCCATATTTTCAGTCAGAAGATCATTCTTTTTAGAGAAGAAAATAAACAAAATAGGCATGGAGTAGTTCTGACTTCCCAAAAATCTGTCCTTATTTTCCCATTCTCAAGCTTATGTCCCTCACTTTGTATTAATCAAGATGTTCCTGTTTCTCTTTCTATTATTTCATTTGAGTTGGATTTCTTCCAGTTAAAAAAAAAAAAGAATATGTCCAAAATTTCCTAAAATTCATGAATGATGATATTGCAGAAATTTGTTAGAAAATTGAGGACAAATGTTTGTAAGCCCGATTGTCTTTACATAACACTATTCAGACAAGCACAAAAATGGGAAAATTCTTTAGGCCCATGAGGATGGAAGTTTACTGATAACCTGACTGTTTTCAATATTATATGAGGTTTGGTGATTTTTCTTAAAACTTAAGAAAAGGCAAAAGTTTAAGCAATGACCAATACAGCAGCTTTCCCTGACTCTTTGAAGGTTCTAGTGAAAGCTTATAAGATACAACTTCAAAGAAACACTGAAAAGAAAACAAGCATGGTAGCAAAAGAAAAAAGTATTCAAGCCATGTGAACCTTTGACAGGAAATGCCTTATCAGATTTTGTTTATGTTTTGTTTTCCTCTTCATTGATTTAAAAAAAAAATGAAAATGTCAGGATCACCAGTGCTTTTAATTAGCAATTTCAACTTGTTTAGCCCTCCCATAACCTCAGAGTTTTGTTTGTTGTTTTTTTTTTAATTTCTTATGAAAATTCAGAGAAAGTCATTGAAAAAGAGATAGGGAAAAGACTAACACTTCAAAAATTGTCATGTAAGAAAAATATTTAACTTCACACTATCTTACCTGCCATTTTCATTAGATATATCAGGCCTTCTTCAACTTTTTCCACTTGTAACCACTTTTCACTCAAGAAATTCTTACACAACCCTGGGTGTATAGGTATGTAAAATAGCTATGTGTAACCTTTTACTGTTGTCAAATTTTTAAGATCCCCACATTCAGTTACTGATCCCAGATATATCATAAAAGAAAGAATTTGTATGGGGAGGGGTTAAGAAGCCATTTTAGGTGAAACACCCCATGATTGGTCTTCCTGGGTCAGAATTGGTCCTAAGTCAGAGAGAATCACCTTCCATGTGGAATTTTTACTGTGAAAATCTTTTAGTGTTTTTTTTATCCCATACTTCCCTTAATGATACAGTAACTGTAATCTAGTAAATTACTGAAGAAGTCTCAGTCTTATCTAAGGAGCTACAAACAATTAAGGGGCGTTTATTTAATGTTTATTATATAAATAAATCAGTCAATATTTATTAAGTGCCTACTATGTGCTAGGCACTTTGTTAAATGCTGGTGATATAAAAACCGCAAAAGTCAGTCCCAACTTTTAAGGAGTTTACTATCACTTTGGTATAGACAGTAGGATATACAAAAGAAATAGAAAGTTTGTTCTCTCTTCTTAAATAACTTCTGCTCTAGATAGAAAACATAAACTAGCCTACATCAAAGTAGCTAATTAGCATTATAAGACAATGCATTTTAGTTTTAAAACAATAATTAAGTGCCTTGTGTATGCAGAACATCGTCGTAATTGCTGTCCTACCCTCAAGCTCAGAATTATAGTGCTTATATCATTACTGAAAGTTAGTAAGAAGGGGCATGACTCCTAATTTTACAAAAGAAGAAGCCAAGGCTCTAAAAGGTAATGGGAATTGCCAATAATGAACACATTTGGAACTGAAGTTATTGTCTTCTGATGTCCAGTTCAGATCCAGGGTTTTTCCCACAACAGATATGTTCAAATTGTGTGTGTGTGTGTGTGTGTGTGTGTGTGTGTGTGTGTGTGTGTGTGTTTGACAGAGAGAAAGAGAGATCAGATTAGGGATTTTAATAGTAGAAAGTGCCCCTGATGAAATGTTTCCTCTCCCAATGAAGATCCTCACTTGTTTATAGTCTTAGATCATTGCTTCTCAAAGACAGATGTTCAACTATATTTAAAAATATATATATAAACCCAAGTTCACAAGAGAGGTACAAATAATATGGTCTTAGAGTTCCACAGAAGAAAAAAATAATTTTCAATGATGGGAAATAGAGAAATTCCAAGTAACGAAACTCCTCTTATGTTAGCAACAGTAGTTAAGAGTATTGAGATATTGAGGTAGTTGAAAGAGATGGAAAGGAAGAAATGAGTGAGCTCTTCAGAGATGGGAGAGGGAAACACTATAGGACATTGCATATAAAAAACAAAACAAAAAACCACTGGTACCTTTTGGTTCAGTAATGTATTAAGTTGTTTAGAGATGAAAAATTATTTGTCTCTTTTCTGAAATGTCTGGAAAAAAATTGTAGAAGCATAGGAGGGGCTAGGATATAAAAATGAGATGAACTATTTGGTCCACAAAGGTTTGATGCCTTCTCTTTAGAGTCTCTTCTGCTAGTTACAGGCACAAATCACACAAAATTTAGAATTTCAGAGGCCTATTTGCAATTTTTTGGAGAAATTTCAAGTAAATTCTTCCTTATAAGATATAGATTTTTGGCCATGTGTACTTTTTTTTTTAACTGACTATGTTGCCTTGATAGGTACATATGACCATTTTAAAGATGAGGAAACTGAGGCTTGGAAAGTTTGATTTGTCCCTGGTTACATAGCAAATATCATAGTTGAATTTGTTCAGTTTTTGTTGTTGTTTTTTGGCTTTTTTTTGCAGGACAGTGAGGGTTAAGTGATGCCTAGTAAGTGTCAAGTGTCTAAGGTCACATTTGAACTCAGGTCTTCTTGAATCCAGGGCCAGTGCTTTATCCACTGTGCCACCCAGCTGCCCCCCATAGTTGTATTTGAAACCAACTCTTTTTGAGTTCAAACCCATCACTCTATTCATTAAGCCACATGGCCCCTTCAGTAATAGCACAGTGGATAGAGCACTGTACCTGGAGTCAGAAATGTCTGAGTTCACATCCAGCCTTAGACACAGTACTTGTGTGACTCTGGGCAAGTCATTTAACATCTATCTCAGTTTCCTCATCTATAAAGTGGGGAGAATAAAGCACCTACCTCCCAGGATTGTTGTGAGGATAAAATTAGATAGTATTTGTGAAGCACTTTGCAAAACCTGGAGTGCTATATGAATTTTAGTCATTATTACTAAGAATAAAAAGTTAACACCTTTAATATCACTTGTAGTAAGCTGCCGGCTTTTGTGCCATGGACAAGCATTGACACAACTTTCATCAAGGGGTAAAAGGAAGATGTTTTGGGGAGAGTAAGGAGTCAGTTTTATTGAAGCATTTCTGTATTAGTCATTTAGTGGTCAGAGAACTTCACTTGAAGATGTGTACTGTTCTAGTGTTTCAACTTGCATATTGTATTGATTATGTGTGGAAAATAGACAATCATCAAGGTATGTGCTGTTCTGTTGATAAAGACTTCTACAATCTTTGTCCTGGAGGACACAAAATGAAACATATTCCCCATAACATTCTTTTTGTTTTGTTTTGGTTTTGCAGGACAGTGAGAGTTAAGTGACTTGCGCAGGGTCACAAGGCTACTTAGTGTTAAGTGTCTGAGGCCGAATTTGAAGTCAGGTCCTCCTGAATCCAGGGCTGGTGCTTTATCCACTGCACCACTTAGCTGCCCCCATCTCAATAGTTTTCTAATCAGAAAAATGGGTGGCTATGGTGCTAGAATGGTGTTTATATTGTTAGATGAAGTCATAGTATTAGATGTTTGTTGAACATCTTTGTTATAAGTTACGTTCAATATATATATATATATTTTTATATATGTATATACACACATATACATACACACATATATAAATATAGACACACGACTATCATACATATACATGAGAGTGTGTGTGTGTGTGTGTGTGTGTTTGGTTTTTTTAGGAAAGGGCCTTTACCCCATACGGTCAAAGGACATACATAAAACCTTTTTGGAAGCAAGAAAATGCAGAAGTAGGCGAATAGCTTCTACTTCTGAGTTATCCAAACTTAAGAATAGTTTATTCTTTTGGCCTACCAAGCTACAAATAAGCTCCTGATTCCAACTTCCTTGAGGGAAGGCATAGTGCCTGCAAAAAATGGATTACCTTTATTAGGGATTGTTTGAAAACACCTAATCCTTTGAAGTAAAGCTGAAATCAGGCATAGGATTAGAACTGGTAATAAGGAGAAAGAACCTATTCCATGAAAGTCACCTGACAGAGGAAAGCATCAGCATGGAATGTTCTTGAGACAGTGTGAATTGGTGTATTTAGAGGAGAAGGTGCATTTTGAGTATAGAAGAAGATCATGCAGATGAAAAAGACATATGGCTCATCAATGATATTATTCATGAAACAGACACTGCATACTCATTGAATCAGATGTACATAAAATACAGTCTATCATTTGTCTTTCACATGACCTCTTTTAGCAAAAGAGCCATTTCCTGACCCATTTCTTTTTTCTTTTCTTTTCTTTTCTTTTTCTTTTTCTTTTTCTTTCTTTTTTTTTTTTTGCAGGACAATGAGGGTTAAGTGACTTGCCCAGGGTCACATAGCTTGCAAGTGTCAAGTTTCTGAGGCCAGATTTGAACTCAGGTCTTCATGAATCTAGGGCCGGTGCTTTATCGACTGCACCTCGCCTGGCCCATTTCTTGTACCCACCAAAGTAAAGGAAAACATTCTATCTGACATCTATGATCTTATACTGTCTCAAGTATAATTGCTATAAGAACTGTGATTTTTTTTATCTGGCAATTGGCTCAGAAAAGACACAAAAGTCTGTACACCAGCCAAGTTCCACACTTCTCTTTCTTCCCCCTCTTGTTCCTTTTGGAAAAGGAGCTCTTGCCTGGCAACTGCACTATCTTTGTTATTTTCTCTAATTAAAGAAAAAACAATCTTAATAGAGAACAGGGGAGAAGGTTGGCCAAAACAAAATCGATTGGGTTGTCCTTTAGCAAATTTCAGCTGTCCGTTTTCTCCCCTGACCGTATCTAAAATCTCCTTTTCTCATTCTAACTCGAAATGAGTATCTTTTCACCTTCCAAAATCTTGGTCTGCCTTCCTACTCTTCTTTTGGTCTGAAAGTATGAGATGTGAGGTGGTAATATTCATCATGAGTCATACATAATGAACATTCCATAGATTCAAACTTCTTCCCGAATACTTTTAAATTGGAAAGAAAAAGGTACCTTGTAAGGCCTTGTTCCAAGAGACTTTAGAAATCAATTCAAATTATGATTATCCTCCCAGTCTTTGGGAGAATAATAAAATGTTCAGGACTAATGACTCCAAGCTCTCAGATAAAATAACTTACATCTTGGAAAGCTTCAGATCAGCTTTGAAGATGAGGTTTAAATTTTCTCAGATAATGCCAAATGGTGTTTTGGATCTAAAATGAGTTGTCAGGCACTTTCAACTAAACCACAAAAAATAAAAATGACTCCAAGTCTGATTGTCCTTCCCTCAACCTAATTTCATTTTCCAGCAGGGGAGTGTTTAAGCATTGACAATAATCTTGAAAATATTCAGCAAATGCTACTTTATGTTGGTGGCTTGTGTTCTGGTCAATGCCTCTACTAACAGCTTTCCTGTTTCTTTGAAATAAGAATTCCTGGGGGGGGTGGTGGCGGACCATGGTAGCTGATTAGAAGCAGCAACCCTGGTGAACCCTCCAAACATTCCCTTTCAAACAACTTTAAAATAACTCCTCAAACCGAATTTTGGAGTAGTAGAGCCAACAGAAGGTCAGAATGAGACATTTTTTCAGTCTAAGAAATCAGAAGGAGGGATCTGTATTACTGGGGTCGTTGCCAACCTAGTGCATGGTGGCAGCACCAGCTTTGGGCCTTAGAAGCTGCTAACACAGTGGCAACATCAACATTTTGGGGAGCCCTCAGACCAGAGATGGCAAGGGAGTCAGACTACCTGTCAGAAAGAGATTACAGGAGATCCTTTTCTAGTACTTGGTGTAGCTGTCACTGATTGGCAACTCTATTGCCCAGCTTTATAAAAAGGCACACAAATACTGAAGAAAATAACACCTTAAAAGACAGAATTGGCATAATGGCAAAAGAGGCACAAGAATTTACTAAAGAACAGAACACAATAAAAAGCAAAATAGGCCAAAGGAAAAGGAGGTACAAAAGTTTGCTAGAGGGAAAAAAATACCACCTTAAAGACAAGAATTGTCCAAATAGAAAAGGAGATACAGAAGCTCACCGAAGAAAAGAATTGTTTAAAAATTAGAATTGGGCAAGAGGGAGTTTGAAGAAAAGAATTGTTTAAACATTAGAATTGGGCAAGAGGGAGTTAATAATTCCCTGAGACATCAACAGCTTCCTCTAGTTTTCAGATGGAAACAAAAATTTTTTCCTATTAAGCATGCCTAATACCTGAATTTAACTTTTGTGGGGATGGGAGAAGGGAGTGGAAAAGTAGATATGCATAGTGTGAGCAACAAATATACAGTACATTTCTGGAGAAATTTGTTAGGTGTTGCAAATTCTGAAATAATGAAATCAGAAAATTACAAAGGCAGCATCCTTTTACCTATCATTGTTTGTTTTGGAAGATCATTGTTGAAATACTGAAATTTGCTTATATTGGCTAATATTGTGTGGTCTTTTGTCAAAGAAGGAAAGCCGACATTCTGAATATCTGATGTACTTAACACTTAATATTGATACTGCACTTAACATTGACATATGTACCTAGCTGTAAATCACTGTAAGAACATTTAAACTTCCATTTAAAATTCATTTTCCATTGACATTATAGAATACTGAATACACAGTAGTTGCCAACTATATAGTATATCAATAGAGAAATAAAGCATATCATACATAGGGAATTTGAATGCAATTTATATCATATTAAGACAATGATGTATACTGAAATTATAATCAAGTAAATAATAATAAGTGATCTCTGACTGTAGTTTTATCCGTGAAATGCCCACCTTTCAAGTTACATAATTATGCCTATTTCTGTATTTTTACTTTATATATTATGTTCTAATATATATATATGTTACTTTATATATTATTATATATTATGTATTTTATCTCTCTCATATCTATAATTCATATCCTTTCAGAGTGGGAATTAATAATTCTACTATGCATAAAGGCAGTGCTGCATTCTTGAATACCTGACACAACCTTTAATTATGAATGAACAGCAAGAAAGTCTGCTTTGTAATAGTCTCCCATTTACCATATCCAATCTCCATATCCAATCTGTCACCAAGGCCTGTTGATTTTATATTTGTAATATCTCTTGCATATGCCTCCATCTTTCTTCTAACACACTGCCACCGTTCAGGTGCTTATCATTATTACCTCATGGCTGGACTATTAGAATAGCTTTCTGCTTATTCTTCCAACCAAATCTTTCCCCATTCCAGGCCATCTTCCTCCCAGCTATCAAGGAGATCTTCCTTAAAGCACAGGTCTGACCTAATCATGTTAAACTCCATTCTCCACTGTGCATGTACATACACGCGCACACACACACACACACACACACACACACATACACACAACAGTCCATTGGCTTATCACTTCTAAGATCAAATATAAAATCCTCCATTTGGTGTTCAGAGCCCTTCATAAAACCTCCCTCATGACACTGGCCTCCTTGTTATTCCTTGAATAACACATTGCATCTACTAACTCCAAGCATCTTCATTGGTTGTCGTCATGCTCTCTCCTCATTTTCATTTCTTCCTTTCTGTGGCCTCCTTCAAAATCCAACCTTTCCTGATATCTTCTAAGCCTAATGCTTTCCCTCTTTTGATTACCTTCAATTTACCCTGCACATAGCCTGTTTGTACATAGTTGTACATAGTTTCCTTATCTTACCACAGTGTCTGCAACATAGTGGACGTTTGTTGACTGATTACTAATCTCGGCATTTGTTAAATGATGGATACATTGGACAGGATAGAAGTTAGATGGAAGAGCTGTCTTAGAAAATAAGTTAAATAGACCAGGTTTTGCATTCAAATTAAAGGGTCTTATTGGTTTCAGCCAAATTTCAAACCTTTGTTGTATGAGCCTCTCAACAAACATATAACTTGACAATGAGTCTTCTGCCTCCAGATCACCTTCATCAACCATTCTCTGGAAAGCTTTAATCTTTCTAAAGACCATAGATTGGATTCTGTGCTGGATCACACCTTCATATATAGTCAGTTCTTCCTAAAACTTGGCCTCCTGACCTGGCCCTACCATAGTGCCCAAGTTAGAACATTTTGTGCTCAGAAATAATATTTCCTGTCAAAACTCCATTTCCTTGCAGGATTTAAATTCTCACTACAGATATTTATTGGGAGGACTACATACAACTCTTCCTAACAGCTTGGTGACACAGTGAATAGAACACTGGGTCTAGTGTCAGGAAAACCAGGGTTCAAATCTTGATCCAGATATTTACTTAACTGTGTGCCTCTAGGAAAGTCACTTAACCTCTTTATATCTCAGTCCCTTCAATGTTAAAATAAGAATGATAATAACACCTCACAGGGTTGTTGTGAGGTTCAAAAGAGATGATATTTTAGTAGTACTTAGAATAGTGTCTAGCAACATAGTAGGTGCTCAATAAATGCTAGTTTCCCTTCCTCTCCTCTCCCCATTTCACCTGTGTTGGATCCAATTGATGTGCTCCTTGTGTCCCAACCTGGAAGTCAGATTGCATTGTCTCATAAAAACATGACAAATGAAAATGAAATATAGTTGAGGTAGTATTATTCATCTTCTGCTTAAGGTACATTGTGGGTTCAAAAAATGCTTTTATATGCTGTCCTGAAAACCTTACTACCATTTATAACACATTAATGTGGCTCCTAAGTAACAGACTTATAAATGGATTTCTGGACTATATCCCATTCATAAGTTAGGACTTATTTTATGTTCTTTCATTTTATTGATGTGATACTTAGTTATTTTCTAAGTAAAAGAACATTACTTGCATCTTTTCCACACTTTGGTTTGTTACAATGTCTATTGGCTATTCATCTGACATTTGTAAATGAGACAAGGAGATTTAGAAACTGAAAGGTTAATAGATTTAACCTTCAATCACAACTGGAGGGCTCAGTTAGGCGTGAAACGTTCTCATTTTCCCAAAATACAAACCGCTGCCTTTTTCATCAGGTATATGTTTGGTGCTGAACTTCCATTTATTCCTTTCAGAAGTAAAAAAACAAATTATATTTGTATAAATGATCTGATTATAACTTACTACAAACTAGCTTGGGCCAGGTGGAAGGGAGTATGTTATTAGACTTAAATGATTCACTACATGGAGGGGCAGAAACATGGTAGGGGCTCCCTCTGTCAATTGCATCCTAGGTTAAGAGGCTTGCAGCTGTTCAGTACAAGTAAAAGCTGTGATTGGAACAGTTTTGTAATGATTCTTTCATGGTGCATGTAGTCACAGTCTTAACTGCAGAGAAGCAGCTTTAATTAAGGAGAAAACAAACATTAGCATGCTTCTCCAGATTTCTATCAGACACATAAAATCTCCCAGAAATTTCTTTAAATAGTCTAGGCTTAATCCATGGACATTACCAATGATATAAGCTTATTTCTCAGTGCCTTCCATAAAAGATCCAGGTATCTATCCCATATTTATAAGTGATTTGTAGGTCTAAAGGCTCCTCACACCTCCAAAAGGTTGACCATTCTCAGATACATGTACATATATTAGCCTGGTATTCAAGAGATCTCCATAATTTTTATACTTTCTCACCTTTATCTACATACAATGCACATTATGTGGCTCCAAGTTTCAATTAACCTGGACTAATATGCCAACTCCTGTTCTTTTCCTACACCTTCCTGCCTCCATTTCCCCTTGTATTCACACTGCCACCACTACTCATTCCTGGAATGGTAGCCCCTCCACACACTACCATTTATTCCAATTATTGGCATTCTTAAGACTCATCTCAAATTATGCCTATCCATGAAATCATTATCCCCCAATAGAAATGTCTCTCATTTTCTGCCCTTCAAATCTGTCATACCATTGTCTTTGTAGATTTCCTTTATATGCATCATATAATTTATTAGCAGATGTTTATATTGCAATTTAAGATTTGCAAAGAATGAGTCATATATTTGTCTTATTTGATCTTAATAACAATCAGGTAACACAGATGCTATTATTATCCCCATTTTATATGCGGAGACTATGGCTGAGATAGATTAAGTGACTTGCTTAGTATCATACAACTAGTAAATATCTGAGGTGGAATTCAAACTCAGGACTTTCTCACACTAAGACTAATATTCTTTCCACTAAAACAAGCTTCCTGGGTCAATGCTAACTTATTTTTATGGATTTAAAGGGAGAAGATGGATTATGAAAATAATAATCTAAAATCTCTATAAAATTTTGGCCTAGATTTTGAAACAGATGGCTACTCATCACTTAAAAAAGGAAGTAGCAAGTACTTGGAGCCAGTATGAATTCACAAGAACTACTAAAACCAAACTAACCTCATTTCTACCTTTGATCGGGTTATTTAATAGGGGACTGGTATAGACATAGTTTATCTTCAATTTAGCCAAGGATTGGACAGGGCTTATCATGATGTGAGACTGTATATAGTGGTAGAATCCACTTAGATGAATTCATAGCTATTTAATCTTTATTCTCTGTTGGTTGATACATCATTAGATAGGTTTCCAGGCACAAAACTCTGTCCATGTCTCTGTCCTGTTCAATAAGTTTATCAAGTTGAATGATAACAGAATACATGCTTAATCAAATTTCCTAGATGACCCAAAGCTAGAAGTAGGCAGATAATAGCAGATGATATAATAATGGATAATATAATTAAGATTTGAAATTACCTTCGGGAGGAACTGTAAGCAGAAACTAACAAAATGAAACCTGGGAAGGCAAAATAAAAATATAGCATATAGATTCAAAATGATAATTGGATAAAAAAACACAGGGATAGGGAGATCTAGCTTGAGTCAATGAAGCAAGTAATAAAATACACACACACACACACACACACACACACACACATCTACCTCTTGGAATCACTAGCTTCTTTTAAAAGGACTCAACTCACCTGATACCTCTTCCAAGAGACCTTTCATTGTCCCCATACCTACTCATGCTAACTCCTCAAAGGTATCCTTCCATCTACTCTATAGCTTATATATTCTGACTTAAATATATTATTTCTATAATTTTAATACAGCTGAGGGAAGTGTCTGTTTTTGCCTTTCGTTTATATCCAGAGTGCTTAACAGAGTCCATGACACATAGTAAATGCTTTAAAGGGGGTAGAGTGGTATTGATAGATTGAAATCAGGCTTCTTGACATCAAGTCTAGCATTATCCACTCTACCATACTGCTTTTCATTCAAATTAAGAGAGGAAATCATTTCAATCTCTACTGGTCAAACTGGTATATTAGGATTATTATACAAAGTTATGGGATACACATTAGATAAACATATTAAAAATAGAGAACCTTCAGAAGATAAATGACCAGGAACTGAAAATCTTTATATATGAAATATTTGAAATGACTAAAATTATTCACCCTGGAGGAGACTTCACCCTGGGGAGAGAAGAAAGGACAGTGATAATTGCATTTAAATACTTTGAGAGCGGTGCTGTGGAAGAGAGAATAGACTAATTCCATTTTACTCTAGAGGACAAAGATAAATGTACAGATGTTACACAGAGGATAGTATTGACTCTAAATTGCAGTTAGGTGAGCAATGAATAGGTACTCTCTTCATGAACTGAACTTATTCCCACATTACTGAAAGATTACAGTTTGATTGGAAGATGTAAAAGATATTCCTTCATGAAGGGGAGGGATATTTGATTGCAGTAGATGGATCACTAATCTTATTTCTAAAACTAAGGATCTATTTTTCTAAATTAGGTACCATTGGAAAGTACTCAGGCATTTTCTCCAAGAAAATCTAACTTCAAACTAAATCTATGTTCCAAACATCAGTCCTCTAAACAAACCACTTCTTATCAAAAGAAAACTTACAACAGGTACAAAATGTTGAACGCCTCTTAAGAGCTTTTATTTTTTTTCTCAGATTGTGCATGAAAATAGAAAATATCTTGTGAGACAGGTAATCTGATATTTTCTACTTGGTTTGATTTTCTTCTCTCTGGCTAGCATTTTCAGGGAAAGAAATGTAGTATGTTTATTTTCACTTTGTTGTCTGATTGATGTGGAAGCCAACAATGTGTTCTGAATCAAGTATTATACTATATACTATATTCTTTAGAACCAGATACCTACAGAAAATGCCTATTTATCATTTGGGAATCATAAATTCAAGCTAGCCATCTGTTTTGGAGAAGACAACTAAAAAGATGGTTATTTTTCAACTAAATCTTTTTTGTTGATTTTATTCATTTTCTTCTGCAAGATATTACAACTAGTTGACACATGAAAGGGAAAATCAGTTAAAACTATAAGGTAACATATAAGAAAGAAAAACTGATTATTTGAATCAGATATTTGCTTTCTAAACTTATTTCTGGCCATCTCAAAAATTAAATTAATATATGTTAGCAACAGAGTCCCTTGATTAAAGAAATTTATAGTACAGGAGTAAGGGGTTGAAGGATAAATGTAAAGATAAATGAAAATGTTTTGAGAACCAAGGACTAATTCTAGAATGTACTCCTACTCTACAGGGTGATTATAGAAATTTACTTTGTTTTTCTGTGTTTTAGTTCTTGTTTATTTAAAATGGGAGAATTTCTTGCTGATATTCAAACAAAAGAAGAAACATATTTAAGTGAACAATGAATTTACTTAACATGTACTTCAAATAAAAATATAGAATATTACCCTTTATTAATTTTTACCCTATATTACTCTATATTAATTACCCTTTTTACCCTATATTACCCTATATTAATTTTTATACTTTGACTAGCTATTCATGTGTGTAAAATATATTTCCTCTGTGTGAGTTTCTATTTAAACACATGTATTTTCCATATTCTTTTTTGTCCAGGAAAGGTCCCTAAGATTAGCTTTGATTCTGTTAACTCTATTGAATAGATTTCTTTTTTATTCTTGTGACTCTAAAAGTAGTTAATAATTTTTTTGAAAAAATGCTCTTTTAAAGCAAAATGTAGTAGCAGTAGATAAATCCACCACACTTCACAATAGTCAAGACATCCAATCTTAGAATACAAGCACTCAGTATTAATACTATTTGGGAATATATTCCAGTTAAAATTTACTCAATGAATCAGTGTAGAACCACAAAAAAGATTTTAATTTAAGCTTTGGACTACTGTAATCAGATTGTACTAAGAATAGGGAATCGGGGGTTTTATAACTAAAGAACAGATAAAAAAGAAAGGGCTAGAAGAGCAAAGAACATAAACAGGTAGTAAATCTTGTCCTTTGGTGCCTTTAATGTTGATACCAGTGTAACTTTTTTCACTGTTTTTACTATGTACACACACACATGCATACACATATACATCATAGCTATCCCTTCCACATCACAATTTTGGTATATGGTGAATATGCATAAGAATTTAAATGGGAATTGGGGGGGAGTGTTTTGGAAGCTGCAGATGACCCACAGACAACAGAGAAATAGTTTAGAAACTCAGAAATGCATAATAATGTCTCTGTCCTGTTCAATAAGTATACTGTTATATAATATTGACATATTTTATCTTTTAATGCCATAATAATTCAGATTTTTTTCTTCTGGTATGAAGGGAGGGCCAAACATTTTTACCCAGATTTTCCAAACCTTGGGGTGCTGCAACCCCAGTGCTAAGCCCTCCAGTGTGGAAGGGAAAACTGAGTATTATGTCACATATAGATATGTATAAAAACTATATATATATATATATATATATATATATATAAAATCTTTATATCCAGCAAACTATGAACTATAAGACAGAACAATATGGTAGTAATGATATCAAGTCAACTTAAATAACAAAAACAACTGAGATTTGGGGCTTTTGAAACATTACCAGGGATCTAAAAAGCCAAAATTCCAGCTCTGTCAACATCTTCCATGGGCTTACCTTTATTTTGACTGATTTCATTCATTCTTGAAGCCAAAGGTAGTAAAAGTAATGATGTATAGATATAAAAGATATATAAAATATAAAAATATTTACCATTGATATTTGATATGTTTCAATATAATAAAATGTTTAGAAATTCCAAAATTAATATATCAATTTAATGCTATACTTATCATATTACCAAGGAGAATAGTAACCTCAAAGATACAAAGTTTTTTGAAGGCATATTGACCTTTCCCTCCAAGGGACTTAAGTCATTTGTGGCCATGTGCATGATTTTCTATTTTCTGATGATTCCTGTGAATATTTTAAGAAATGAAGTCGGTAAATCAGCCATTTAATGTTGAAAAATAGGAAGAGGTAAAACTTAACATTTTTTCTATGACATGAATTCATTAAGTTTCTAATTGTGAAATATTATAATGATGAGCAGAACAGATAATAGCTATCAGCAAAAAAGATCAACTTCCATGGGGAATTAATAATATAAAAATAATTAAAAGTTGCCAAAGCAATCTGTAACTACCTAAGCAGGACTCTTTTGATATTCTCTAATGAGAGAATTGTGTCCCATCATAATCTTATGCTAAAATCAACTGATGAATTGCAATAGATATTTATCCTATGAAATCCAAAAGTTAACTTCCCAAAGGCTAGAATTCACAGCAGAGCAATTAATTAGATAATTGCTCTAATGAAAATGTATACTCAATTTGCATAAGGTGAGAATCTAGACTCTTAAGGAAAAGACACCTTTGGAGGGGAAAATATGACAAAGGTTTCCAGATAATGTATTTTTGTAATATAAAATTAAATTTGTCTTAAAAGTAGACATAAATTTGTATACATGTATTATATAGTAACATATGTATTTCTGCATTATTAATATGCAGCATATATTGATATGAAAATATATAATACAATATATGATGTATATTGATAAACACACACATATATGCATACAACAATCTAATTATTAAGTTATATCTCTCACTAGTCAAGCATTTTAGTAGGAATTCTTTTGTGTGTGTTGTACTAATGACCACTGAAGTTCATTCTAATTCTAAAATTCTGTGATTCTGTATATTACTACTCTATTTGTTTTCAACAAAAACCTACAGCCTTAGGCAATAATTTTGATCATCAGTTATTTACAATTTTTCTCTATGAGTTTTTACACCAATTCTATGTTTATCTCATTTTAAAAATGCCCTAAGATATAGCACACATACATATATACACATGCTCACACACATAGTTATCAGGAAAATTATTGTGTATATACATGAATGAAAAGGTTTACTTATGTGTGGCAAAAATATAATAAAATTATTTAAAGATAATGGGATGAATCAATACATTTCTAAAGGGGAAAATCAACTCAGCCCTTTGTATCTCTCTAAAGAGCAAATCTAATTATTAAAGCCAAGTTGTCTATTTATAAATCACATCCAGAATCTTAATGTTTCAAGTTGACACTTAATTGTCGTGAACAATAATAACAAACCATGACTATTAAACAATTTAGGCTTCCAGGATGAGTGTCTATAGATGGATTTTTAAGTGCTAATTTATTCTACAAGGCTTCTGAATTTGAGTTTTAGACAAAATACAAATAATTCTTTATTCTAAAAGTTTATTTAAAAAGAGAATTCAATTCCACAATATTATACTGTGTGCAAATCATTGTGCTAAGTGTTGTGTATACAAAGAAAACAAAGAAAAGTCTTTCATCAAGGAACTTACCTTCTCTAGAGGAGAGCAGAAACATGTACATAATTAATTTAAAATAGATAAAAGCTACTTAGAAGTATTTTCTTGGGGTAGGAAGAATACTAACAACTGGTGAGATTAGGAAAGGCTTCATATAGAAGGTGTAAGTTAAGGGTTATTGATTAGAAGAGGCATACTTGAGATCAGATCACATTCCAGACATGGGGGAAAAGCCTACACAATGACACAGATAAAGATGGAATGTTGCATATGGACAAGCAGGCCCATTTAGAGTATATGAGAGAAAAATAATGTGAATTCATTGAGAAAGATGGGTTTTGACGTGATATAAATGCCAAATGAATAATTATTTGTGTATCGTAGAGGTAACAGGGAGCCACTGTGGCTTCTAGAGTGACACAGAACATTTAAGTGACAGTCAGATCTATGCATCAGAAACATCATTTTGACTTCTGACTGGAAGATGAATACGAAACATCAAGGAAGGGCCTTCTCACCTAGTAGAGGAGATAAATCACATACCCAAATCTCTATAAATCCAATTTATTGCAGTTAATGGTGTTTTGGAAGTAAGTTAAACAACATCACACATTACATATCAAATTTGGTTATGGCAAAATGCATAGTTCAACTTCAGAAATAGATATGGTTTATCAGTGGAAATAGCATTAAAGAAGATTCCTTGCCCTCTGCTGTTCTGCGGTACCGGGGGACTTATCACCTGACTTGCAGCTGAAACTTGCCTATACATGTTGTCTCTTTTGATTTAAGATGTGATCTCCTTGAGAGGAGCAACTGTCCTTTTCTCTCTGTATTCTCAGCATTTAGTGGAGTGCTTTGTACAACCGACATTACTCCCACACAGTCCTAAGCACAGGCTTAACGAACGTGTTTTCATTCATTCATTTTGTTTTCATTCATTCATTTTGTTTTCATTCATTCATTTTATGCATAAAATGAATGAATGAAAACAAGTTTCCTGTGCTCCATGTCTGGTGTTCCACTTCTTCCCAACCTCCACATCTTAGTTTCTTTCAAAGTTTAGCAAAAGTATTACTTCCTATATACCTTTTCTGCTTCCCTCAGCTATTAGTCCCTTCTTTCCTGAAATGATCTTATATTAACTTTGTGTATATTTTACATATATATGCATCTATTTGAATGTGTACATATATGTGCACACACATATATACACATTGTATGTATATATTTACACACACACACACACATATATATACATATATATAAAACACATATAATGATAGGATTTTCAGTATTCAAGTTGGTATCAGATTTTCTTTCCATTCCCTTAGTTGAATATAAACTGTTTGGATTCAGGGTTTTTTTTTTATTTATTTGCCTTTTTATCCCTATTACCTAACAGGATTGGCATTTAATAAATGCTTGTTGATGGGTTAATTGTTAAGTAGTTGAACTTTACACAACTCTATTGTTGCCTCTAAGTGGGTGTTGATATGTGGATGTATGTGTATTTCTAAATTCTTAGGGGAGTCAGGGGCTCATATTATGGTTCAGTTCTGATATTCATAGTAAGGAGAGGTATGGAAGGAGATGAAGGGCAATATTGCTTGTTAGCTATGTTTAAGAGCCCTATCACTATGCCTGGTTTAGTAGTCTAGTTACTTCTAAAGGTCTCTTTTCCCAAGCATATCCAATGCCCTGTGAAGAGCCCAATTCACCTTGTCTTTCTTCTTGCCTGTTTCACTGTCATATGCCAACAACACTATAAAACATAGTTCCCATTGCAGTCCACAGTCTATGGACAGAGGGAAGGAGCAAACTAGACCAAAAATGCAAAGCTGAACAGTAGCCTCTATTCTCCTTCCACATGTATCTTAGGTGCTCTTCATTCTGTCCAGGCCTTGGGCCCTCAGTTACTGACTAACCTACATGGCACTGATGATTTACAGCATACAGGTAGCCCTTAGTTATGACAATATGACTTATAAGGATGACAGACTGGATGTGTTCTTGTGGGTGTGGATTTTGGAGATCCACTTCTTGGTAAATGCCTTTGTTCTTTATTTTTTTTAAGAGTGTGTGTGTGTGTGTGTGTGTGTGTGTGTGTGTGAGAGAGAGAGAGAGACAGAGAGAGAGAGAGAGAGACAGAGAGACAGAGAGAAACAGAGACAGAGACAGAGAGACAGAGAGAGACATAGACAAAGACAAAGACAGAGACAGAGACAGAGAAAGAGAGAGAGAGATTTGTCATTTGCCTCATTGACTCAGTGTCTCCAAAACCTGAACTTGCATTTAGGACCTGCATTCTCTTTGCCCAAGACAATATCTTTAATAACGTAAATTACTCCTACTTTAGTGTTATTTAATTAATCACAATAAAAAATTCACATAGGATTATGATGTAGCATGGTTTAATTTCATCATCTATAAAATGGGGATTATAACACCTACTTGATAGAGTTTTGAAAGGATCAAATGAGTTAGCATATGTAAAGTCATTTGTAAACCTTAAAACAGCATGTGGGGGTGGGGAGCAGCTAGGTGGTGCAATGGATAAAGCACTGGCCCTGGATTCAGGAGGACCTGAGTTCAAATCCTATGTCAGACGCTTGACACTTACTAGCTGTGTGAACCCAGACAAGTCACTTAACCCTCATTGACCTGCCAAAAAAAAAAAAAAAGAAAGAAGAAAGAAAAATGTCATTATTTGTTAATTAGTAGTAATATAATATTGATGATGATGATGATAAATAAAAAGTAAGAGTAGTTCACCAAAGAAAACAATCAAGTCTGATAGTGTAGATATTATTCTATATATAGAATGCCCCACCTCTGGGGGGAAAAAAACTGGAGGGGAATTTTTTTTTCAAACTTTAGGTTGGCCATTATAATTATACAGCATTCAATTTTTATTTGTATTGTTGTTCTTTCCATTTGCATGGCTATATTCATTGTGTATGATGTTTTCCTAGTCCGTTTTGTATCATATAAGTCTTTCTATGACTCCCTGTATAGTCTTCACAGTCATCGTTTCTTCTTGTTCAGTTGTTCAGTCATGTCCAATTCTTCATGTCCTAATATGGAGCTTACTTAGCAAAGATTCTGGAATGGTTTACCATTTCCTTCTCTAGCTCACTTTACAGAGAGAGGAAACTAAGGCAAACAGGGTTAAGTAACTTGCCCAGGGTCACATCAGCCAGGAAGTGTCAGAGGCCAAATTGAAATTCAGAGTCTTCCTGACTCCAAGCCCATCACTCTATCTACTGGGACACCTAGACACCCCAGTGGTCCTTAAGTACTGATATAATGTAGTTTATTAAAGTGGATTTTTAATTGTTATACTTGGCTTTTGTTAGAGATGTGGTAATAAAACTGTTCTTTTTGTTTGTTGTTTTCCTGGAAGAGGGGGAAAAGCATATGAAATAGTACATTCAGAGGACTGTTATATTAGAATTTTCTTATTATTTCTGATGTCTCATATCTTCTCTACATAACATAGAACAAAGAAGGATCTACCTCTTGGAATCTTATTTTATTTCTAAGCTTTATGTTTTTAAATATTGAAATGTTTATGTTTTGTTATTCTGAATTAGACAAACGACAAAAGAAACATTCCCATAATAATAAAGCTAGCTTATACGTACCACTTGGTTCACAAAGAGGTTTGCAAATATTCTCTTATTTTATCTTTACAACAACCCTAAAATAATTATAATTATTCCTATTTGACATATGAGGAAACTGAGGCAGCCAGCATATACAAAGTTAAGAAAAAAGAGGATTGCATATGAACTTTAGAAATGTGGTCTTACTTAGCACATAGACTAGATTATTTAGATTCAGAATTCAGTTTTTCCAGAGGTAGAAGCAAAGCATGGGATTTTTCAGTCTTCATTCTCTTCCATTGTGTACTATTTCAAGAAGTTGTTAAATTGTTTTTTTGGGGAGGGGGGGGTGTTGTTTCATTGTTGTTGTTGTTTTGGTTTTAGATCATATAATCCTCAAGAATTAGCATCCACTAGGATCCAGTAATGGCCCTAAATCTATTTTAGAGGGAGAAAATCCTCTAAAAGACCATTAGGACCTTGCTACCAAAGAGTGGACTGTTCCAGAAAGAATAGTCTAAGGTCCTGCCAACATAAGATAGGCTAATTTTTACTTACAAGGTATTGTTATTGTCCCTGAGATGCCGAAGGCCAAGAGGACTAATGCCTGAATTGTTGGAGTAACTGAAGACCTAAATACAAAAGCCAGATGAGGAGGAGTCAATAACTCCCTCAGGCTGATGGGCCAACATGACCAACAAGGAGGCAGGAATGCTGCTCCTTTCCAAGGAAATGTTATGTCCTTGGTGAATATCACTTTCTGCTGTGGCTAAGTGAGCCTCCTTTTGTTAATTGTTACATGGCTTGAAAGAGTTTCATTTCATTTCCTGAATATCAAACACCAGATGGGCTTGAATTAGGTCTGGCCTAAACAGGTGGTCAGGCATTGTTTGGTCCTGACATTGCTTTCCTGGGTTCCTGCCATTGGCTTTAATCTCCCCTTGTGTGTCTATGTTCAGAATGCTATCAGAACACGTTTCAGGCCCCATGGAACACCTGGGGTTACAGTGTTATGGACTTCTCTATGGATGCCTCTGGGCCATCCAGTCAGAAGGCTAGTTGTTATTAGCCACATCTGGCTGCCTACCAGTCACAGTCATCAGAGCACTGAGGGCTATCAGCCATGTTGCTGTTGCCCCAGTAGTATTCCAGGCTTCCTCTCTTACTCTGGCCCTCTGCCAACTGCTGAAGACAGAGCTGCAGGTTTCAGATGCCTCTTGAGTGTCTCTGGTCAGAATGCTAACAAGCTTCTAGATTGTTTACGTGTATTTATTCTGACTTTCCAACTAAAGGGGTCTCTCAAGCTTCTGACTTTTTTTTCAGTCCTGAATTACATGAAAATGTACTGATCATCACCTGATGATTTCTTAATCTTTATTTAGTCTGGTGCCATTTTTAGATCTTTGCTGAAGTGTATGTAAGAAAACCAGGTACATTTATGACTTTTTTTGTAACCATCTTGACCAGAATCCTCCACATGCTTATTGATAGACTGACATACTAATAATTAATTTTTGTATAATCCACAATGTGATATGCTCACAACAGCCTTATGAGGGAATCAATGAAGGTATTTCTCCTTTTTCTGGAAGAACAAACCAACTTTCTGAGAAAGTGTGACCCTAACCCACAGATATATTAATAGTATGTGTTAGAACTGGAACTAGAACCCAGTTCACATAATGAAAGATCCCTTGTATTTCCCCACTATAATAGGAAACTTCTTCATGAATGGCTTTGTCTTTCTTGTTCAAAGGTCCACTGAAGAAAATCTTCTAAGGTTTCCAGAAGTAGTTTTACCTGAAAAAAAATTTAGAAGAGGCTTATTGCTACCATACCTATTCCTATGCTCTCCCTCTCAATTCCAGGATCCCAGTTCTTACTTTTTTTTCTCTTTGTTTTCAATTACATATAAACAATTTTTAAAAATCATTTTTAAAAAATTTGAGTTCCAAATTCTCTCCCTCCCAAACCTCCTCCACCCCTTGAGAAGGTAAACAATATGATATTCATTATACATGTGAAGTCATGAAAACATATTTCCATATTAGTCATGTTGCAAAAGAAAACACACACAAAGAAAAGAAATAAAGTTTAAAAATATGCTTCAATCTGCATTCAAAGAGGATCAATTTTCTTTCTGGAAGTGGATGATGATTTTTATCATAGGTACTGTGGAATTAATTGCCTTGGATCATTGTCTTGATCACATTAGCTAAATCTTTCACAGTTGATGATCTTTAAAACATTGTGGTTACTGTGTACAGTGTTCTCCTGGTTCTGTTAATGTCACTCTGCATCAGTTCATGCAAGTCTTCTCATGCATTCTGTTCATCACTTCTTATAATACAATAGTATTCCATCACAATCATATACCACAACTTGTTCAGCCATTCCCCAACCAGAGGGCCTTCACTTTGCCACCACAAAAAGAGTTGCCGCAGATATTTTTATACAAAGGGTTCCTTTTCCCTTTTATTTATCCCTTTGGAGTACAGACCTAGTCATGGTATTACTGAATCAAAGGGTATGCACAGTTTTATAGCCCTCTGGGCATAGTTCCAACCAATTTTCATTTCTTAACAGTAAATCCTAACCCTGATACCTGGGCTTGGTCCTTCAGTCTAAACAGATTTCCAGAAACACCTCTTTATTCATATAAGGACAATGGAAATGAAAAATTTTCCTAGTCATTCCAGTCTGATTGTTGAGCAATTGACTATGTCATCAACAATCAATTTGATCTGGCTGCTGTGGCTAAAACCCCCAAATGACTGTAAAAGGGACTGCTAGGTAGTACAAATAGACAAGGACTAACAAGCATCTGGCTCCTGCTCTTAGGCAGTTATTCTTTTCCCACATGGTTTTTAAGATGTGAAATCAGGAAGAGAAGACAACATATGCAAGATAAAAGTCTTCTATCAAAGTGTAAGATAAGCTACCTTTTTTCTTTTCCTTTCCATTTGTCTCCACAAAATGTGATCCAAACTTATTTATTCTCAATGAAATTTTGGTAACTCAGCCATTACCTCTGATCTGGGTAAATCCCACAGGTGTTCTATAAATGATTATATTGTGAAAGACACTCAGCAAGTTCCAGGGTTATAAGATTCAAAGGAAAAATTATGCCTGCCCTCAAGTAACATTTTACTGTATAGGGGAGAAGATGGAAGTATACATAATCAAAGAAGCTTATCTACTTTTATCTTTAATTTGATTTATGAATCCTAAAAAAGCATTTGGCAAAGCTAAAATGGAAATTAAGCAGTAAAGTACTAATAGCTATAGAGTCAGTTTTGAAGGGAAATTATCACTCACTATATAAATGATTCCCCCCTCACCACCAAAAAAATATCATTCAGCTTAATTTCATTTCTGATTGATGAGGCTTATAGAAAGTACTGCTGTGTGATTTTGTCTGAAGAAAATACTGCACTGATTATCACATATTTAAAGGAGGGGCAAGAAAAGAGGTAACACTTATATGAAAATTAATTTTATTTATAAATTAGCAATATATGCCAAAGGCAGAGATATTGCATCCTGTACTGGGTGGCAATATCTGGGAGGGTTGAATAATTTTTAAATGGGTGCAATCTTTCATTTTTGTTGCTTTTGCTTCTCATTTTTGTCATTGATTTTTTTTTCTGGTCAAGAATATACTTGATTTGTAGTTCTATTTGCTTTTAATGCAATTGCTTCATATTTTGACACCCATTATTTCATAATACATTATCTATCATTATACCAGTGGCATGAATAAGGTCACAGATTATCAACATATCCCCCTTATTCACTTTGGCCATCAAAAGAACACAACTTTCCATTTTGTAGATGAGAAAACTGAGGCCCAGAGAGAAAAGTGATTATGCACAGAATTGCATTAGCAATGAGGCCCTCAGATTTCAAATCTAGTGCTCTTTCTATATTCTAACTCACTATGCTTAGCATTGTGCATACAAACAGAAATAAAACCAGTCCAAGATTTCAAAGAACTGACATTTTAATAGCAGCTAATAGCACACGTAGATGTTTTTACTGGGCAATTCAGATGGAAAGACCCATTAGGATGTAGTAACAAAGCAGATTGTAACAGATTTCCTTTCATGTTACTTTCCCTGATAAAGTCATACACTATGGGTAGTGTATGCTGATCTAGTGCCTGTTCTTTGTAATTTCACAGTATATTTACCTTTGATTGTTTTGTGGTTATTCTTTCTGATCATAGCATTGTTGTCACAATGTATATAGTTTTCATGTCTCTACTTATTTCAGTCTGCATCAGTTCATGCATATCTTTCTATGCTTCTGTGTATTCATCATTTTCATGTTTCTTAGAACAATATAATATTCCATTATTCTCATGTACCACAATTTTTTAGCCATTTCCCCAATCTATGGGCATTCACTTTATTTCCAATTATTTTTTTTTTTTGCTATCACAGAAAGTGCTGCTATGAATGCTTTAGTTTATATTTGAGACTTTCTTTTTATGGATGGCCTCCTTGAGGTGTGAGTTTAGTAGTGGCAAGTCTAAGTTAAAGAATATGGACATTTTAGTTACTTTATTGGCATAATTCCAAATTGCTTTCCAGAATGGCTGTACTTTTTCAGAACTTTAAAAACAATGGAATGTTGTACTTATTTTCCAACAAAGTCTCCAAAATTGACTATTTCCATATCTTCTCATCTTTATCAAGTTGCAGAGGATGAATTAATGCCTCAGGGTTGGTGTGTGTGTGAAGATATATCTTCTTCCAATTCAGTGTTAATCAAAGATGTAAACAAAAGAATTAGAGAGAAATGTTGCTTTTCTCTTATTATTTGTAATTTGGAACATTTTTTCAAACAGTTCCTAATACTTTGTAATTCTTTGACATTCAAATTCACAAGTTTTATATTTTTGAAACTTGTATGAATATTTACTAAAGTGACTACGTGAAAACATTTCACTTTTCTTCCAACTTTCCTAATTCATGCATTAGACATAATTTGTATGCCCGTGAATTCATTAATTTAATGTAATTTAATTTTTTTTGCATTTCAGTGTGTCATTAATCTATTAGCATCTAATGAACTCCTTGCCTAAAGGAGATAATCATGTAGTAAATAAATGGTCACCACCCACCCAGGGAAAAGTATGGTAATTAGGCTATATGGGGACATTAAATGATCACTGTAATTTTCCATATTTTAAGTAGAACTTTTCTGTGATATCAGAAATTTCCAGCAAAACCACCAAAATGTAATCAAGCATCTTCCTATAAATACAGGTTTGATGGAGTAATTATCACTTTGTCATTTTGTCCCAGGATTATAGAAGAAAACAAGATTTTTTTTGGTGTTTGGTTTTGGTTTGGTTTGGGTTGTACTATAATTTCATTTAGTGGGCAATTCTTCTTGTGGAAAATTCTTTCACTGATACACATCAGCATCATCTTGTCCAGAACTTAGAATCTTAAATGCTTGGAGTTTAAATGACTTGTCCATGGTCACAGGACTAGCCTTTATCTGAGTCAGGACTTATATATCCAGGTCTGCCTGATTCCAAAACTGTCCCCCTATCTAATTCACTGCTCATGCATCTCATCTTGTTTGTTAATAATAAATAATCTAGGGAGCAGGAGTGGATAAAGAACCTGCCCTGGATTCAGGAGGACGTGAATTCAAATCTGACCTCAGACACTTAACACTTACTAGCTGTGTGACCCTGGGCAATTCACTTAACCATTATTGCCCTGTCAAAAGAGAAAAGAAAAAAGAATAATTAATCTAAAATGGGTACTTCAAATACTAGGTGACCCAAAAATTCTAGTGCTGCACTGACTTTTAGAATATCCTGTATAAACTCAGAAAAGCATGAGGGAATGCTAGGGGTGGTCTGGGGTGGGAATTATACTAAGTAATTAAACAGTGGATTTTTTTAGTAACAAGAGTTCCATTAAAATGTTTGTTGTTGTTGTTGTTGTTGTTTTTGGTTTTTTACTAATACCCAGAGAATAAAAGAAACACAAACCACAATTGCCATAGCCAGCTTGGGAACAAGTTTATAAGGTGATAATAGGAAATTGTGTGGACTTTCAACATGATTGACTTTATTTCAGCCTTTTAGTATGAAAGATAATTAACTTTACTAAAGACCCAGGATTATTCTTAGGTGCATTACTTAGCCAAAAGGAAATAATTTATTGTTATTGGCTTTATTCAAACATACACCCTTTCCTTTTTGAGAGCATCCTAATGTTTTTATTTTTTCCATAAAAGTATTTTGTTATTTTCCAGTTACATGTAGAGATAGTTTGCAACATTTGTTTTTATGAGATTTTGAGTTTCAATTTTTTCTCCCTCCCTACCCCTTTCCCAAGACAGCAAGAAATCCGATATAGATTATGTATGTATAATCAAATTAAACATATTTCTGCATTAGTCATGCTGTGCTAGAAGAATCAGAGCAAAAGGGGAAAACCTCAAAAAAGAAAAAAAATAGAGACAGTATGGTTCAATCTGCATCTAGATTCCATAGTTCTTTTTTTCCCCTGGATTTGAAGAGAATTTTCCATCATGAGTCCTTTGGGACTATATTGGATCATTGTATAGCTGAGAAGATTCAAGTCTATCACAGTTGATCAACACACAATGTTGTAGATATTGTGTACAATGTTCTCTTGGTTCTGCTCATCTCACTCAGCATCAGTTCATGCAAGTCCTTCCAGGTTTCTCTGAAATCCGCCTGCTCATTGTTTCTTACAGCACAATAGTATTACATTACATTCATATACCATAACTTATTTAGCCAATTTCCAATTGAAGGGCATCCCCTCAATTTCCAATTCCTTGCCACCAAAAAAAAAAGCAGCTATAAATATTTTTGTAGATGTGGGTCCTTTTCCCTTTTTTTAATGATCCCTTTGGGAAAAAGACCTAGTAGTGGTATTGCTGGGTCAAAGGGTATACACAGCTTTATAGCCCAATGGGCATAGTTCCAAATCGCTCTCCAGAATGGTTGAATCAGTTCACAGCTCCAACAATAATGCATTTCATCCTAATGCTTTTTTAAAACAAATTGTCTCAATTTAGCTCTTAAAGTTTATTAAATATATCACCTAAACTTATTTTACATTGAAGCATAACATAACATTCTAGAAAATTAAAATTACAAGATGACAAACAATATTTAGCTGAAGCAGTTATCGGTTAATATAATCAATTTAGACAGTGAAATGTAGACAGGCCAAAAAAAATCCATTTGAGAATCTTAGTTATCCATTTTGCCTTTTCTAGATTAACTAGTCAAGTGATTTCCTGCCAAATCTCTACTTAATTTGGGGTATGTTGGAAAAGTATATGAGCATTTAAATGTGAGTAGGAAGAAAGGTCTTGTAAATTCCATAAGATACCCATTGGTTATAGGTTGATTGACATTTTTGGAGTAAGAGATTTTTTTAATGCATATAGCTTTTATAAATCTGACTGACTATAGTCCATATTAAAATAATCTCCCTGCTGCCTTAACATTTAGAAAATATTTCTTTAAAAGAATATTTTAAAGACCTCACAAATAATCAAAGTTCTTATTGCAGATAACTTAGAATGATGATGATACTATGAGGGAAAGTGCTATTATTTATCAACAAATAGGAAGAATCATTTAGAAAAAAAGATCATATTCTGATCTCTTAAACAATAAATGTAAGTTTTAAGGTTTGCAAATTGCGTTTTTCACAACAACACCAAAAGTTATGTAGTACAAATATTAGTATCTCTATGGCATAGATAAGAAACTAAGTCTCAGATATACTGTTTTACCTAAGTTCACTTAGATGTGGTGTAAATGCCAGCATTCAAATCCAGGTTCTCCAATTCACAGTGTGTCTACCTTCCAAACTGATGCCACTTTTTGGTGAATACTATTGATCATCTAAATTATTTTGTAAAGAAGTTACTATTCATGCATTTTCCCATTATGATATTTCTAAGCTAACTGGTTTGACAAATTCCACTGGCCATTAACTAAATGATGAACCACCTAATAAAGTGGAGAGACCACTGACTCTGGAGTCAAAGGACCTGAGTCAACTTCTATACCAGTTAACTCTAATGAAATTAATTCTAGAGGCAGCTAGGTGGCACAGTGGATAAAGTACTGGTCCTGGATTCAGGAGGACCTGAGTTCAAATCTGAATTCAGACACTGGACACTAGCTGTGTGGCCCTGGGCAAGTCACTTAGCTGTCATTGCCCCACAATAAATAATAATAATAATAATTCTAAAAGATAAGTTTATGATCTTTAGGCTGATCAAGCAAAAATTGTTTCCTAAAAAGAATCTATTTTTCTTCTTTTTTCTTTCCTTCTCCCCCTTCCTAGAGATGGTTAACATTAGGGTAAAAGTTACATTATAACTTTTTATATATTTAAAAAGAATAGCAAATTGTACATAAGAGATTTGCAGTTTCATGTGTAATCATCTTTTTTCTATTCTGTTATGAAAATATTTATTTTATTTCTCAAATTCAAAATAAAATAAATAAAATTTGAAATAATCTCTAGTAAAAAGATCAGAGCACATGTACAGAAAAGTCAGATAATAACAAATAAATTATAAATTGTAGTAGCAGGTTCTTTCTTATGTTAATTTCCTAAGGTAGCCAATGGAACATGGATATGCACATATAAGGTAAGAATTGGGATCCTTGTACTGAATTTAGGAAAAAAGTAGTTCAAGTCCTTTGGTATAATGTATAAGTAGGGAGGCCAAGATCAAGCAAACCTTTTAAGAGTGAGTTTAGCAAACAAATATTGAACAATCTGCAATTACACTTTGACTGGGAAAATATTTGCTGGCGCTGCTTGTAAGGCTGATGTTCATGCTAAAATAATTTAACAAATTTATTATATTACATATGCATATATAATATATGTATATATACATATATATGTGTGTGTGTATATATATATATATATATATATATATATATATATATAACTACTCTCAGATCTAGTAATATTCCTTTCAGTGGCAATCGCAGAAACTACAAAGTATAAATAGAAGTTATTTTTTTTAAATGAGGCACTCAAGGATTTGTTAACTTCAGAACTAACAAACTATCAAGTGTTTGTGTATTGTGCTTCAAATAGCATTGGCAACCTTGAGAACATAGTGTCTATGCAGCCTTAGCTAGCTCTCCTTTATTCATTTGCTCCCTCTATTTCATATGCCTGGAACATTTTCTCTATTTCTTATTTCTTTTTAAATTTCTTCCCATCCTTTAAGATCAACTCAAATACAACTTATTCCATGAAGACTGTCGTGGTACCACCACCAAGGTTAAATATTCACCCCTTGACACTTAGGGAATATTTAATGTTCTTGCTATAATCTCTTGTGTATTCTAAAAACCACCTCTGTTTGTGGGTGTTTGTATTACTCCCCTTTTAGACTATATGCTTTATAAGAGTGAAATTCCCATATCTCACTTAGACTTTGTCTACACAGTAAGGACTTAGTATACATTTGTTGCATGGGCAAATAAATAAATGGATGGATAAATGGACAAAAGAGTAAATGAATGCATTTTTCACACAGCAGCATTCAGATATGGAATTTTGAATGCCTGAAGCAAAATGCCATCCTATTACCTTTTAGAAGATTTTCTTAAAAAGGCCCATAGCTGTTGTTCAATCTGATTCAACAAATATTTTTGAGTGTCTCATGTGCTGTTGGTGATGAAAAGATGATTAAGATGTAGTCCCTGCCATTAAAGAGGTTACACTGTAGTAAAAGGAAGAAGACAAGTAAATACTCAGATTGAATACAAAGCAAAACATGACAACTGCTATAAGTTATCGAGGCAACATAAACATTTAGTAAGTACCTATTCATTGCATGATATTGTGTTAGTAATTTAAAGACAAAATTAAAACAATCTCAGTCCATAAAGAACTTGTGTTCTACAGTACAAGTGCATTTTGTAGTGTTGGGTTTTTTATATTAAATAATTACTCAATACAGTTGTTGAATAAGGACTAGCTCTATAGTTGAGCTGATCCATTCCTGGGAATATTAATAAACATGTTAACTGCACAGGTTTCAGTAGAAACAATGTCAGTTATGTCTACAAGAATAGCTTGTTAGAGAGATTTTACTAAGAATTTCAGTTCTTGGAGCAGCTAGGTGGCACAATGGATAAAGCACCAGCTCTAGATTCAGGAGGACCTGAGTCCAAATCTAGCCTCAGACACTTGACACTTACTAGCTGTGTGACCCTGGGCAAGTCACTTAATCCTCATTACACCCCCCCAAAAAAAGTTTCAGTTCTTGATCATTTGCTCCTGTTTCCTATATATTGAAAATTTTATATGAATAAAGAAACTAAGTGGAGCAGAGGGACAAGAATGAGAGGAGGGAAAAACCTAATGCTTTCACCCATACTAAGAAAATAAAACTGATTCACAGAATTACTGAACTTGCATAGAAATAGACTGCTATGGGGTGGGGCAGGTAGGTGATGCAGTGGATAAAGCACTGACCCTGGATTCAGGAGGATCTGAGTTCAAATCCAGCCTCAGACACTTGACATTTAATAGTTGTGTGATCTTGGGCAAGTCACTTAACCCTTACTGCCCTGCCCCCCACCAAAAAAAATAGACTGCTATGACAAAATGAACAAGCATCCAAGCACTTAACAAAGATAAAATAACAAAAAATATAAATACTAGATCTGAGATTTTGCTGATATAGGGAATTAGTGGATTAAGAAACTGTTTACTAAAGCTACTTAGCACCTACTCTTCAGGTTGTGGTCTTAGAGGATTGCCTAGAGCACTGAGCGTTGTTATTTACTCAGGATCACAAAACCAGGATGTGGCAGAAGCAGCACCTGAGTGTAGGACTTCCTTGCTTTGAGATCTGCTCTCTGTCCATTACTCTACTCTGATCCCTCTGATCATTGTCATCATCACCACCCTCATTCATCATCACAAGTTATAATGGTGATGAGGATGATGGTGATGGTGGTGATACATTTTACCGGAACTCACAATGAAAAATGCTATTCACCTCCAGAGAAAGAACCAGTGGAGTCCGAATGCAGATTAAAGCATACTATTTTTAATTTTCCTTACTTTTTTCTTGTTTTGTCTTTAGGGTCTGTATTTTCTTTTACCACATGACCAGTATGGAAATATGTTTTGCATGATTGCACATATATAACCTATATCAAATTGCTTACTGTCTCAGGGAGGGATCAAGGAGAGGGAGGAAGGGAGAAACTTTGGGACTCAAAAAAATTTTTTTAATGAATGTTAAAATTTGTTTTACACATAATTGGGGAAAAAAATAAAACATTATTCAAAACAATTTACCAGTGACCCAGGATTGATCTACAAAATATAAAGCCTCGATGAAATCATGATTGTTGTAGTAACACAAGAGCTATCCACAAGCTAAAGTATACAAAGAAGCAATGATAAGTAGTGTGAAACATCACAAGATGAAGTAGACTAATCACAGAAAGAACAACCAGATTTGGAATCAGGCAATTTTTATTTGATCCTAGGTCTTCATTTTACAAGCTCTGTGACTCTGGGCAAATCACTTCATTTCTGTGAGCTGTGGTTTTCTCATCTGCAAAATGTGTGCAAACAATGTTTATACTACTTATTGTTTTGTTTTGTTTTGCAGGGCAGTGAGGGTTAAGTGACTTGCGCAGGGTCACACAGCTACTGTCAAGTGTCTGAAGTCAGATTTGAACTCAGGTCCTCCTGAATCCAGGGCCTGTGCTTTATCCGCTGTGCCACTTAGCTGCCCCTATACTACCTATTGTTAATTAGAAAGATTGTTTGGAGCAAAGTACTTGCTAAACTGGGAAGCCCTTGTATACATATAATAAGTATGTTTACCATCATAGATGACATTTCATATGCTAGAGATATATTGTCAATCACACAGTAAACATTTCTTAAGTGTCTACTATGTGTCAGACCCTGTGGAGATACAAAAAGAAACAAATGACAGTCCCTTCCCTCAAAGAGCTTACATACAAGCTAAATACAGAATACATAGGAGATAATTCATGGAGGGAAGGCACTAGGATTAAAAGTGTTTTGGGAAGTCTCCTTGTAGAAGATGGGGGTTTTAGTCTACACTTTAAAGAAAATCAAGGTCAGTAGTTGGAGTGGAGGAGGGAGAGGATTCCAAGCATGACAGACAGCCAGAAAAATGCCAAGAAATGAAGTGTGTTGTCTATGGAGCAGCCAGAATGTTAGTGTTACTAGATTGAATAGGCTGTATTGGGGAGTAAAGAGTAAGAAGACTGGAAAGGAGGGGGCTAGATTCTGAAGGGTTTTGAATGTCAAATCTTATCATTGAAAGGGCCTTAAAGGTCATGTCATTTTATCTATAGAGGCACTTCCTCTGCAATTTCCCCAACTCTAGCTAGTGTTGCAGAGATGAGGTCTAAGTGTGCCTACGTGCCCATGGGAAAGCATTCCTCTAACTCTTTACTTTCTGCACTCTCTGCATGCCTTTATCCCCAGTGAGGATTCCTCAAGCCCATATTTGATGATGCTTATCTCTCCTTTTGTTCAATTTTAATCATATATATATAGATATATATATGTGTGTGTGTGTATGTGTATGTATATACATATTATATATGTAAAACTGATATCTGCCTCTCCATAACCTCTACACATTGGGCCTTCTGTAACCAAGAAGAGTAAACTAATCCATCTTCTATATGACAGCCCTTCAGATAGTTGACTACAAATACCATGATTTTCTCTAAATATCTTTGACAAGTCATTTTCTCCTTTGGTTTTCACAGTGGGTCTGCATTATGTACTGCAAATATTTTCTCGATTTTTGATGAGGAATCCATACCTCAGTTTAACTGACTCATGCAAAGTCACCAAGCTAATAGGTGATAGACACAACCTCAGGCCTTTCAATTGCTCATCAAGTGTTCTTTCCTGTACAATTTGGTTCTAGGCTTGGTGAAGGTTGCAGTCTTTTATTTCCATAAATCAAATACCAAATCAGTCAACAATTTTATTAAGCATCCCACCATTTTGATGTACTAGAAAGAACTTTGGATTTAGAATCAGAAGTCTTAGATAGGCATCCAAAGTCTGAAACTTGCTATCTGTGTGATCTTAGGCAAGACATTTAGCTCCCCTGGCATTAGGTTTTTATTCTTCAAAATGAAAGGGCTGGTCTAGATTATTGCTAAGAGCTCTTCAGTTCCAGCCTCCTATATTTTTACCCTATCTAGTACTAATGTGCTCTGTGGGTGAAGAGAGAAAGTTAAAAAAATGATGTAGAAGAGAAAGTTGGCAGAAAATGTAGAGAAGGGGAGGACATCTAGCAGTGGGAGGAGGAAGAATTGCCTTCCTCAATGTCCTCCACACCAGGAATCTTACCCCAGTTGAATTGGTTTTAGGTGACTTGTCAAATCACATTGCATGTGTTCATTTCTTGCCATGTTGCCTTAGGATATAAATTAAGGAATTATATCTTCTGTGTTCTCCACAGAGCCTTCTACTTTGGGGTGCTCAGCAAATATGCATAATAAGCTCCATTAACATTCATTTCTCACAAATAACATTTCCAGACTCGTTACAGTTCATGCTGTCTATTCTTGCTTCTTAGAACTAGTTCTGCCAATGTTTGTCATTTTATAAGGTGATTCATACATAGCCTTAAAACTTCTCTTTATATTAAATATTCATATATTGCATTCCAAAAATTTTAGCCATGTCCAAGAGAGACAATGTGTTCTTATCATGAGATAAGTTTATTCCCACATGAAGAGAGGTGACTTCATCATTTACAAATTTGCCAAACTGCTGACTTACATTAGCAGGCCTTTCTGAAAGACAGGAGAGCTCTTTAAACCATGAATTTTATAAATGTGCTCAGCACTGCCAACCTTTACAGCTTATTGAAATTTTTCAAATCAGTTCATAAGATTACCTCTACTAAGATGGATCATATTCATGTTCATCTAACTCACAGATACATTTTTTTCTCTTCAGCAGGAGAGAAACCAACCATTTTAATTCTCACCATTGAGCCTATATTAACTGGTTAACACATTGTTCCCTCTGCAACATATGGCTAGCTCGCAATTTGCTGAAGAGAATTCAATGGTCTTGTTTGGCATTCATTCAAGTAAAGTTCCACATGAAGTGACCATGGTTGACATAATTCACAATGGTAATAATATCTCTGTTTAAATCATATCAGTTCATTTCCTCTTTGGTATTTTGTTTCCCATACAGTTCCATTCCCATAGCTAGAAAACATCTCCAAACTCCATCTGTGATAATCCAAGGCATGAGAGGACTTTATAAAGAAAGTTTGTAGACTATGTTTTTATTTATTTTAAAAGATGTTTTCAATTACCATTAAGTCCATTGTTGGTCTAATGTTAGCAGCTCAAATATTTGAAGCTTTACTCTGGAAACCAGACACCAACCCATAGATGAAGAAATTGGCAGAGGCTTCAGGGTACTGTGGTTTTCCAGAATGACTCTTGATTGCTCAAAGCACTGAAACATTTGCAGAAGTCTGTTTGCTTGATGGGTGCAGGTTTGGTTCAATGTGTGAGAATGGGTTGGTGTGTATTCTTTGAATTCTCCCACATCTCAAACTCCTACTTTTTACCATTAATCTCTCATCCTGACGTATGGGATGCCTCTAGGTATGTGAGTCACCAAAACATTCCTATTGCCATAGCCCGAACCAGGGAGTAGGCAAAGTGTAGCCAGTTGCTTAGGGCACAACACCCTGTGTAGATGCAATTCATGACACTTTTTGTGCTGAATTTTATGAGGTGTCAACACCATTTTTCTTTCTCACTTTCTCATAACAAATGGGATTTCTTTTTTGATCAGTTAGTTGGCCTGTGTTACAGTAAAGACTAACAATTTATGATTGATAAGAATAACATAGGGGGCAGCTAGGTGGTGCAGTGGATAGAGCACTGGCCCTGGAATCAAGAGGACCATAGTTCAAATCTGGCCTCAGACACTTAACACTTACTTAGCTGTGTGCTCCTGGGCAAGTCATTTAACCCCAATTGCCTCAAAAACAAACAAACAAAAATAAAGGGGGGGGGCAGCTAGGTGGCACAGTGGATAGAACACCGGCCCTGGAGTCAGAGGACCTGAGTTCAAATCCGGCCTCAGACCCTTAACACACTTACTAGCTATGTGACCCTGGGCAAGTCATTTAACCCCAATTGCCTCACTTAAAAAAAAAAGAATAACATAGGGGTTTAGTTTTCAAATTAAAGCTAATACAGGGATTAGCAGTTGTAGCAGATACTTCACCCTGCCTCTGCTTACAAACTTCCCTTCTGACAATTTTACTCCAATCAAAGCAAAAAGTGTTAAACACCCTCCAATGTCTCTAACCCTAGGCCAGGACATCCTTGGAGAACACAAAAGAAGTGAAAACATAGTTCTTACATGAGTAATTGACAGTCTTTTTAAAATATCTTTTAACATATTTAGAGGCAGTATGGTGCAATGGTCAGAATACCTGGAGTCAGGAAATTTGAGTCTGAATCCCAGCCAGATCACTACTTACTTGACTGTGGTCAAGCCACTAAATATTTTTGTCTTTCTGCTTCCTTATCTGTAAAATAAAAGGGTTGAATTAGATTACCTTCCACGTTCAGATCTATGATCTTAGGTGCTCAGGTGAATGGCAAAATAAAAGCTTTAGAGCAGTAGTTCTTATCCTGTTTCCTTTCAAGAACCTCCCCCCCCCACCCTCACCCCAGCATTTTATTGAGACTTGTGGCCCCATTCTTACAATAATTTTTTTTTAATCCTTCAAATAAAATACACAGGATTGTGAAGGAAACCAGTTACATTGATATCATTGTCAAAACATTTTTCCCTGACACTAGCTGTGTGACCCGGGATAAGTCACTTAACCCTCATTGCCCCACCAAAAAAACAAACAAACAAAACCCAAATGTTCTTCCCATCCAAGTTGTTCATGAACCAGTTTAAGAACCAATGCTTTAGTGTAATGGCTTGTAGCAGAAGGGCAAAAGCTTATTTGATTTTGGCTTTCAATAGGAATATGTTGTGATGAAAGCAGGGCTCTTGATCTAATTCTAAGGAACAAGCTTTAGGTAGCTCTAAAAGAATCTGGAGCACTCTGCCATCTTTGTGGTATTCAGAAAAAAATCAAAACTCTGTTTATTCTGGGTGTGCATACACATTTACTCACAGACACACACACACACACATACACACAATGTAACTTAGTACAGTGCCTCATAAATGATAGGACTTGAAAACCTGTTTTCAAAGAAAAAAAATTAACTACTTTAAAAAAACCAACCAAATGTAGAGCTATGCAGAGTCCAGTGCCCCTAAAAATGTTAGAATGAATTGTGTCTGTTCAAACTTTCTTTCCAAAACATAGTTAGCACACACAAAAGAGATTAACTTTTTAGCTTGATTTTTGTAGTTGGTAGTGGCAGTGGTCAGGTGGTATAGATTGTAATGTTGTGGTTGTCTTGCTGCTTTGCCTTATTCCTGTGTGTGTGTGTGTGTGTGTGTGTGTGTGTGTGTGCATCTGCACAATCTGTTTTAATGGAAAAAGAAAACATTCAAATATGTAAATCTTCTAAATGGAGTTCTTGTCCAAATTCACTGACCTTTAACATTTCTTTTTTTTTTCTTCTTGTAAGTCAAAACACATGAATATCTTCACAAAGTACAAATATGGGAAGTTGCCAGTATAGTGAATTTTCTTCTATGTGTTTAGTGATGATCTGATAGCTACCAGTGAACAAGCTAATGGGAAATCCAATAACTTGCAACATAGCAAATATGAAAAGGTCTCTTAAAATAATGCATTTCACAGGAAGAGATGGATGGCTTCATTTTAAAGTCCATGTGAAACAAGGCAGGTTTGAGGACTCTATAGTATTATTGAAGGGCATTTTCATTCTGAAAGAGAACTTTGTTGAATTTCAATCCAAATTGCCTTGGGCCTTGAATATGCCCTAAAGAAACTTAAAAAGTATATTATTATGAAAAGAAATACAAGTTTAAAAATACAAATTTAAAATGCATTGCTTTGATTTTTTCCACTTGAAAAAAATAGCTACCTTTTGTAAGATTTGAACATAAAGCAGGTGCACCATACTTAAAGGAAAATTGTATGTGAAAAGGCACATTTGCATATGTAATAAATTTCAGTAATTATCTTTTGAATAGCACCTGATATTCAGAGGTATGGAAAATAAGTCAGACCTCACTTTACAAAGGATAATAAAAACATCAACAATTGCCTTCCAAACTTAACTATGGCTTTTAAAACTAGTTAAGAGATGTGATATGATCAGCTCCTTTAATAGAAATATCTAAAAGCATAGGACTATAAAAGGGAAATATTTATATTGGAATAAACATAAACTCATAGGCTAAGATTAATGAACCTAAAAATGCTCATAAAACAAGTCCTTAGTCTTCTAATTCTTAGGGAATGTGGTCTTCAGTGCATTGTGGGGTTTTTTTCTGCCTGATGATATAGTGGGGAAATGGGGTTGGGGTTGGGGTTCTTGGGAATTCCTCTTTAAAGAATTACACCCTCTTGTACACAAAACTTAGTTAGAACAAGGTGATAGTTTATTTAGGAGTAAGGGAAGGGAAGGGTGGGGGGAGGGAAACCATGAAAGAAATCCTTGGACTTTTCATGGGGAGATTTGGCATAAAGCACATGGCTCAGAGGTACCAAATCTCCTCGAACAGGAGACCGGAAGGTACTTTTATAGATGACCATGGGGGTGGACCATCTGCCCGTGAAAAGTTCCTTTAGTGAGAGAGGACCATCCCCCACTGGTGGTAGCTGGGGGAATTGGGTGAGGGGTGGCTACAGATCCCTCTTCAGAACACAAAGGCCGAAGCCACACCCAAACTTATCTCCGCAGGATAAGGGAGACCAGAATGAAGGGTAGGAATCCCAAGCTAGCTCAGTCCGATTTGGTTCCTCTAGGCGTTCTGTCCTCTGGTTTAGTTTCTCAAGGAGAAGATTCCTCGGTGTGCCCCAGAGAAATTCTGGGGTGCTCTGCGCCCCATGACACTATATAAATATTTTTGTCCTTTATAATTGTGTCATAGATTTAGAACTGAAAAGATCCTTGGTGGCTATGTTATTCCAACTCCTTCAATGCTATACAGGAGGGAACTGGCATCTAAAAAAATCAAGCAACATGTCCATGGTCATGCAGTTTGCAAAAATCAGCCTGGGATTTGAACCTCTGACTTCTGAATAGTCTTCTTTAGTATTATTAATATTATTTCAAAATTTCAGTTATTTTAAAATTATGAGTTTTAAAAGTTTATTGCATTCTAAGTCTGATTTTTCATGAATGCATCTGTTGAGTACGATGAAGTAATTTGTAATAGAAGCACCAGAAAATAAAAATCAGAATTTCCATGCAAGTCAGCAATGAAAGTCTTAAGTTTCCAGATATTTCCAATTCTCTTCAAAGATTTACTGTTTCCTTAAATTTAACTAGTATTATGATTTAATTCTTTCCAAAAAGATTTAATAAGAAGCTACATGTATTAGGAGATCACATAGAAAGATAAAGTGACAGTATCCATGCCTTCTAGGAACATAAAATCTAAAAGGTAATCAAAAGGTACAAGATAATTATAATACAATTCAGAATGTGGTTTCAGGTGTGATGTGATCAAAATGATGTATCAGGAAGTTTAATGTGGCAGAGGTATCATCAATCATTATATATATATTAAGCATTTATAATGTGCTAGACACCCTATTTCTTGCTGGGTTTACCAAAGGAGAAATTCAGTCCCTACTTTCAAGGAACTTACAATCTAAAGTATAATCTATACAGAATAAATTTGATAATGGTAAACAATTATATAAAAATAGACTGATGGTAGATAGACTAGTAAGGAAGCTATTACTATAGATCAAGTAAGAAGGGATGAGATTTTAAACTAATTAGACAGAAAGGAGTAGAATATATTCTCCTAGGCAAAGAGATGGATGCAATTTCTTATTTTCATTTGCAAAATAGAGGGTGCAAATGGTAAATTGTAATATATAAAATGTGAAGATATACAGTTTTCTATTTAGTATGTTTTGCTGACCCAACCTTCATACATACACATTAAATTTGTTGTCAATAAATAGTGAATTCAAAAATAAATGATGATTGTCTATAAAATGACTCTACAAAATCATAGAATCTGAGTCATTTAGTCCTACCTGTTCTTGACCAAAAATTCTATCTTAGAATATGCCCATCAAGTAATCATCTAACTACATATTAACAGCAATTACTGAAGGAAAATTCACGACCTCATGAGGCACCCCATTCCAATTTTGAATAGCCATGATTATGAGGAAATGTTTCCTTGAGTAGGGTTTAAATAAGTGAGAGTAACAGCTCTGCTAGCTGAGTCCAAGTCATCTAGACCAAATGAATGAGACCCTTGTGTACTCAAAGGAACTGACATTTGGAACTGTTCAGCCTCTATCAGTGATCTTTGAAATACTTTGAAGAATAGGTGACTAATAGCAGGGCTGGAAAAAAGCAGCTGAAGTTCCAATTTTTAAAAGAAGGAAGAAAATGGAGTGTAGAAGCTAGTGGACAGTGATCTTGACTTTGATTTCTAACAGAATTTTCTAGTTCCCAAATGAATCTAAGATCTTTATCAATGTAGAAGTTACCTCCAACAATGCAAATTACAACCCATCCATACCTGCTTAATCTATACAACTCATGCTTATTCTATAAGTTTACTATGATAAATTTTCCTGATGTACTGAGAACTTTTCTCTTTTTCTTCTGCTATTTTAACAATACTAGTGCAACATATGGTCTTTTACTGATTTTCCCTCTGTTGATATGTGCCCATGTTTTTTGTCTTGTTTTGTTTTTATCAAGATTTTTTGATGACACCTTTTCTCTGGTTTTTCTCATAGTTCTTTATATGTTACATGTTGTAGCTTGTTTACACATACACACACACACACACACACACACACACACACACACACACACCATATACCTCTCCATTGCCCTTTGAAGGATACCAATTTTTTATTCTTCAATGACTATAGTTTTCCATGACTTATAGGCATGCAACACTAACTGCATATTGGTATCAAAAAGATCAACATTAGTTTCTGGGTGAAGTTTGAATTCTTTAAAGGTGTACCTCAAAAATACTGCAGCTGGGCAGCTAGATGGTGCAGTGGATAGAGCACCAGCCCTGGATTCAGGAGTACCTGAGTTCAAATCTGGCCTCAGACACTTAACACTTACTAGCTGTGTGACCCTGGGCAAGTCACTTAACCCCAATTGCCTTACTAAAAAACAAAAACAAAACAAAACAAAATACTGCAGCCCACTTTCCTCTAATTTAATTCTAGACCCAAACTATTATCCATGTGCACTCCAAGTCCAAAATATAAGCATTGATAGATAAACCCTGTAGGTTGTAGGCATTCTGCATCATCTTGGTTTTTCCTATGTGCTGGGTCAGCAAAACTGTCTTGCATGGTTATGGATCTCTTCCATGAGGTTTGGCAATATTCTAGTAAAAATTCTATCTTCAAATAGATGTGTCTAGAGGACTTTATCATCCGCAGGAAATCCCTCTTCTACTTGGACTCTGAGGGAAATTTACTTTGTGATACTGGTAAAAACCTTGGGCACACCGGTTTCCTTTGCTTTGTCTTCAAGCAAAGGATGCCATCAAAGTTATCTCTATTTTTATCTTTCAAGTAATCTTGAGTAATTTGGTTGAATGCACAAAATATGTTTCCTTGGAAGAAAAGCAACATGTTGGTCTAAAACATGTTTTTGTTTTCTGCAGGACAGTGAGGGTTAAGTGACTTGCTCAGGGTCATACAGCTAGTAAGTGTCAAGTGTTTGAGGCTGGATTTGATCTCAGATCCTCCTGAATCTGGGCCAGTGCTTCATCCTCTGTGCCACCTCGCTGTCTCTAGAACATGGGGTTTAAACCTGATGTTTGTGGACCACTAGATTTCAAGAAATACATGAACTTGAATGGGGGGGAAATATATCATTCTCTTCACTAACTTCTAACTGAGGTTTTTAATTTCTTTCAATTATTTAAAACCTTATTATAAGAAGGAATTCTTTCACTTCAGCAGATTACCAAATGGATACATGACACAAAAAGGATAAGAAATCCTCCTTGAGACAAATATTATTAAGTGGTAATAAATATAGAGAGCAAGAAGCAGTGATCACAAAGACTTTGCATCTTCTCTGTGTGTAAGCAACTACTTATTTATATATTTATGTGTGAACATGTATTTATATAGATTTTATATTTACATGTAAACATTTATGTAACACTTAAAAGTTCATTAAAAACCCTTTTGTACTTTAACTCATTTGTTCCTTATAATGAGCCTATGTGGGAAAATGCTCTTATTATCTCCTAAAGATGAAGAAACTGAATCGGAAAGAGATAAACTTGGCCAAGGTCATAAATATACTGTCTGTGATAGCATTTAACTCAGATCTTCCTGTCTCCCAGTGTCACTGTTGTTATTGTTCAGTTATCTTTCATTTACATTTGACCCTCTGTATCCCCATTTTGGGTTTTCTTGGCAAAGAGACTGGAATGATTTGCCATTTCTTTCCCCAGGTCATTTTAACAGGGTTAAGTGATTTATCCAGGGTCACTCCACTATTAAGTATCTGAGGCCAGATTTGAACTTAGGAAGATGTGTTCCTTGACTTCATATCCAGCACTCTTTACTACAGAACCTAGCTGCCGAGCACCACCTAGCTGTCTGCCTACTCTTTATACACTGCATCATTTAACAGCCTATATGCCATACTAACTGATTTTTAACAGGGTTACTAAACTGGTATGTTAGGGGAATTGCCTAAATATAAATTATCAGGATTTTATTAGAGCATTTGCAAAAATTTCATAATGATCATAACATCTAACGATGTCCGCTAGATAAAAATATAATATTATGAATTAGAAAATGGTTGAATGGCTAGATTCAAAGTTATCCTTAGTGGTCCCATATCTGATTGGAAGAAGGCCTGTAGAGGAGTAGACCATGTGTCTCAGCTTTTTCCCTCTCGATGACTGATATGTAGTTCAATATCATGCTTGTAAATTTTGTAGATAACACAAAGCTGGGAGGGAAAGCCAATACACTCAATGACTGAACCAAGATTTAGCTAGAAAATTGTTCAAAATTAAATGAGAAATTTAACATGAAAGAATTGAAAATTGTACATTGGTACATTTTTTCCAATGCAAATTCAAGACTGAAGAGGCAGGGATATGGCAGATCATAAGGTTTTAGGAAACAACAAACTCAAAAAGTCACTGGAATATGTCCTGCTTCTTAAGGATGGATTTGAAATAGAATGAGTCATTAGTAGAATTGAGAAGATAGCCCTGTGGCTATGCCTAATTTTTCCATTAGAAAAGAATCAGGGGGCCAGCTAGGTGGCACAGTGGACAAAGCACTGGCCTTGTATTCAGGAGGACCTGAGTTCAAATCCAGCCTCAAACACTTGACACTTAACCAGCTGTGTGACCATGGGCAAGTCACTTAACCCTCATTGCCCTGCAAAAAAAAATTTTTTTTAAAGAAAAGAATGAGAATACACTGAAAATGTATTTCATCAATTTGTGTCTGAAGCTAAGTAGTCTTATGTAGCAAGAGGACATTGTTAAGGGGAGATGGAGGGTGAGAAGGTACATGTAGCATTCCTGTATACTAGAAGAATATACATTTGCAGATGTAGTTCAATGAGAAATGCTTGCTTTTCCTTGTCTCCTCTGGCACTGACATCTGCATTAAACATTTTTGTTTAAGTAAAGGAAAACAAATGTTTGATCTTTTTCCTTAACATGACAAGCTTAAGATTTAGAATATGGACTATTATTTAGACCTTTAAGGTCCATGCCCACAATGAAAGTTAACTATAATCTGTAAATATCTGTAATAGGTATTTAAAGACCTCAATTACTTAATTGGGCATTTAAAGGTTCCAAGAATCCCCAAAGAGAATGTCTGTGGTAAATATGCTTTCCATATGCCATATGTGATTGATGCAAACATTGGGTCCAAGTCATAGAATAATAATTAGTATCAACTGTTTATATACATTAAATATCAAGTGTATTTATGGACAGCCTTTAAAAAAATTCTCTCCATGATTTTAATGATTGAGAAACTAATAATAGTCCATAATGCATCTGTTTTTAATCTTGGTTTAAAGGTCAGAAGCATTGGTTGCTGAAATCTCAATCATAAACCAGTTCTATTGTCATAGTTATACAAGAAGCAGTGTAAATAAAGAGAGAATCAGAAATTCAGACTTATAACCAGCATAAAGCATACCACCAACAGATGTAGAATGGACAATTCAGCCATATAGAGAGAAATCTTAAATGCTAGGACTGACACTTTAGAAAATGCCTAAGTAAATTTGGAGGACAGAGTTTTGTACACAGCTGAAAATATTTTGGAACAGTAAAAATTTCATTAAGCTAGAGTCACTAAGATATAAAACTGTTGGATTTTTTGCTAATTTCATTCATTAAAAATGGGGGGGCAGCTAGGTGGCATATTGGATAGAGCAACAGCCCTGGATTCAGGAGGACCTGAGTTCAAATTTGGCCTCATACACTTAACACTTACTAGCTGTGTGACCCTGGGCAAGTCACTTAACCCCAATTGCCTCACCAAAAAAAAAAATGGTGGGGAGGGCAACTAGGTGTCGTAGTGGATAAAGCACTGGCCCTGGATTCAGGAGGACCTGAGTTCAAATCCAGCCTTAGACACTTCACACTTACTAGTTGTGTGTCCCTGGGCAAATCACTCAACCCTCTTTACCCCGCAAAAAAAAAATGGTAGGGAAAAAGTGAACTCTAGAGACTGGTATATGTAGAGAGCAAATGACTATAAGGAGCGGCAGCTAGATGGCGGAGTGGATAGAGCATCGCTCATAGAGTCAGGAGGACCTGAGTTCAAATGTGGCCTCAGACACTTAACACTTACTAGTTGTGTGACCCTGGGCAAGTCACTTAACCCCAATTGCCTCACTAAAAAACAAAAACAAACAAACAAAAAAACGACTATAAGGAGCATTAGACAGTAGAGAATAGATAGAAGGGAAATAATATGAGATGGTCAAATGAATCCATTTCATTTGCTCAATATATTCAGACTTTATTTGAAAAACACTATAGTTTTCACTCATTGTTCATATAATTAAACCTCTGTTAAATCTCAGCTAATATGTCTAGAGCACCTAACATATACTAACAATGTGTTAGTATCATTCATGATATTTCATAGGTTTGTCAGTCTAGAGTTAGAATGAACCTCAGAGGCCATCCAGTCCATTTCCTCATTTTCCAAATATAGAGCTTTAATCCATAAAGGTTAAACACCTTTCTCAAAGTTGAAAATAGTAACAGAAGCAGAAATTCAACACAGGTGCTCTGACCTCTCAGCCAGCGAATCACGATGAACAGAAATGAAAATTGAAATGAGAGAATGGATGGGATTACAGAGGGAGAGAAGGAAATTGAAGAAGTAAATGCCTCCTATAGCGCCTTGGAGTATAGCTATGCTTGGGGGATAGGACAAGGACAGTAATCCCAACTAGAAGATAATCAATAAGGAGAGAAATGTGTCATAAAAGTCAAGGGAGAATAGTGTGACTAGGCAAGTAAGACAAGAAGCCTTCACTGTGGCCTAGGTTATGTGCTAAGTGCTGGGGATACGAAAACAAGAAGACAAAAAGAAATAGTACTTGATCTCAATGAGACTGTACTCCAAAGGGAAAAGGTAATACAAGAAGAGAGAGAAAAAGAGGAGCGGGGCTGGAAAAGGAAAGTGGCCACATGGGGACGTGGTGTTGATGTCATGAAAATCAGAAGCAAAGTTGAGAGGGAAATGAATGGATGACTGGTCTGCCACCCTACTCAAAATGGAGGATTCAAGAATTCACTAATATTGATGGAGAGATGCCCCAGGGTAAGAAAGTCAAAGCATCCAGCAGGTACTCCAGAATGAGAAAGTCCCAGTCAGAATGTGAATAGTCAGAAATGTATAAATAGGATATGTCATAGGCAAGTTCATAAACTTTCTCAATGAAGTACACTTTCCCTGAAGTATTTCTGAGTACTAGAAACACTCAAATCAACTATAAAGGACCTATGAAGGAAGATGCTATACACTTTCAGAGAAAGCACTGATAAACAGACATATGCATAGTACAGTTTTACATATATTTATAAATCTGTATCAAATGGTAGTCTTCTCTTGTGATAGGTGAGGATGGATGGAGAGAGTTTGGAACTTAAGATGTAATAAAATCAAATCAAAAAACAAAATAATTTTTAAAAGAAATTAAACTAATTTTGAATTCTACCAAGAAACAGATTGTGGAACTATTCTGAATTCTAAATTAATGAATTAGGCAGTCTTCTTCCCTGACCGTTTTCAGACTTTGGACCTAGGTTTTGTCTTTTCCCCCAAATAATCCCTTAATTTTAAAGAGGACCAAATGACATCCCAAGGGTGATGTCTTGACTTGTGTGGGAATTGGATTGAAGTGAGGCAGAATTGCACAGGGTTGTCAGCTTCATTCTTTCTTCCAGAGTCACTGAAGTTCGGTGGTAAGAAAAAAATCAAGATGAGTGGTGATAGCCTGGGGTGCATCAGATGACCTTGGCATCTTTGATGTTTAACCAAGCTCTAAGCATTCCACAGCATGTGCTTCATCCATCTACATAGCCTTTGGAACATATCATTCTCATTCACTCATTCTGCCAAGGGAACCGTTCATATGCTTGGGGTAGACATCCCCCTAACTCAGTAACGGGTTTGAGATTTGTCAGTTACCCTCAAACTGGTTTAGCCTGTGTGATAAGACAGTTTTACCAGGATGTATTGCACATGCTACAGAATCTTGAAGCCACAGGGGAGAGTTGGGCAATAGGTGGATACCTGTGGTGGATGAGCAGTCTGGAAAGGGGATTTTCAAGCCCTCATATCAGAGGTGCTGGCCCTCTCTGAACACCCCATATACACTACTAATAAAGTCATGAATAAATCAATAATAGTCAATAATGTCATTAATGAAAACATCATAACTGAGACTATACTAACAACAAATAGAAAGGCAACAGAGAGATATATGTAGACAACAAAAGGTCTACTAAATATTTGAAAAGACATTGAAACTCGAGCCCTCCAGAACTATGATAATTCATTTTTTCCATTACTTAATAACTCAGTAGTTGGATAGGAGAATTACTGAGAAGTTGTGTTCATTGGTAGCTTAGCAAGAAGTGGCCACAGTGGTCCTCATTTATATTATGCAGCACCCCTTCTTTCCATCCAACAGCAAGCTAAACAACACTGGCTCCAGGAATGGTTGATAGCTACACTTTCTAAAAAAAAAAAATTTCTGGTAAAAAACAAGTATCAGCATGATGAAGCCCAGATTAAACAAGCATTTCTCTGCTTTGACCATAATTAAGTCAGGGCACTGATAAAGTTGTAAAAGAAATAAACTTCAAAGGGATTTCTACTGAGAATAATGGAACACATGGAAAGAGGGTGGAGGGAAATGACTAAATGAATAGCCCTATATTTGAGGCTCAGGCAGGAAGACAAAATAAGTTAGGCTCTTCTCCTTGCAAAGTTCTTCCTCACAAAGTGAGAAAAAATTCAGCAGGTCTAAAATGAGCTGTAAAACTATCATTCCAACTCGAAAAATCTAATTATAAAAATAATTTCTTGTTATTTATCTCCAAGAAGCCATTTGAATCAACATTCCTTTTCAAGTTTTTGCTAGACACAGCTCTGCTCAGCAGAGCTTAGAGCCCCTAGGAAAAGGTTAGTTAAACACACAGCCTGTTTATGTAGATAGTAAGTCTGGTAAATATACCGTAAATTGGAACAGCTTTGCTTGCTCTGCTCAGACGTTTTGAGATCTCTCTCACCATCTGGAAATTCCTTTATCCTTTTGCCCATATTCTTCCTTTTGTTTTAGATACATAGTTATACACACATTGCCATATTTACAATGGATATAAACACATCCATAAATAAAATCAGGACAACAAAGAAGTGAAGGACACAAGGATTGTACCCAAATATCACCATGGAATCTACAATTTTTCATTCAAATATGTATTTTCTTTTTGCTTCTTGTAATGGTGTACTATCAGATTAGACACAGCCGATCTAGCTTAGTCATTAGAAAGACAGAACATTAGACTAATTTGTGGGTTGGTATTTTTTTTTACATTTTTTCTCATCAGATGGTTTGGAACATGCATTGGATTGCCACAGATCAGGAAATAAATAACCATTTCTCTTATTTCTGGATTTTAAGAGGGTTAAAGTTCCACTTTTTTTAAAAAAAGCATCTTCCAAAATAATCCTTCAATAAATTTTCCTTTTCAAATATAACAATGAATAGCAAGAACACTATGCAAGAATAAAATATAGAGGAAATAGTTGTCTCCATAGTATATCCATGGAAAAAGAACAGCACACCACATTTTTTCCTGTCATTCTCTGGTATTCTTTGCTGCTCAGTTATGTTCTATTATAAGAAGACATCAAGCATGGAATAGTGCTTACAGTTAGCCTTGGAGCTAAGATCTAGATTTAACTCCTATATCTCAAAGATACAAACTGTGTGATCATGTTAAGTCCCTTACCCCCTAAGTTACCCCCAAGCAAATCTGGAAGACTTTAAGTTACAAAAGAGTTTCTAATCTGTCACTTTCTCATTTTCCTTACTATGAACTGATTGGAAATTTTGGTTTATGGCTAACGATATGGATATATCTCATCTTTCAAACCTCAAGGCTTCCTTTGAAAAAGTGGGGGTGCCCTTTTGTGGGGAAGGAATTTTAGTTGAGTGTAATAAACTTTACATTGACAGTTTTCTAAAGACCACTTAAAAAAAAAAACAATGGCTGCTAAGCTCATTTCATTTGCAGAAATGCAATTTGGCAAGTTTTTCTTACACATTTGCTAAACCACATGGCTAATATGTTCTCATGTGTCATCCTTGTAAGAACTTGTTATTTAGCAAATTTGCATAAGAAAGGAAAATACATGGTTGTAGTTGAGATTTGTAACATGCATACATCCTTTTGCAGTATATTTCAAAAGTCAGATTCAAGAAGCATAGTCCACATTGGAACCTAAATACTTGCAGCAAACTACATTTTGTCGGTTCCCCACTCTCAAATTTCTATTATGCTAAGGAAGAGAGAAGAGAAAGTCACAAATATGACCTATGCCTGGGGGACCAGGGTGCTAGGGTTAGCGGGAGAAGGGATCCAAACGTTTCTCAAATTAATCCACATTTAAGTGGATTAGAAGAAGTAGGGAATTGGGCAGGGCTCTCAATAGCCGGTCAGTTTTACAAGTATTCAGGACTTCTGCTGCATTTAGGAATTTAAAATATGATTTTGAACTCTTCAACTGATGGCTTGATTTATGTAGTAGTAGGGGGCAACTCGATGCTGCAAGACCTTTAAAAGAGAGTTAATTCAGTCCCTTTGAAAGGTCCGTAATTCTAAATTGCTACAGGAATGGTAATCATTTTTTATGAATCTAAAAAAAAAATTAAAATATACATTTTAAAAGTGCATTGTTCCCATAATAACTTATAATAGCTGCTGTACACATTATTATTATTAATTAAGCAGGTAAACAAATTAGTTAACCCCTTAAGTTCCCAAACATTCAATGCGGATATCAATGCAGGTCCCCCTCTCTCCCCCTGACCTGGAGCATTTCATTTTTGTATTCTAAGGGTAATATTTGCTCCACTTGCTTCACAGGTTTGGGAGAAAAGACATTGTAAACCGTTAAATTTAAAGTCATTTGTTTGGCTTTTTAAACTCTTCACAATGTGGTACTCATTTATCTTTGCAGACTTCTTTCATCTTCTCTTTTACCCAATTTCATCTTCTCCTTTACCTGTTCCATCAAAACTCTTCTACTTACTCTTATTGTATATGGCTTTCTAGCTCCCATTTCTCTGTCTTTTCATAGACCAACCCCTATGCCAGGAATTCACTCCCTAACTTTCCTTCAAGGCTCATCTTTACAACCACCTCCCATACAAAGTCCATCCTGAAGAGTTTGGGGCCATTTGAACTCTGGTCTTCTTGAATACCAGACCACCATTAGCTCCATAATGCCACCTACCAACTTCTAAGGTGAAGTGATTTGCCCAAGGTAGCCAAATTGAATGGCCTGAGAATTCAACTCTAAGGTACAATCTCTTGTGTGGACCTTTCCCTCTGTCTTTGACCACTTCTATTCTTAATAGTGTTATCATGTGATCAAAGGCTAGGTATATAGTATTGGTATATGAATGATGCATTTTTAAGTTTAAAGTGCATTATTAATATTTTCTCCATCACTTACATAAGTCTATATAATCAATGTAATGATAAATCAAATGCTGCTTTGTAGTGTTTGTAGATATCAGAGGCATGAATGCTCACCCTGAAAATTTAACAGTCAGCTCCAGACATTTGAGTGGGCTCAGACACATAACTGTACAGTCTCTTAGAACTCTTCTCTTCAATTACTTTGTCAGAATAAAGTTAAAGTTTTAGTTCTGTAAAACAATAGGATGGCTTTAAAAATCATTTAAAATTCATTTACCAATAGTTTAAATGATGGAATGAGGTCTCATATAGCAGAAAAAGTAGAAAAAAGACAATATATGCTCTGGATACATTCATATCCCAATGAATCTTTGCTCACATTTTAACTATGTAAAAATTTGCTTATGGATCATTGAAGAACATGCACTTTAGCATACAGTTGTACGGTTACTTTATGAAAAGGAAACAATTTGGGATTTAAGTTTAATAACTATTCAGAGAATGAATAACAATTTTATTGTAAAAACACAGTACAGTTTCATTCTAAATATATACAGTTCTTTTTGGAATCAGTAAGTAATGATTATCTCCCCAAATGAAGAACTTAAATCATTTTTACCAACTTATTTTGAAATGTTTTTGGATAGTAGAATTCAGCTAAAACCTTCAATCATGACTGATTTATTACCAAATAGACTTTATTATTAAAATGTTACTTGTCTTTCCACATTATTATATATGTTTATATTGTTATTGTCAAATTTAATCAAGTTCAGCTCTAACTTTGAATCATTTTAGTAGCTATAAAGCCTAAAATGCATGCAAGGGAGAGACACAGATGGCGATTAAAGGATCTTGTTAGATTCTGTTAAAATAAAATGACAGATGTACCTTGGAAATAGAATACAGGTGCAACCAAAGGGAAGTTATTATTTTATATCTGACTTTGTCCAAAGACAGCTGACACTGTTTGGAATTTTGCTAGATGAAATTTAGACATTTTAATATTTCTGACATTTGGAATATATTTTCAACATAAAATATATGCAAACTCACTGTAAATTGCTGTTATTTTAAAAATAACAACAAACCCACATATGTGCTTTGGAAATATTTAATGAGATTTTTGTTTATTCTTGCTGTTTTAACCTTCGAGACACTGTCAATTTAAGTAACTTCCTGTAGGCTTTTGGAAAAAATAAAAAGTAGAAGGAATGAGTACCTTTTCAATGCAAAATGCTAAGATTGCATCATCATATGAATGTCCAAAAGGATGATATATATCATTAAAGATTCTGTAGCTTCTATATGAATACATTCATGTAATATTGTAGTTGCATAAGAGGATTCTTGGGAAGAGAGAGAGAGAGAGAGAGAGAGAGAGAGAGAGAGAGAGAGAACAATCATATGCTCAGATGCACTTTCCCTGGAAGCTTGTGGTATGATATGTCTAGATTGTCAATGAATAAGGAAACACACGGGCTTTCTTAGTGGATTTTTGGAAAGCTCAGCATCCTGCATCCTTTGAATGCCCCCTTGTTGAGAGTGCTGTGATGCCTTACATAGTGCAAAATGACTTCACTAATCTGGGTAACACTGGACTGCTTCCATTTTTCATCTGCAAAGTGATAACCACCCAAGAAGTTTAATGGAGCCTGAATATTTTTTTATTTCATGGAAATACCCTTATTTAAATTCTAATAGTACAATGTCATACCAATGATGCATTCCAGGTTGATAATCATACTTCGTGGGTGATTTTTAAAAGTTGACTTTTAGCTTTCTGCCTTGACATGCCACAAAAAGTATACTATAGTCATCGCACAGTGCCCTGTCTGTTAGAGCCTTGTCACCTAATTATAACAGTATACAAGACTATACTGCTCATCACTTTATTTTTCAGTGGAAAATGTTTCCACCTGTATTTTATACTGGATACAGGATCATAAGTCAAAGACTATTAGATGTATTCTTCTGATTGTGCCCATGTGCTTTTCCTTTCCATTTTCCCTTGAAACAAGGTACCTTTTCCATGGAAGAACTGTGAAGGAAGGCAAGAGACATTCCAAGAGCCCCACATCACACCATTTATGTGAATTAGTTTGGCAAAAGCCAGTGGCAGGAGACTTATTGTTGTGCAGCTCTGCTTTCAATAATAAGTTTTACTGCAGTCAGCAATTACTTTAAAAGATTTAAGGGAACTAGGGGCTCAACCAGGCTGCCAAGAAGCACAAGCAATTATGAAATGTGCCACACATAATTATGTTGAAGTCTAAGAAGTTCATAATGGTTTATTGCACCAAAGAAATGAAGGAAAATCAGTATATAATATTTGCCATGGACCCTACCTCTTTGTAAAGGAGAATATGTATAAAAATGAGGCAGCCTTGTTTTTACAGCATATTACCCCTGATTTCTGGTTTTGTTGGCATTTATCCCTAGAGATCAGGTTATTGTTTTTAATTAAAGAATAGTAGCATTGGAAAGGACCTTAGTAATGACCATCTATTTGGACCCTCTCATTCTGATGACAAGGAAATGAGGCCCAGAAGGAAAGTGACTTCCTCTCTGTTACATGGCATCTGGCTGTCAGGCAGAATTCAAACCCAGGTTTTTTAACATTGTAGAATTGTCCCCCTAGTGTCATTCTACCTTTCTCCAATTTACCTATAATCTGGAGAGATTCTGGTCATCATTACCTGTATTTGGCAAAGTGGATTCTCCTCCAACCTCCTTCAGCAATAGTGGCAGGAATAAATCCTTCCAAGCTAGGCATCGAGTCTGGTGATGGCTTGTCAAGAAGGAATTTGGGGTTTTATTTTATTTTATGTTTTGCAGGAAAATTTCAAAGGGTTGTTGCAAAACATGATAAATACACATTTTAAAGTTAGTTGTAATTATCACGTCTGTAATTTCAGGTAAAGAAGATAGTAGGTCCCAACTTAGATCAAACTGTGAAAAGTATCTTCTGTTCTTGTAGAATCACTTTTTTGTGTCCTTTACCTTAGGCCACGAAGTAACCCTTTTCAGGTACCTAATGTTTCCCTACTCTCACTTCCCCCCTAGAAAAGTATCTCAAACTTACCTCAGGTAGACAATGGTTTCTACTTTGTTGTGAATTTAAGTCGCTGTTAATCTCCCAGGGATATTTTACCTATCAATTTTTGTTGACAATTGTAGAATTAAGAGTTTTCTTCTAAACTGGCCTATCAAAATATTCAATTCAATAATCAGGTAATTAAATCAAATAGGTGGGTCAGTTTTTTAGACCCATGCCTTCCTTTTGGCCTTAAAATTCTACCACAATAGGCTCTGTCAGCCCCTGTAAAAGAATAAAAATCTAGAAGAGAGGAGCAATTCTTCTTATTTTTAAGGAGGGAAAATATATATCCTGTTCTTTTTTCAGTGATCTCATGGCTAGATTTTTGTGTTTAGAGTGACTCTTATTATGTGTTGCCAGGAAAATATGTATGAGAGAGACATCACTGGAGGATTTATTTTATGGTAAGACAGATTACTAGAGTGAGTAGGTTTGATCCAAGTATTCCTTCTTGGAGGAGTGACCCAAATGTTTGTGCTACCAGCATTACAGCATAATCCTGGAACATTCAAATGTTTTTATTCTGGGTGGGGAATCTGCATGTATATGAGCCATATTTAACATTTGTAATTTTCTCTCCTGTTTGTGGTAGGCTTATTTCTTTGTTTTAATGATGTAATAGACTGAATCTCAGGTCCAATGGACCTAATATATAATTTCATCATTTTCCAAACATTAACAGAATCCTATCTAAGGAGTCATCCAAACTTTGCTTGTATACCTTTAGTGATGGGGAAATTATCTCATAAGGCATCAGCTTCCATTGTTGGATAGGTTACTGTTGAAAGAAATCTCACAATGTTTGGCACATGTTAAGAGATTGATACTCTTTTACCCTATTCATCCATTGATTCATTTATCTCTTTGACTGACTAAAATCTCTAGGCTTCCAAATATAGTAAACACTAAGCAAGTGGACAGTGTGAAAATATTTAAAATAGTTCATAATATGGTGGCAGGGAAGATTGATCAATGGAATACTGTGCCTGCAATCATGATGGGGGATTGTTTTCAGCAAAATAGCCACATTTTAATCTCATGAGCCATCTACATGCAGATACACTCGGCATTGATTGTAATTCTTCCAGCACATAAGCTACACTCCCCAAGCATTTCAGCTAAAGTTGTTACAAGTTCTGTCTAGTTTGATTAGCTTTGTTCTGTTGGAACATCTTGATAAGGGGCCAAGGTCAAGGGTTTTATTTCTGTTCAGACTTCTTTCCAGCTTAGCAGACGGGGAACTTAGTGCCTAGCTGTGGACTACACTCTTCGTACTGGCCAAGTACACCTCAAATATAAACCACTGATCAGAAGAGACCAAGGGAACAGTGTGTTTCCATGTAGAACCACAAAAAAAATATGGCTTAGATTTCAAAGTCACTGATTAGTATACCTCAGTATCCTTTGCCAATCAGTAAAATAAAGATATGTCATATGAACTAATCCAAAAGGTTATTCTTGTCAGAGAATTAACTGATACAGAGAGGACTGGGTAATAATTCCTTCCTTAATGTGTCTTTGCAGTCTGTTCCCCTTGTCTAGAACATTGTCAGTTCCACCTTTTGGAATTACTAGTTCCATTGAAAATACAGCTCTAGTACTATTTCCAACATGAAGCTTTTCCTGATCCTCTCCCATCCTCCAATTGTCAGCACTCCTGATTCTGTTCCACTCAGCAGAAATTACAAGAGAGAGAGAGAGAGAGAGAGAGAGAGAGAGAGAGAGAGAGAGAGAGAGAGAGAGAGAGATGAGAGAGGGAGAGATATACAGATTGAGAGAGAAATTTTATATTTATTTATAGATGTTATCCCAGTTTCTTTATCCAGAAGAATGGAAGCTTCTTCAGGGTAAGGACTATTTTAACTCTTGTCTGTATCCTCAGTATCTACACCTACTAATTATTTAATAATCCTTGTTGAATTGGATGGAATTAATAACTGAATTCTTGATAGAATGTCTTATTAAAGAGAGCACTGTAGGCTACTGATTTCTGTTATTACAATTAGTACTCAATGAGACAGACTGAAATATAGGTCATGCCAATCTCTTATTCTTATGTACATTCCCCGAGTTTGTTTGGGAGCTCCTGACAGTTTTAGTTACCTGTTAGTGCTTTACTGATTAGTTTCTAAATTGGAAGATGAATAAAACTATAGTAGACCATGAAGGGAGAAGAACAGACAACAGAAAACTTGTTACTCTAAGGATAACAGAAAAAGAACATTGGGAGAAGAAATTTCATGAAGCTGTATCCCTTTGGAAAGAGTTTCAGCAGCTTCAAAGACCGCATTGCCTTTGAATTATTGTGAAGGAAGCCATTTTAGGGACAATATGGAAGGCTGAGGAAGAAGCCTTATATTTGTTGATCAAAAGCATCTTCACCCATTCCATTTTGAACTTGCTAACTTCAAGCTTGATGTGTGGGAAGAAATTAAACTTAACAAGTTCAAAACATACATTTTTCATTCTAGTAAAAGTGAATAACCTAATTTTAGACATAGACATTAGGAATTATGCAATCTAGCTTCCAATCTTAGAAAAGAATCAATCCTATGACAATATTAGCAATGGTATCTTGGTTCTGCATTTTTCTATCTGTTTTCAATTGTGTAAAGTAATTCTTTGATACTTCTGTGTGTTTTCATCTCTCTGGGTACTACCTCCAATGGTGTAGATAACAACCTCTATGCACATTCTTACTGAGATCAATTCCTGGTCATGTTGCCCTCATAGATCTTTCATAGGGGGTTACCAAATATGCTAAGGGCTTTCTGTGGGTCATTTGTTGGTTCATGGACACATGACTTGTAGGATGCCCATCTCTTACCCTCACTATATGACTAACCCACTTCCTTCTCTGATATACATCTCTGATGATATGTTGTATGCTTCTCCCTTCTTCATTGGTTATTTTGGAGCTTATTTATTTATATCTACTACATACCTCTTCATTGCCCTTTATGTTACATGCACTTGTAATTCTTCAAAGATTATGATACCCAGCATTTCATAGCCATACAGCAAAACCAAAGGAACACTGGTGTTAAAAAGCCAGGCCTTTGTTTCTGGGAGAAGCTTGGGAAACACTAAACACTCCATGATTAACAAAATTAAGTCAGGCCTCTATCATTTTATCCTTCCATTGTGAGCCAAGTCCACTCTTCATTAGTAATAGATGTCCAAGATAAATGTACTGGTAGACAAGCTCTAGGAATTATTCATTCACCATAAATTTTTTCTCCGGAAAGTTGGCAGTATTTATCTGCATTTTTTCTTATGTAAATAATCAAGTCAAATTCTTTTAAATTATTATAGATATCATGAAGGAGGGTCTTCATTTGGCTGATGTCTTCAGGAAAAGTTTTCATGATAACCATTTTCTGTGTTGTGTTTGATATCTCAGATCCTTTCATACCTTGTAAGCCTAATTTGGGTTGGGTTTCCGCTATAATAAATAGCTACTAGACTTGGATTTAAAAAGTACTGACTTCAAATATGTTAAATGTAAGCTCCTTGAGAGCAGAGCCTATTTTTTTTCTTTCGTTTTATTATACCTAACACGGTGACTGGTAAATAGTCTGTGAGTAATAGATAGATGCTTATTGAATTAACACTAGCAATGTGACCATGGAAAAGTCATGTCCACTCCCTGAGTTTTCGTTTTCCTCACCTGTAAATCAGGTTGATAATACCAGTTGTTTTATTGTGGCAACATTGTTGTGGGGATCTAATGAGATAAATTGTGCAAAACAGATCATCATCATCATGATCATTGCCATTTTTTTCTCCGGAAGCAAGCTTGTGAGATTTCTGTAGTTTATGCAATTTGGAATCATTTTATTATTAAAAAAATCAGTTTCATTTGCAAACGTGTATGTTTTGCCATGTATTCTTTCAGATCATTCATCAAACTGTTGCATAAGATTTGTCCCAGCAGTGATCCCTAATGGTACCACACACTTCTTCTTTCTTACTCATGCCTTTCACAGAAATGTAGCATTTTTACTGGAACTCACCTCTTCTTACTTCAAGAAACCACAAACATATTTTGCAGTTGGAGATGTAGAGATGACTAACTAGACTTCCCTGAAATAATTTTATTCAGAAAGTTAACAGAATTTATTTCGTGTTTGTTTACTATGTGCCTGGAATTGATCTAAATGCTAAGGATACAAATAAAGGCAAGGAAAAAAACCATGCAAAAAAAAATGCTCTCTATAGGGATCATACAATCTAATTGTGACGTAACATCCAAGTAAATAAGCATAACAGAGAAAGACCTCTAGCAGAAGGGATCCAGAGAACACAATAGGTAGAGGTGGGGAGAAAGAACAGCAGAATAACCAGTTCAATGAAACACACACAGGAGATGAAATGTTGATGTCCTCCATGGAGAGCTGAAAACTGGCTCCTGTAGTTGGATTGGAGAATGTGTGAAGAGTCAAGTGTAAGAAGGCTAAAAAGGGGAAAGTGATTATATTTGATCCTGGAGACAAAAGTCAGTCACTGAAGATCACTGAGATAAGGCTGAAGGAGGGAGGGATGCCACATCTTCAGACCTGGACTTCCAAAAAATCCCCCTGGTAGCTAAGTTGAGGTTAGATTAGAATGTGGGGAGACTTGAGGCAGGCAGATGGCTTAGAAGGCTTAAAAAGTCCAAGTATGAGGCAATGAAGCCCTGAACTAAGTTCTGGCTGAGTGACTAGAGAGGAGATATATCCAGAGACATGTTGTAAGGGTAGAATGGATTAGACTGGACAGAGATTTGGATAGCTGAGGTGAAGGTGAATGAGGGGAAGAGAATGGCAGCAAGAATAAAAGGTGATCATGATCTGTTCTGTATGGTGAGAATGAACTAATATCAATGTTTTAACTACCTGATGTTAAGCTCCAAGTCTTTCATCTTTCATTAAATCCTTAGAGGTTTTTAGTTAAAGGGTTGTATAAATAATAATTAGTTATTCATGTATATCTTAATAGAGTCAAAATTCTGTTGATGAGGAAGTAAGAGAAAATTCATTCTGCAAAAGAGCAACATCACAAATGTATGCAGTGCTTCACAGTTTACTAAGCATTTTATGTATGATATTTCACTTAGTCCTTTCTGGAGTGCTGGAAGGGTGGTAGTATTATAATTCCCATTTTATAGATTAATAAAAGCCACTTACACATTAAATAGAGAGCTAGGATTTTGAATACAAGGGTGCTGCTTATAATGCCATGGTGCTTTCTAGGAAAACATGAATGAATCCATTAAATAGCAAAGATACATATCCAGATTTTTCTATAAGAATGAATTTAATAATTCCTCTTTGCAACATGCTCTCCTAAAAATTACAACTGCTACTAGGTTTTTAAAACCACCAATGACAAATTCAGATCCGTGTATCAACATCAATAACACTATTTGGGGACTGGATCTATGATCCAATTAATTAAGGAACTCTGCAAAGAAATATAGACTATTAATGCAGATGGGCAACTGCAGTTTTTAGGGGGTAGAGAGTTACTTGCAGCCAAAGAGAATTAAGTGACTCTTCCCAGTGTCAAACAGCCATTATGTGTCAGAAGTGAAGGGACTTGAATTCAGTTCTTCATGATCCCAAAGCCAGTGATTTTATCCTTTATGTGATACTGTCTCTTCTAAATAGAATGAATATAATCCATTATTAAATTATGCTCTTTTCTATCACAATAGACATCGGCACACTTTATTTTTATACTCCTGCATCCAGTCTCTTATTTTCCCTTTGTTTGAGGAGCATTGGCATTTAACACAGAGCAGTTTAAATGGCTGCTACCCTACCAGAAATTCCTCATCTTTCTAAAGGTTTCAGAGATCTTTGGAGAAAAATAACTAAATCTATTTCCTCACAAATATATACACATGGTGAAATGAAGAACCAGTGAAACTAGGGAAAGGATGAGGGGAGGGGATTCTTAAAATACACAATTATCATAATCACTAACCCATACATAGGGAAAGAGTGAGACATAAATATGTAAAGGAAAGCATTTCAAAAGCTTATGTGGAGTGGGAAAAATTCTATTCAGTACATAAATGAACAACAGTTAGAGGGCTTGGTCTACTTTGTGGCTCTGAAGGACATAGTGTTCTCCCCCACAAAGTTGGAAAGGAAGAATTTGACTCAATCTGATTTTTCTGTCTGATCTTCATGTGGGCACAGCTGTTTTAAGGGTATAAATTCCACCATGGTAAAGTTCTACTCAGTTAAGCTCACACAAAGAGGCATAGAGTCAAGCCTTCACCCTCCTATAAACTACATGCACGACCTTGAGTAAAGTCATTTAAGTTTGATGGGCCTCAGTTTCCTCACCTATAAAATTAAAGGGTTGGATTAGATGTTTTCCAAAGGTCTTGTAGCTCTGATATTCTTTGATTCTATGATTCTGTTCTATGACTGTGTTTTTTTTTTTCATTTCTGTGCTTAGCAGGAAAGGGTTCATGGTTAGAGATGAGGAAGTATAAGTTTCCTGACAAATCAGGCAGAAGCATAGTGTTTGACCTTGAAATAGTCTAATATCATCGAGCCTCAGTTTCCTAATTGTACAGTGTGGGAGAGGGGAAGGTGGATTAGATGACTTCTGAAGTTCTAAGAAGAACCTAGTGGGTAACTGGCATTTCTTTACAGCTTTCTTCCCAGACTTCCCAGACTTAAGAATAAAGGACCAATTAAAGCCATATTTAAAAAAAATACACTGTTGCCCTCATCTGCCTTACTAAACACTTCAAAGCCTAACAGAATGCCAGAGCATTCCATTTCATTGTTTTTAAGAGAATACTTTCATTAAGAACTCTGTAATTCTTAAATATTTATCAGGTCTTTCTTCCCTTCCCTCTCACACTAATCACTACCCTGTAGAGCAAAAACAATTTGGGTGTCTTTCCATTCGAGGCTGCAATATAGTTTTTGAGAACTGTATTTAGCTACTAGACAGAGTTGTGAATACCATTTGGGTGTCACGTATTAGTCAGATGGTCCATGAAAACTGTGTGGGGTAGCAAAAAAAAAAAAAATCACTTGACTTAGATTCAAATTACCTGAGTTTAAATTCTGATTCTGGTGACTTGTTTGACCATGGAAAAATCTCTTTACTTCTCATGGTCTCTGTTTTCTCAATTAAAAAAAATGGGGTGGGGGCAGCTAGGTGGTACAGTGGATAAAGCACCCATCCTGGATTCAGGAGTACCTGAGTTCAAATCCGGCCTCAGACACTTAACACTTACTAGCTGTGTGACCCTGGGCAAGTCACTTAACCCCAATTGCCTCGCTAAAAAAACAAACAAACAAACAAAAAATGGGAAAGGATTTGACCTAGATCATCTCTAAGATTCCTTCCAGTTACAACATTCAGGGGGAAAAATAGACTCTTGGAAACTTATGACACATTTTTTAAAAACCAAAATCTTTTTTTAAATTGTTCCCAAGAATACTGAAATGAAATGTTATGACATCATATCATCACATGTGTTCTTTGGAAATTGAGAAGAAGCCAACCCATCTTTTAAGTAGATTTAAAATGATGAAAAATGATTTAGAAAAATAATAAATAGTTGGAAATGCACTAAAAGGAGTAGATATATTTTGAATCAGATGTTGCAAATTGGGTTATGCACCAAAATGTCTTTTAGTTAAGAGTACTAATAATAACTTTCATGTGGGCAAAACCAAAACAAAACAAAACAAAGACACTGAAGGGAAATTGTCTTTGGTAATTAGCTGAAGTTAATCAGCTATGTTAACATAAATTTTGTCGGTCTCCTGAACTTGGATATCATTCATTATAAAGCTTACTTTGATTTTTTTTCTTATTTGGTTGAATTAATATCTTCCTATTTTATAAATCACCTTTTACTTTCTGAAGCAAATTCTATTTTGTGTATTTATACTATAGGGCACATCATTAATTTCCCAGCTCTTAGTATTTCTGGATTTATAATTAGAAACTGGTAATTAAGTGATGATCTGTTCTTGATTTGAATTATCTACAGATACGATAGTCATTTATTTTTCTTTATATCTGTACTTGAAGCTTACTTCCTTTGTCAGCACACTAAAGTATCCATCCATCTGCTGAATTTAGGATATAAAAGGAAAGTAAGAATAGGGTGGTTTTTTAAAAATATGGTAAAATTTCAAAAATGCAAGGCCAATAATATTTTATGGTGGAAATTCTGGGCCTGGAGTCAAGAGGCCTAGATCTCTAAATCCTTCCCAGACATGTATGAATTTGAGAGTATGAATCCATTCACTCTTTCTCTTTATATCACCAGAGACTAGCACTTTGATTGGCACATAGTAAGTGCTTAATAAATGTTTATAGATTGATTGGCCATGGTGATCATAGTGAAATCCCTTAATCTAATAAATGTTTATTGATTAATTGATTGACCACAGTGATCACAGGGAATGCACTTAACAATTCTCATAACATTAGTTTTCTTATCTCTAAAATGGAGCTAATAATACTTACATTATCTAATTGGTATGTCTGTTATGACAAAAAAAAACTCTTGGCCTATTTTAAAGGGCTACATAAATGTCAATTATTATGATAATGATGATTCATACTAAGGAGTTTGCTCTAGTATTCATATGCCAGAAGACAGCTGTTATTTTCTTGTCTGTGGTTTAGTTAGTTGAAAAATCTGTAAAACTCCTTTCAAAAACCAGCAGGACCTTTCTATGTAAGAGCAGAGCTAGATTCCCATTTGGTGGAATCATTCAAGAGTTTGTGAAATACCAGTTCAACTCAGGGCACTTAGGAAAATGATGTCTTGAGGAGGATTGCTGGATTTTTATTTGTAAGAGCACAGTGAACACCTCTACTGCCAAATATATTTAAACATAAATGGGGCAGCACTTTTCCACCAATACTGTGAGAGAAGAGAAGAAAGATTATGCCAAGCCAAGCTTTCTGTGCCTGTCTATAGAATATAGAAACACCAGCCATTTCACTGGGGGATTAAATAGGGTGCTGAGCTGAATTTTTAAGTTGTGTGATAAAATTTAGCAAAAATGGTTGACTCTGTAGCCCCAGCTTCAAAGTGCTCAGTTTATACACTGTGGTTTTTATTAATATAGACACACATGAAGCATTTTCCAGGATTAAAAAAAGAGGCTATGTGTCTCTTGTATACTATCCAACAATGTACTTTAGTCAGTTTATCTTGGCAGATCTGTATTTGGTGTCATCAATAGATAGAAATATGTTCCATAAGTGATGTCATCAAACTATTTAGGATATGAAAAAGGCAAAAAGAATGTTGCTGGGGAAAATGCTGTGATGTTCTGTTGAGCTACGTGGTTTTGATTTTTATTTGTTTGACCAATAAGCCAAACTTTGAATTTTCCGGGTTCAGTAGCATTCAGAAACATGAGTGTGATTCTAACTTAAAAAAAAAAATACTCTTACGATATAAGACTCAACTTAATTCTAATGACAATTCTGCATTAAACAGTGTAATTAAAGTATCAATTGAGCCTTAGACTGCAAGCTAAAGGTATCATCATCATTGTGGTTTTAAGGGAAGCATGGCAAGGTTAACTGGATCACCAGTGTCCTATATAATTGGCTGTGATGGTACCAGGGACAAATCAGGATTTCACTGTTCTCATGATGACCAAAAAAACCCAAAACAAACCCCCCACTCATTTGCACTTGAAAAGCAAAGAGTGGAAAATTGTGAAGCTCCTTGACATTGCAATGGCATTTATGCTAAAACACAGAGTTAATGCCATGTCAATATAAGTGTATTTGACATTCTCATTAAAAAGTATTCAATTACACTAGGGACCTATTGACTCTTTGATTATTCATGACATTAATGGGGCCATCAGGATATAGTCCTTGGATTTCTTCGACTACAAAACTAAGTTTAACAGACTTTACTAAATTCTCTGTGCAGAAATTATACTGTCTCGGTGAATTACTTGATCATTCACACACAAACAAGAATTATTTTTTAAAATAGGAGGAGATTCTATGTAAAATAATTGATGCTATAAAAATGTGTCTTCATAATGTGAGGGTTTATAGAATAAAACAAAACAAATTCTTTCTGAAAAAGATCATATTATCAATTTATTAAAGCATTTATGATGAGACAGTGGTAGGACAGCTCTCATGCTTTTTAGCCAATAGAACTATTAAGAGAGATATAACTGTTGGAGCAGGTCTTTTGCAAAGAAAATTAAAGCAAGTCATGCAAGACAAGTAGAGAAATATTCTGGAATCAGAATTGAATTTGAAACCTCTTAGGGGGTACTATTTGAGGTTTCTTATGCAATAAAAGGGTACAATGGAATCAGAGGGAAGAGTAGAGAACTTTTTACTGACCTAAAAAGTTAAGAAATCCGCTTGAAAGGAACATTGAAAAAGACATGTAAGAATTAGATTACATGACTTCTAGGCCTCTCCCAATCCTATGATTTACAAAAAAAAAAAAAAAAAACAAGACTATTCCTTAAGCTTTAATATCCTAAACTAATTGAATGGATCATTTGTGGCTATGTTTTAGAGAAACTGTTGGTACTCAGGAAAACCATTTGGAATGGTCTATCTGGCCTTAAATTTTAGAACCATATATTAGGGCTGGAAGGCATTTGAATCCAAGTCACCATAATATAGAATGTTGCATTATTTAGATGGAACATTTGTATTTAAGCTGAGGGAGGTTGGGGGGACCAGATAGAGGATATAGTAAATGGTGATTAAGGCAGCTAGGTGGAGGATCATGTGCTTCACTTGGAGTCGGAAAATCTGAGTTCAAATCTAGTTCTGTTCACTTATTAGTTTGATTGTTACCAGCTTCCAGGGGCATTATTGAAGGAAGAAATCATTGTAGAGAGGAGACCCACCCTTTTCATTACTAGCAGCAAATGGCTGCTGAATAACTGCCCAGAATATGGTAATAGACTTAGGAGCCTGGAAGTAGCAGCATCCCTTAGCACCAGTTTTGCTTTTAGCCTGGCCCTCATGGTCATCATCTGGTGAAGCAGTTCTTGTGGAGAAGAGGCCAGCCACTGCCACCAACTGGGAACCCATTGGCACACTCTGGACAGTCAAGGCAACTTAGTTCAATCAGCAAGGCGGGGGGGGGGGGGGGGGGGAGGGAGGCAGGCTCAATATGTGCAATTCAAATTAGACCACCACTGACAACTTAACCACCATCTCCCTTAATATTCTCATGGAGACAGTGCAGGACCCTGAACCTAAGAGCTTTGGGAATAGCAATGCTTCTAGCCCAGTGTCCTTGGCCAACATCCCAGGAATCAACCCCTGTGAAGATGCAGCCTTAGCAACTGCTCCTGTAAATGTTATAGTCACAGGCATGAAAGAACTAGAAAGAAAAGTTCTTTACCAAAATCCTTGGCACTATCAACTGATCCAATATCAGAAACTTACATGTTTTTATCAGTGGAAATGCCTTTACAGAGGAGGAGTTACCATCTGCTCTGTCACTACACCCTAAGGATTATGAGACCTTTCCATCTGACTTGCAGTTGAAACCTCTTATATTTCTTATTAAAATGTGACATCCTTGGGAGCCAGGACTTTCTTATATTCTACTTATATCTTTAGCTCTTTGCAAATGGTAAATGCTTAATAAATGTCTTATTCATTAATAATTCAGAGTTGTATAACCCTGAGCAAGTTATTTAATTTCTGTCTGCTTCAGTTTCCTCATCTCTGAAATGGGAATTATAACACCTATCTCCCAGGAATGTTATGAGGGAAAAAATTAAATCTTAGCAGTTAAGTGTTTTGGAAACCTTTAAAGCCCTAGGTAAATGATAGTTATTACCATTAATATTATCACTAGATGTAGTCTGTATATTCACAGACTTACTAATGCAAAAGAGATTTTCAGGATAATCTGGATCAACACCCTCTTTTTATCCAAGAGGAAAACTGAGACCATGAGAGAATAAATGACTTGCCCAAGGTGACTTAGCTAATGACAGGCAAGTGTTTTGACTCTAAGTCTAGTGCTATTCCTACTATGCCACACAAAATCTTCTTGAGCTGAGAATAGGATCATCATAAAAATCTCAAGTGAAATATGTGTTTTGCTATTCAGACCACCTGACCAAGGCAGGTGCAATACTATATTTTATTTAGAGGCAATATAACTAACTTTTAAAAAGAAATTTAGTAAAGGTAATTGAGCATTGAATTTGCAGATTTACAGCCTGATAATATTATGAAATAAATCTGTGCAGGAAATCTGTGCTAAGACATAGCACCTACCCTTTTAATGACACCATGTGTTCTCAGAAATTAAAATATAATATGGAAATATTGGTATGTCATTATCAACATCCTTACCATTATGCTCAATCAGATAAGTTGACACTACTTCCTACAACACATAACTATTGATGAAAACATTCTTTATTTCGGTGAATTAATATATGTAGAGTGAGAAATCAACCAGGCAACAAATGATGTAACAAATTTTCAAAATACCTCTGAACTCACAGGGACCCAGATTCATGTCTTTAGTATTCTCACCTATGAATTTGTTTTTATCCTTATTCAAATATTGTAAGGAATTTCTAAAATCCATTTAGCACTGGGTTATTCACTTTATAAGAATATGAGTGAACTAGATTACTAATGACTTTAAAATAGGACAGAAATGAAAAGTAAAGCAATAGCAATGAATTGTAACCTACATTCCTGGTGATTACTTTCTTCTTAAAGTAGTTTACATCTGAAATTCCTCCCGTATAAGGGTTTTTGTTTTGTTTTGTTTTGTTTATTTCTTTTTTTTTTTAGAATAATATAGTCCTTTATTTAGAGGAAGGGGAAGGGAAGGGAAACCATGAAAGAAATCCTTGGGGCAGCTAGGTAGTGCAGTAGATAGAGCACCAGCCCTGGAGTCAGGAGTACCTGAGTTCAAATCTGGCCTCAGACACTTAACACTTACTAGCTGTGTGACCCTGGGCAAGTCATTTAAGCCCAATTGCCTCACTTTTAAAAAAATAATAATAAATCCTTGGACTTCTCATGGGGAGAAATTCATGGCAGAGTGTGGCTCTGAGATACCAATCTCCCTGTGTAAGGTTTTTTTTTTATTTGTTTGTTTTTTTTAGTGAGGCAATTGGGGTTAAGTGACTTGCCCAGGGTCACACAGCTAGTAAGTGTGTTAAGGGTCTGAGGCCAGATTTGAACTCAGGTACTCCTGACTCCAGGGCCAGTGCTCTTATCCACTGTGCCACCTAGCTGCCCCCCCCTGTATAAGGTTTTTAATGGAACTGACTCTTTCCTTTCTCTTTGCATCAGTAGCATCTGGGGTGTTGGCACATACTAGTCACTTAATAAATGCTTGTTGATTGACTGATGGATCATCGTTATAAGGGGAAGCTTGGGGAACGTATCTCTATAGCATGAGTTGGAAACTGAGATTATTATTGCAGGGAGAACTTCATTCTATAGCTCTGCCCAGATCCCAGCTAATCCCATTGTTTCTCTGTACCTCATCTGTGGGAACTCAGTGATGTTTTTGAGTCTCTTGGATTCTGGGTTGCTGTTGAACTCTCTTGGGTGCTCCTTGGAGCTGAACTGTTTCTGAGAAATACTGTTGTTTTCAGTCAATACCTGGACCAGGAATATAGCCTCAAGTAAAGTGGGACTCTTAAGTTTCTTCCAGTTATACTCTGAATAGTTGTACTCTGAGACCAAGAATCCTGGGGAATGTAGCCCTTAATATATGACATGCTTTTTGTAGTATCTAAAAAAAATTATATAGCAATCAGTGAATGAACAAGCATTTAAAATCTCTATGTGCCAGACATAGTGCTGTGTTGGGGGAAATAGCAAGTATACACATACAGATGCATCCACATGCATTTATGGGTGTAGGGGTGGGTGTGGGTACTTTAAAAATATTAACTCATTTTATCCTCACAATAACTCTGAAAAGTGAGCACTATTTATCTCCATTTTACAAATGAGAAAACTGAGAGAGGTAGAGGTTAAGCTCATTTCCCAGGGTTACATATCTACTAAGTGTCCTAGGTGAAATTTGAACTCTAGTCTTTGTGACTCTAGGCCCAGTGTTCTATCCATTGCATCACCTAGCTCTCCCATGCATCACTTTACTCCTATATAAAATAAAAAATGTCGGGGAGAGTACTGAACCTAAAGTCAAGAAACCCTGAGTTTAAATAAGACCTTAGATTCGGAACAGCTTTGTGACTGAGAATTCATTTAACCTCTGTCTCTTTTAGTTTTGTCATCTCTAAAATAAGGATGAGAATAGCCTCTAATGCCTAGAGCTGTAGTAAGGATTCAACAAGAATCATATTAGTAAGACACTCAGCAAAATGCTAAATTGTATTTTTTATAAAATCATCATCATACTCAAGAGGAGCTAGAATAGAAGGCAGTTGCCTTCAATATCTGTGACATAGAAGAAGATATTTAATTTATTCTCTATCAGACTGCTAAAATAATACCAGACTTGGAAACTCATTGATGTGATTACTCCCTCCAGTGGCTCCATTGCAACCCATCCATTACTTTTTATCCTTTATGATTCTCCTAGATTCTGACATTTGTAGATGCTGGTAATAAAAGGATAAATGATGATACATATATGTCATACATGTTCTTGAAGGAATGTTTTCCTCCACTTTTCAAATGCATATCACCATTAGTGATTAAATTGAAGGCTACTTATACCCGTCTCCACTGAATAATATTTTCATTGCCTTGTGGGCATATATTTTCACCAGTAGAGTATGAATGTTGAAAAGATAGGTCTTTGTTAGAGAATAGCTCAGGATCATTGAAAATACTTGAAAATTGAAAATTTCAATTTCCCAGATAAGATCCAGTTTGCTCTTCTGTTCCTATTCAATTTTGGCCCAGCTCATTACTTTCATGCATACATGCATGCATATACCACACATGTATATACACAAGTATGTTCACATGTGTATGTGTTCCTGTGTGCATGTTTATGGTGGTATACACATACATGTTCACATGCGTTGTATTTAGTGCTCTATACCTATATGTATGCACATGGGTGTATGTGTGTATATGCATATACAGATATGTATATAAATACGTGTTATATATAAATACATACATATACACACAAATAACTATATATTTTTATGGACTAACTCAATAAGTTATAATCTACCAATTAAATTATAAAATCTATATAAACTTTGCTTATCTACTAAATGTATGTATTCAGACATTATTTTCATCCTCTTTGCTAAATTTCTGATTGGTCATTCAAAAACTCACCAGTCAACTGAAATCTAGGTAAAGAGTTATAATTTAGCCACTTGAATCAAACTCTTTTGTGTGGTTTTCATCATGCCCCTTTCTTTAAATTGCCACTACTTTGTTTTTCCACTTCATTTTTATTTGTTTATTAATCCTAGCATTCAGGAGAGCTTTGATTCAGTAAATTAAATGGGCAGCAAATGCATGCAAATTACAATATCTCTCTATTGTTATGGACACGCATCAACTAAAGATATTTCTTTATCCTCTAGAAATTCTATCTTCCAAAATGGCCAGATTTCTATCTCCTGCCATTTATGAAAATATTCAGAGTTTTTGTTTAACTGAGCTTCTGTTAACTTTTGTGGAATTTCTTTTTGGCTTTCTTCCTAGAGAACTCAACATTTATTTTGGAATAGCGATGATGCACTACATATGTATATAGTTAAGGCAGCAACAATCTACTTTGGTTAGAGAATTCTGGACAGTTACATTTATGGAGAACAGAAACCTATTATTACTGGAAGAGGAAGCCACTTCTGTCATGTGGTCATAATGTAATTTTAAAAATATATTTGGAGACTTTTGTAAGTCTAATTAACAGCACATTCTGGATTATAATATCAACTATAGAGTCATTCAAAATGGAGGTTCATATTCTAAGACCATTTGGCATGTCATCTTCCATCACGTCAAATTTTGAAGTCTTCAATAGAAGAAATCTAAAGTTTGCTTAAAAAAAAAATCTTAATACAGAATCCTTGTTTGCTATGATATCTCAAGGGATGGTTTTCAAAATACTTGGAAACAAATTACACTGCTGGATTCTAAACTTTTAAAGTCAAATATGTATGTCTTTGATATGTCTTGGAGTCTGAATTGAGAAAAGAGAGTTTGCAAGTTTGTTAATATTTCATATGTAAATATATAAACAGAAAAAATCACAACTGGATTGCAAAAGCCTATATTAGGATAGTTATTGAAGGAAAAATATAAGCATAAGCTCTATACACACCAGAAATTTACAGTATTGTAAATTGGTAAAGAAGCATGTTTAGGTGGAGGGAAAAACTTCTCTTCTTAAGAGGATATAATTTTTGTCTTCAGGGATCTGAAGAACTATCATGGGAGGAGGAGGGGGCAGAACCAGTAACATTGTATGGAAGTTTCAAAGGGGCCTCTTCAAAGTTCATATCAGGAAAAACTTCCTTACTATTGTTATTGTTTCAGTTATGTTTAATTCTTTATGGCCTCTCAAACAATGTCCATGAGGTTTTCTTAGCAAAGAAATTGGAGTGTTTTGTCATTTCCTTCTCAAATGGATTAAGACAAAGTTTAAGTGTCTTGCCCAGAGTCACACAGCTAGTTAAGTGTTTGAGTCTCCATTTGAATTCAGGTCTTCCAGACTCAACACTCTTTGCACTGAGCCCTCTTGTTGCCCCCTCCTAATTAGAGCTATCTAAAAGTAGAATGTTCTGCTTTGAGAGGTAATTTTTCCCCCTCCTTTGGAGATGTTAAATCAGAGTCTGCTCAACCACTTGTGAGGTATATAATATTAGGGATTCTTTTTTGTTTATGGGTTGGACCAGATGCTATTAGTGTGACCTCAGTTCACAATTCTGTGCTTATGTGCTAAATTTTAACCATGGTTATACTTCACCATCTTGGATGTCAACCCCAAAAATTTGGTTAGTGAAATGCTAAAATAGCTTCATCATAAGATAGACCCACAGCATTGACCCTAATGGCAGTTAAATTCCGTTGTAATTCTGTTGACCAAACTTTTTTTTAAAATCAGATTGCAAATTAAAATGACTTGAAAATATCAGGAAAATTCTTGGAAGGAAGCAAAAAGTATTCCCATTTAGCAAGGAGACAAATATGTTAACTCTTCTGAACACCTGGAGAGTACCCTTTTGGGAAGAATACTTCCATACCTTCTGAGATACAATACTATAAAGGCATAGAAATTCTTGACACCCATAACTCATCCACTAACTAGTTAATTTTAAAAGATATCTTTGGGGCAGCTAGGTGGCACAGTGGATAGAGCACAGGCCCTGGAGTCAGGAGGACCTGAGTTCAAATCCAGCCTCAGACACTTAACACTTACTAGCTGTGTGACCTTGGGCAAGTCACTTAACCCCAACTGCTTCACTAAAAAGAAAGAAAGAAAGAAAAGATATCTTTAATATAAAACCCTACAGTCTAAGTATCTGAGGACATAGCTGAAGCAATAGTGTGTCCTTTGGGTGATTATATTTTGTTCTCAGAACTGTCATCATTTCCTTCAAAATCATGTCTTTTTTTTAGCCTGCCTTTTTTACCCTCATGATGTACTGTCAGTACTTATAATTGTAGGTGGGCAGATGTTCATGTTTTAAGATGTCCTTGAATAAGTGTGTGTTCATTTTTAAAAGTGGTAAGCATACATGAAAATCCAAAGTGGCAAAAAATGGTGGGGGGGGGGGGGGAAATGTTGCTATCTGCCCCTGTATGGTATAAAAATATGAAAGTGCCATTTGGCATCATGGCCCTAAAGTCTATCAAAGTGTATCTGGAATATGCAAATGAAAAGTGAAAAATGCATCCAACTCACCGGATTGAATTCTCTAAACACACTGAACTAGATTTTTAGATACATCTGGATATTTGGTACTTTTCTTCTTTCATCTGTAGGCTTCAGTGTTGTGTACAGAAAATCTCCAAATCTGATAACACATCATTTTTGAAAACTCTGTCTATATCTCTCTAATTACTCTGTTTCCTTCTATTGCCCATATAGCATCCACACACAATGTCCAAAGCTGCTTCTCCATGTCTGATGTTTAATAACAAAGCAGGAAGGCTGACATCAGTACTGAAATTCAGCCAGTCTATCTGCATTGAAGTGGTGCTTATCACAACACAGTTCTGCTGAGATGAATTTGGATAGAGAGTGGAAACAGTAGGGTACCCAAGCAGCTGCCATACTCTGTATGGAGGAGAGGTTTTCTTTCTCAGTTCAATGCTCCTCTTTTTGCTTGGGCAAGCACAATAGTATATAGGGAAGAATGCCTGCATCTCTATTTCTGGCTCATGGGGCAATCGAGGCTTAATCCTCAAAGCCTAGAGGATGATGTAGTCCCAAAACTACATTTGTCTTCAATAGTGGTCCACAAAAATATTTTGATACTGCTACAGGAAAGTAGGGAGTATTATGTAGGAGGTAACCCAACAATGTGCACCAGAATTTTATACCCCAAAACACTGCCCTGTTCTTACCCTGTTTCTACTCAGAACATACCCATTCCCCCCCCCATCAGCTATGTGACCAGCATGGAAGACATTCCATCACTGCATTTTTTTTTTTGCAGGGCAATGGGGGTTAAGTGACTTGCCCAGGGTCACACAGCTAGTATGTGTCAAGTGTCTGGATTTGAACTCAGGTACTCCTGAATCCAGGGCCGGTGCTTTATCCACTGCGCCACCTAGCCACCCACCACCACCTAGCCACCCCTGACTGCATATTTTTTTAATTAAAGAAAGAAATAATAAACTAGAACATCATCCTAAATCATCAGTTCATAAATAATGACAAAGACGCACTTAATAATCAATTTGCAGGGTTCACATGGATGGGATCTTGAAAATCAGACAGAACTCTTCAAAGCAAGTGCTGAGAGTTACAGGGGTAAACATTAGAATCACAAAATTCCACACTTTAAATAAATAAGCTCATAAATAAATCCCTATAAATATGTAACAGTTATTTAGTATATGGCAGACGGAAATGGTTTTTATAGAAATACCTGCTTATATTTTGTAAATCACAGAGTGTACAAGTACAAACAATTATTTGTCTTGGAATATGCAGGTATTCCTTGCATAAGGTCACCTTTACTTCATGACATTTTATAGTAACGTTATTAATCTATTATAATCAATTCCAGTTGTAAAATTATAAACCCTTTCTTAGTCACCAGTTTTTAACATATATTACATTGTTTCTATGTAACATCATTCATGTTCCCCCTTGACACCTATGTTCTCTTTCTAACATAATTGAGTTCAATTATAAATATATGAGCTCATCATATTTTTTGTAGAACCAATTAACAATGCATTTAATTCATGCTATGGAACTGATATCCTAACTCCTTTTCACACTCATGAGTAGAGTTTCCAGAGCTTGGTTACTATATCCTTTGAGGGTTCTAAGTTTAGCCCTGAGGGGCTTCTTATGCTCATGAACCCATATTTGTATGATTTGGGGCATGCTTATTAGTTGATTGATCAAACAGACTAAAATGGATTTTTAGAAAGGAGATTTTTTTTTTTTTTTACTAACTTATAGTAAGGGCAGTTGGTTCCAAAATCTCTCTCCAAAGGACTACAATACACTGCCACAAGAACATAGAATCCAGGGGAAAGTCGAATATACCTTAGAGAACAAGTGTCAGAGTGGTAACTCACTATTCATGGAAATCCTTTTGCTGGAATTCTTTGTGTTCCCCCTTTCCCTGTGTAGGCTCTTTGTTGATCTATTCTTGGCTCCCAATACAGACACAGCTGTCCACTAATCTGGGGGCACTACTGAGACCCCAGTGGGAAGATAGAAAGTACTCCACATTGATAACGTTTACTAGGTCCTCCTCCACTCAAGAGGAGAGGAGTAGAAGACTGAAAATGAGGACCAGGTCTCTACTTCTCTCCTCTGCCACCCCCCACCCCCACAATCTATTACTTCTTTTTTTTTTTTTTAAGCATGTTATTGATGTGTTTTGTTTTTACAATGTAATCATTTACAAATTACTTCCACTTTCTGAGAGGTCTCTTGTAACAAAGTAAACAAATTAGTAAAACTAATATTTGTAATGATTGGAATGACGCCACCTGCTGGAGACTTACTGTAGAAAAGTTCTGCCATGAAAGGAAGGTCTTTGAGGGCAAGAACATGCACCATTTCTTTGGCGTCAGGAAGTGACGTTTGCTAGTGGGAGTAAGAAGGAAGAGCCGTGGGCTCTGACTGAGGCCCTTTCCTTTGGACTCTGGTGGAGAGCGGAGCTAGAAATGTGCTCTCCCTTTAATAGATAGGAATCTAGGCATTTCCTCTCTCTCTTTACCAAATTCTTATTCTCCTTAATAAATGCTTAAAAGTCTAACTCTTGCTAAAGCTTATAATTTATTGGTGACCATTCATTAGATATTTTAGACAGACTAGTTAGAATTTTAGCCCCCAAATATTATAGTGATCGCATCTGAAAATATATGCAACATTTTATATTTCTTAGACCCACCTCAATATTTTTTAAATAAACAGAAAGCTATTTTCTCTCACTCATAACCCCATCCCATTAAAAAAAGAGAAACACACACAAATTTTTAAAAGCGAACAAAAACAATTCCCTCAATGGCTATATACAAATATATATGCATCTCAGTCTGTACCCTAAATGATTCACCTCTCTGAAATGGATGTCATGTTTCATCATTGGTCATTGTATTGCTCCTAGTCCTTACAGTTTTCAAAGTTATCTGGTTTGGTTTTTTTTATAGTTGTTATTATATAAATAGATCTTCTGGTTCTCATTTCATTCTTCATTAGTTTACAAAATCCTCAAAATTGTTCATTTTTGCAATATTGATGTTATGGTATAAATTGCTCTCCTGGTTCTACTTACTTCAATCTGTATCAGTTCTTATGGGCTTTTCTGTGTCTCTTTTAAATCGTTTCCTCCTTTCTTGGAGAAAAATAATATTCCGTTACATTTGTAGACCACAACTTATTCAATCATTCCTAAATTGTTGGGTATTTACTTAGTTTCTGGTTTTATGTAAGTACACAAACAAAACAAAAGAAAACAGAAATGATCCACATACATACGTATTGCTCTCTACTTGGCTGAATCTAACTAAACTGACTGGATAGTTTCTTCATTTAATATAAACATATTTTTAGTTGATCAAGGATATTTTTGTACTAAGTCAAAGGCCTATCTATGATTGATTGATACCTACTCATGGTATACAGGTTATAATCCTGCCATTTTAAATGGGGTAAGATGACTTGGTCAATGTACTTAGTCAAGCCTCACTTATAAGATGTCAGGTAATATATAACAATATGTATTTGTTTTTCCTTGAGAATCAGTATAGAATAAGCAATTGTATGTTCTTTTCTTAATCTAGGGCAAAGATATTTCAATTTTTAAAATAGATTATAGAGTTGAAAAGTAAATCTTCCCATAAACTGTGTATGGTGCCTTGGGGATTGCCCTATGGCGAGAGTCTTCTGTTTTGGCTTATTATGTTTCGTTTTATCATATAACAATTAGGCTTTGTATATATTATTCATAAATATGGAGTATATATGGGGAAACCATATGAAGTTAAATGCTGATTCACAAAACTATACTAATCACCAGAAGTTGTTCCTAGTGCATTTAAAGTTCGCAAAAACAGCTTTTACAGGAGAAATTCAAAACTTTATCTAGGCTGTTGTCAGGATGTGATGAATGAGGTCAGTAGTTTGTTAACCCCAATTCCTTTCCCTTGGGTGCTGTTGGCTCCCTTGAAAGTATTTACTAGTTTCGCATTGCATATGCAAGGTTGTCTATACAGCATCTATGGAATCCTAAATTTCATTTGGCTGCTAGAAGAAAGAAATCCTATAGTCAAAAGAACTAGTACATATAACTGAACTCTTACTGGAAAAGAGATAAGTAGCTGTGATGGGCAGGAGTAAACAGAATTGGAAAGAAAATTGAATTCTAAAAAACTAGACTATTGAAGGGGAGTGTAGTTCCCCATAACCCACTATGCCATAGCATCTCAAAACATGTTTTCACCTTCTGAAAGTATATTGCAAATGGATACTAAAAATACAGTCTGCCTACTCTTTAGATTGTCACAGGTACAACACACCAATCATAAATCATAGTCAAGCCTTAGGAAATCTAGCCTTTTTTAAAAAAATCAACAGATCAGCAGAAGTTGGCATATAATAAGAATAATTTTTGTTCTTAATGATTTTGTCTGGGAGGAAAATCACCCAGTTTGGGCATTTTGACTTTGAAAGGGACATGGAAAAGTCCTTGCCTTTTCTGACAGCACCATTTCCAACGTCCACCCCCCAGCCCCAGCCAAAGAAAAATTGACCTTATTTGTAGAGATCTTCAGAGAAAACAATTCACAAGCCTTTTTCAGTCACCCTCTTTTAACAACCTTTCATAGTTAGCATAGAATTCTATTTCTTGTAGCTAATCTAAATTTCTCATGCTGATATTTCCTGGGGTTCAAGGCCACAAATGAATGTAGATAGTAAGAACCCTTAGATACCACTGAATTTAACTCCCTTATTTTGCTCATGAGAAGACTGAGATCCCAAGAGAGGCACAATTTTTCCAAAGGTCACAGAGCCAGGCAGTCACAAAGCCTAGATTTAGACACAAGCCTTTGGACACTTTGCCTGCTTGGGTCTTCTCATCCTGCCTTATACCCTGCCACATAAATCTTCCAGTGCAAAGAATTGATCCCAGTTAAAAATCCTCAGGGGTTCCCAATGCCTACAGAGTAAAACCCAAATTCCTTAGCCTGACATTCTGTGGGATGCAAGTTGCTTGACAGCAATAATTTTTTTTTTTTGCTTTGTTTTGTTTTGTTTTACCCCTAGCATAAAGTTTAGTGTCCAGGACATTATCATTATAAGTACCATTCTGCACCCCACACAAGGTTTAATTAGCATGTTTCAACATGCTATGAATGAAATGAACTAAATTGCCTTTGATGAACCTTCCATAATTTGTTGGAGAGAATTCAAACTCAGATCTCTTCACTCCCTTTCAAGTGTGTCAACTTTCTTAATAAATGGAAGCCTCCTAAAGCTGTAACTTTGGGGAATGGAGGAGATCTGACAGTTATTAAATAAAGATTCATGTGTTAATATTAAGTTCATTTAAATGAAATTTATAAGATAAGGAAATTAGTTAAGTAATCTCACCCTACTTTCTCTGCATCCACTGGGATAGCAAAGTTGAAAGAAGTCTGGACCTAGAGTTAAGGAGATTTGAATTCAAACCCCACCTTAGTTTCTTCCTAGCTGTATAATACGGATGGTCACAAGCTTTCTTTGTAAACATCAGTTTATTCATCTGCAAAAGCAAGGTTAGCAATAGCACCGGGTTGTTATGAGCATAAAATGAGATAATATATGTAAAACACTTTGTAAATATTACAGTGCGATTTATATATACATGCTAGCTATTGCTATCATAAGCATCATTCTTCATATTACTTAATGGCAGAGTGCTGAACTTGTAGTAATGAAGATCTGCTTTCAAATTCAGCTTCAGACATTTAGCAACTGTGTGAATGTAGGGAATCCATTTAATCTTCCTCATCCTCAGTTTCTCCATTTGTAAAATGAGCATAATAATGATGGGGATAGCATTTCTATGGCAATTGAAAGTTTTCAGAGTGCTTTACATGTTATTTCACTTGATAACATCTAATGTACCCCACAGGATTTTTGTGATGATCAAATGAGATAACATATTTAAGTGTTTAGCTGCTGCCCTTAATCATTATGGAATTGCTTTCTTATTGTTCAACTGTGTCAGACTTTACATGACTCCATGGAATTTGTCCATGATGTTTTCTTGGCAAAGATACTAGAGGGATTTGCCATTTCCTTCTCCAGTGTGTCCCCATTTTACAGATGTGGAACTGAGACAAATAGATGTTAAATGACTTGCCCAGGATCCCACAGCCAGTAAGTGTCTGAGGCTGGATTTGAATTCAGATCTTCATTACTCCAAATCCTATGTTCTATTCACTGCATCACCTAGCTGCCTGATGCTAATGATAGCTATTATCTATTATTATTTTGTACCCAGTGACAAAAAGATCCTCATTTTGGCCCAATTGTTTTTTTAAAATCCCTAATGAAATTAGTATAAATTTTGGTATTGCCAAGCAGAGTCTAGAATCTTTATTTAAAAGCAAAATGCCAATATTAATCTTGGAGGCTACAGCATCCAGACAAATATTTTATCAGTCAGTTACTTAGCAATCCTGTGCTTCTATGATTGAATATACAACAGCATTTTTCTTTCTCTCCCAAATATATGAATACGACTGCTTCCGTCTGGCACACATATCTTGGCCACAGTTAGACAACTGAATTATAACTGGTTCGTGCATGTGCTGAGTTTTCACAGGGTAATTCCTGCAGGATTCGACAAGGATAAAAATTGATGTCCCTCTTGAAACAGAGTGGTACAGATGGTACTGCGTTATAGCTGTCTCCAAACACCAAATGCCAAACTGCTCCTATGATAAGACGAGACAGTGGAAAGGTTTAAATATGGTCTTTTGGTGGAATGTCAAAGAATGATAGATCCCAGTACAATTACCCATGAAAATGCTCAGCGGCTTTTTTTGGGAGGTGGCAGGGTGGGAGAAAGAGAAACTTTTACAGTTGTAGCTTTGGACATTCTACATGATGAAAATTATACATGGAAGAAGATCACAACTAGAATTGAGGAAACTGAAGTGTGTGCTAAAATAAATTAGCTTGATAGGGGGCATAATTATGACATACAATTAAGTTTGTGGGTTTATGGTGTGGCTTATTCTTTCAACACCTGCCACAAGAACTATGGTATGTTTACTTTCATAATTAATGGGAAAAACTGGAATTCCCTGTTTTTGGAGAGGAGTGTGAGTTGTGCATTTTTATTATGTATGTTCCCCTTCCCTCCCAGCCCCCAAAAAAGAAAAACCAACCCTGTTATTCTGCCATTGTGTGAGGACTAAATTATGACTCATAAAACCTTTGTCACAAGGTTGGGTAATTGTTCTCCTGGAGTCATGAAGGGCAGGCAAAATGGGTAAATTGGTGGGGTAGCTGGGGACATAAAGGGGTTGATGTTCAGATTTGGATTGGGTGCCTCCAATCCTGAAAAAATCATCCAATTATTCTCAGTAGCAAATGCATTTATATTTCCCAAGGGATTGTTTTTAGAAAGCAGGACCAGATTAAGGCATTCTCTTCTGATAAATCTTTTTATCATGTACAATAAGGAAATGAGTGATGAGCAATCAAGAAATAAAATTTTTAAATGTTGAAGGCCTTGTCAGGTTTCCTATTAATCAAAATAGTTAAAGGACTTCTGGGGAAAACTGAATTATAAAAACACTGGGGGCAGGCCCATGTAAAATAGATAGAACCTTCAGAGAATTAAGGAATACATTTATTTGAAATTCTTTGAGCTATTTTGAAAGTAATTGTGAAATGAATGCTTAAAGAGAAACCTAGCCAAAATATAGTGCTAATATTAAAACTGTAAAATGTCAGCATTTCATGACATGCAATTCAGACTTTGAAGTCAGTTAATGATTTTTGAAAGAAATGTATGCTGTGATTATGAAATCTTTTTTTTTTTCTTAAGGCAATCAACAGTGAGGTAACAATTCTGCCACATTAAACTCAGTACCTTACAGTAGTTTTACATGAAGAAAAATGAATCCAGTAATGAAAGAGATGAAAAAAATGAAAAAGAACATGAAGGGGAAATAAACATATTCACTCTTATTATTATGTTCCCTAATTAAACTTGCCAAATATCTATTTGTTCTCTATGTTAAAGGCATTGTGTTGAGGATATAAAGACAAAATAAAGAACATAGCATTTACCCTCAAGGAGCTTATGTTCCACTGGTGGTTACAGTAAACAGATAAGTAAATATACAATAACTTGAGGAGAGAATGAGTGCTAACAACTGAGAGATCAGGTAGCAGGAGAGGTGATATGTGAGCTGAGCCTTGAAGGAAGCTAGAGATTATAGGGGACAAAAAATGAGGAAGGAATGTATTCCAGGCTTTTGAATGGGGTGGGGAGAGATGAATAACAATTGCCTTACAAAGTCTAAGAATGCAATGCTGTGTTCAAGGAAGAGAATATAGGTCAGTTTGCCTCAAATGAGAATGAGTGAAGGCCAGTAAAAGAGAAATCAGTCTATGAAGGTTTGTTGCATTCAGATATACCAATATCTAAAGTATCAAGTCGGTGGATTTATATTCTTATTCTACAGGTGAGAAAAGGGGAGGGGAGATTCTAGAGCTTTCTGAGAAATAATCCTATGGTTTAGGAGCAGTGACAGCCCTTGTTCAAGTGGGTGTGAATTTGTGGATCCATCCAATCAGGACTTAGTTCCAAGATCCCTATCTACTGGCTAACCCTACCTATATGTGGACACTCTTATTTTGGTGAGTGTTTTGCTCACGGCCTTGATGTCAATGGAGTTAGTTTTCCACCGAAGCTGGCACAGGCTGGAATGCTGCATACATATAGAATTTTTAGTCTTGGCATAGAATCAGTAATTAAATTAACAGCATTTAATAACAAGGAGGTCATCATAAACAATAGCTATCTACCATGTGACTATAGGTTTCCTAATCTTCTAGATACTGTGATTCCCTTTTTACTCCTGTTCCAGACCTAGGAACAATCTGACCCCAGTAATTCTGGGATATAAATCATTTGAGTCCTCCCTTAAGCAGACAGAGGAATGCAACAATAGAGTTCATAGAAATCAGCTGTAGAAATCAGCTAAGTTTAAGTAGCTACAATTCTACTGACATATCCCCCATACTTGCCTATCACATACCAACTCCAAATCCCGGAAATCAGGGTCTCAATTAATTCATAGCATGGGAGCATCAAAGGAAGATGATTAGGGTTATTTCCTCTGATTCAGCTGCCTGGTCAAAAGCAGCAGCTTCTGACCTTATTATATGTCAGGCATTGTGTTATATGCTGGAGATAAGAAAGAAAGAAAGCAAAAACATGGTCTTTGGCTTCAGCAAGTTCCCCTTCTAATGGGGAAGACAACATGCAAAAAAAAATGTACCTACAAGCTATATATAGTATAAATGAGAAGCAATCTCTGATATTAGGCATGAGCAGTGGACATGTAGAAGAGAGACTAGGAAAGACCTACAGAAGGTAAGATTTCAGCTGAGTCTTGAAGAGAGGCTAGAGATGGAGATGATAGAGGAGGGAGAGAGAGCACTCAAGGCATGGAGGTCCCTGGTGCAAATGTATGGAATAGGGGCAGCTAGGTGGCACAGTGGATAAAGCACCAGCCCTGAATTCAGGAGTACCTGAGTTCAAATCCGGCCTCAGACACTTGACACTTACTAGCTGTGTGACTCTGGGCAAGTCACTTAACCCTCATTGCCCTGAAAAAAATAAACAAACAAGAAAATGCATGGAATAAAGAAATGTAATATTAGGTAGAGGAGACAGAAGGAAGTAAAGAGTAAGAAGTCCAAAAGAGTGAAGGATCCAGGTTTTGAAGGGCTTTAAAAGCTAAACAAAGCTTTTATATATTTGACATCACTAGACTTTATTGAGTGAGTTGTTTGGAAGTAGAGGTGTGACATGATTAAATGTGCCCTTTAGGAAAATCCCTTCAGCAGCTGATAAATTGGAGTGACTTAGGACTTGAAGCAGGGAGACCAATCAGAAGGCTATTGCAATAGTTCACATGAGAGGGATGAGAACCTATACTAGAGAAGTGGCTATGTGAATGGAGAGAAATTTAATTGAGAAGGTAGAAACAACAAGATTTGGCAACAGATTTAGTAAGTGAGGTGAATGTGATAATGGAGGAGTTGGCAATAACCCAAGAGTTATGAGTCAGGTTGATGGGGAAGACACTAAAAAGTGAAAGTGCAATTTGGAAGAAGGGAGCTTTTGAGGGTGATATAATGAGGACCATTGTAGATGTATTGGGTTCGAGATATGTACAGGGAATTCAGTTTGATATGTCCAATAGGCACTTGAGGATATGGTACTGGAGCTTAGAGAGAGAATAGGTAGATATGTATGAATATATTGATCTGGTTATTATCTAAATAGAAATAATTGTACCCATGGTTGGGGGACAAGGGGAACAAATTGTTAAAATAGTATAAAGAAAATAATAGTAGAAAGCCCAGGATAGAACCTTAGGAAACATCCAGGATCAATGGCCATGACCTGGAGATTGATCCAGCAAAGGAACCTAAGAAGGACAGAACAGAGCATACATTTTCAGCACACAACTGAAATTTTTATCAGCAGTTCTTCACAAACTTTGAATTGGTCCCTCTATCAGGTTATGGAGATTATTCTCAGTTCTTAACTACCTTTACATATGTGTGAAATAAAGCTTTTTTATATAGTCATTTAGAAATATAATTCCTTGGAAAAGCCCAGTCAACCATTGCTTTAATAGGTACTTTAAATGGCTTGGCAGTGATTAAAAAAGCCCTAAAGTATTTATTGGTCCTTTCTCTGCTAATGGGAAAAATGAGGAAGCAAATCTTGCAGGTCTTATTTTTGTTGATTTGCTTTGTTTTGTTTTGTTTTGTTTTGAAGGAACTGTTAAAAAAATACCTCAAGCAATTTTTTCAATGGTTTTCAAAACACTTTTAGCAATTATAGTTTTCTAAAACCATAATGCATCAGACAAGATATTAAAATTCAAGTTTTGTCCTTGAGATCCAATCTGTTAGTTCAATCTGTTCACTACTAAGAATCTTTGGAGACCATTTGTGTTTTGCTCTACACCTCTGAAGACCTTTTCCTCTGTTCCAGAGGTAAGAACCTTGTCCAGAATTTCTGAAGATGTGTGTATAGAGCTACAAATATAACCATTATTGCAAAGTGTTCCAGACCAGCTGGAGTATGGTCTTCTCTAAAACTTGGATTGTAGAAGAATTCACATGCCTGGTATTTAGACTGTTCTACAAAGACTGGAATATGTTATATCTTTGTATTTCCACCCCAGTTCTACCAACACATAATACTTATAGGCATTTATGAAGGAGGGGAGATATATAAACCACTTTATTCCCTTTGAGGTTATTTCATCAAAGTGAAATACAAGGGACAGCTGTTGAGTTACATAAGGAGATAGATACATAATAAACATATTGCTTTATCTTTATGCTTAAGGCTGTCTTATATGCCCTTTTTGGTCTGATTAAATACATTTTTTCAAACAATACTTAATTTATTCAGAACTTATCCTTGTATTTCAGAATTCAATTGAAATGGATTCATACTAAGTATTTAAGTCAATGAAATCTTCTACTTGTTATAATACAGTCTTTTAAATATATTGGGGAGTGTGGTGGGATTTGGAATGGAATTTAATAGTGCTGTGTTCAAGTCCTAAAACTCAATCTGTAAGTCTAAGAATGGGGAATACTCATCTTTATGAACATCTCTTCCCTTTTCTTTCATATCTAGTAAAAGTGTGCATAAGAAGCAAATAATACAATAGGTGTTTTCAAACATCTTTGCATATGACATTCATATCTTTGATGTTCCAGAACTTGTGAGAATAAAAATCAGAATGTCAAAGCTGCAATAGACATTTCAAGTCATCTAGTCCAGGGCTTCTTAAACTTTTTCCATTCCCTACCCCTTTTTGCCTGAGAAATTTTTATGTAACCCCAGAGATATAGGTATATAAAATACATATAGATAACCTTTTACTGTTGCCAAATTTCTCATGACCACACACGGGGTCACAACCCACAGTTTAAAAAGCTTTGATGTAGTCTGAGTTCATAATTTTTCAGGTTAGGGAAACTGAGGTCTACATAATTTAGCTGACCTGTACAAAGTCACATAGCTAGTTTAGTAGATGATTAAAGTAAATAAACAAAAAATATTAGAAAGTAATTTAAAATGTTGTGGTTTCAAGGCAGTTAGGTGGCACAGTGGATAAAGTATCAGCCCTGGATTCAGGAGGATCTGAGTTCAAATGTGACCTCAAAAACACTTGACATTTACTATCTCTGTGACCTTGGGCAAGTTATTTCATCCTCATTGGCCCTGAAAAAAAAAGTCATGGGTTGAATAACATTTGAGGGTTGTTTTTTTGTTTGTTTGTTTGTTTTTTAAATCATTTCAGGAAATGTTTTAAACACCAATCATATGTTTAGCACCATGGTGGGGAAGAAACAAAGAAATGGGTGAGAGTAAATAAATATGCATTTGATATATAGATAATGGATAGTGTCTTGAATGATGATTTCATAGCATGTGAGAGAGAGACAGATAGAAATACACACAGAGAGAGAATGAATATGAGAGGAGGATGGCATGAATCTCTATTGCCAAAAATGCAACACTGAGTTTAACCATGTATGGATTAGGTATAGCACAATGTCTCCATTTCCATCTTTGTAACTTTTATGCTAAAAGAGGTGATCCTGTCTTCCTTTCTGAATAATTCTAACCCTTGTGTTTACTCCCAACAGAAATCAAATTGTAAAAAATGAAGAGAATCAGTTGCAATATCTCAAAAACCATATATGATGCAATATTAAATTTTATTTGTTTTAATATAAGAAGGCACATGTGCAGGTGTTTGACTTGACACAGGTTATTGGAAGTCAGGAAAAATCAGGCAGTTCCCTTGTAAAGAGAAAATGTTTGGATAAACATTGTAGTCACAGATGTATTTTGAGGAGGGAATAAGAGAAAAAATAATAAAATCATCAATGGTTTTGCAGGCATCATCAAATTGGCAGTGAATTTCTGTAAGAAAAACCATCTGCTTATGGCAAGACTACCCAGGTGGTGGGGATGAAATTGCCCCTTCCCTACATCATTTGATATAGAACCACCACAACAGTAAAAACTATTTAAGAGTTAGCAGTCTCAGGGGCAGCTAGGTGGTGCAGTGGATAGAGCACTGGCCCTGGATTCAGAAGGACGCAAGTTCAAATCCAGCCTCAGACACTTAACACTTACTAGCTGTGTGACCCTGGGCAAGTCACTTAACCCCAATTGGCGCGCGCGCGCGCACACACACACACACACACACACACACACACACACACACACACACACACACCAAAAAAGAGTTAGCAGTCTCATGGTGTAGCTCATAATCCCTGACAACTTAAATTGTTACAATATTTATTCTAACAATACTGGTGAGTTCATCATTCTTTTACATTATAGTTTTAGAGTATAGATAAATCAAGGATAGGTAAATCTACCATAAAAGTAAGCCTGAGAGGTTGGGTTTCTAATACTTTTACTCCCAACCACCCACTGATGTGCTGCCCATTAGTAATCATCTGGTTGCTTTATCTTTCTCCCCAAATAGCTTTTTAGCAAAAGTATGTTTTTAAGTGTATAATTGGTAGGAAACATTCTCTCCAAAAACTTGTAGCACAATCTTCCACAAACACATGCAGATTCAGAGGACTAGGGACCTCCAAGGTACAATAATAGTGAAATCCAAGTGTAGTATACAAATGTGACTAGCTAGGGCTAATGCTCCTCTCCCGGTCCTTTATGGCCTGAAAATTCTTTATTTAGCTAGCATTCTTCTCTGATTGAGGGGTTCCAGGTCATTGAAGCTGTCTTCCCCTTTAGGGTATGTCTTCCCAGTAACCTTTTCCCTCAGCCCATTCATCTGAATGTATTGTATCCAACTTCCTGTCTCTCTAATCCTAGCTAGATGCATTGTCTGTTCTAACCAAATGATAAATTGCGGGGAGAAGGAGAGAGAAAGAAAACATTTCCCTTGACAGTGATTCCACTCCTCAGGTGCTTGTCTTTCACTCTAGAACTGGCATCCTCAGCTCCTGAACTTGGAGTCCATCACTAAGCTTGGTTTACTGCTTGACTGTACACTGCTTAAATTCTTCCAATTATTTAAAGCCTCAAAAGCATGGCTAGCTTGTTTAGTTCAATTATTTTTGTACTCTTCTGGACCCAATCAAAGAGATCTATGCCTTGTACTGCAGTCAGAGTGTATAGATCATATCATTTACACATGTAAAACCTTACAAATTAACAATAATTCAGGTGAGAAAAGGGAGGAGAGGCTATAGAACTCCCTCCCATACCTTAGAATTTGGTCAGGGTTCAAATGCCAAACTCATGGACCTGTAGTTTGAGGAAACTACTCTCTCCTCTTTCAGAAAATGGGAGTTGGAGAGGGAGTCAGTGTTTACTTTCCCCTTTGTTCTCCATTATCTCTCTAAAATCATATTCACACACAATGTTCAACAGCAACATTGAACTGTTCTTTCAGGACCCTAGGATAGAGTTTGTCTGTACCTGATAATTTGAACCCATCAAGGACCACTATGTGTCTGACTTACCTTGGGTTTCAATTCCCTGTTGACTGCTTTTGTTCTGTACTTCTCAGTCTGAAAATCATTTTTGTTGTTGGCATAGAAAATAGAAACAAATTACAAGTTGAATTATTCTGGCTTTTTTTCTTTGTCCTTTATAGCTATCCCAGGGATCTCATGCTATGCTCTATCCCTTATTTTATCTTTTTCTTACTCCCAAGATAGCTTTAAAATTTACTTTTTATTATTCTTAGTATTCCCTGGAAGCCCCAGTTACTTTCAGTCTTTAAACTACCTCCCATTATTTTAAGCTGACACCACTCTTGTATTCCCATTTTGTTCCCTGTCTTTACTCCCATTCTCCATAAGACTTTTAAAATTTGGATATCATGGATAGGGTTTTCTCTCATTAAAAAGCTTTCCCTCCTTTTCATGAAGTCAGGCTAAACATTTTTCATAGGGAAAACATGTAATATGTCCATCTCAGATATTCCTTTTATTCCTCAAGGCAGAGGCTATTGATAATGGACATATTGCAAATCATTTCAGGAAAAAACTGACCTGAGTTAAAGCACCAGAATAGTGTGGGTTGGGACTATCTGCTGACCTTTGACTCTGTAAATTTAATTGTGGAAAGTTGATTTTGAATTATTCATCATCTGTCATTTGAATAATTTATAGCAAATGAATATATTCTCTTCCAGGAACATTAGGGATACTGATTCCTATATTTAAGTCATTGAAGAATATTTCTTTAGAATGAAAGCGGCGTAGAAAAAAATATTTTCTCAGTCTATCTCACTGAAACATGGGAAACTATGTTTATGTAAAAGTAAAGTGACTGCACATTTTATAGGGCCCTGAAATTTTATTAGTGTGTTTTTTCTTAAGTCTTCATAGTTATGGGCTATTTTTCCCTTTGTCATGTTTTGGATGCACATGTACCATGCTCTCCCACACTTGGGCCCACCTTCCTTTCTGATTTCCATATAACAAGTACCAAAACTAATTAAGACATTTTTGGTAAAGACAAAACAAACAAAACCTATGCCTGTTTTGGAAAGTAATTACTGGAAACCAGTTAAACACGCACATTGGCTGCAAAGCCAGGCTTCAAGGCTAACTCTCTATCTCTTATGTAAGCTACATTGCCACTGATTCCCTAACATTCGTTAAAACCTCTGTTTTTCTTTTGCCTTTTTTCCTATTAAATGAGACCAAAAATTTTATATTTTTCATTGATCAATGTTGAATCAAGCTTTGAATTTTCTGTACACAACTCAATCATTCATGAGGAGGATTATTTTAATGATATAGCAATAAAGTCCAATATGTTTTCTAAATATTTTGCACTTCTTTGCTTGAGCCAGGAGGTAAGATGAAGGACCCTTACCATGCACTGAAGCTACTTGGACCAAAAAATTTTAGGGCATATTATGTAGAAAGCTAATTAAGTCATGCTGTCCTCCATTTCTCAGTCCTAAACTATACTCTGATTTCTTACAGAAACACTTCATGTCCTCTTATGTCCTCAATCTAAAATAGACAAAATCAGTCTCAGGTTTTCTCTACTTTTGGAAGTGGGAACTTTTTGATACTCCATGAAATGCCACTTAATTCCTTTTGAAATTTTATCTGATGCATAGAAATATTATTCAAGCTTTATGAGTTTTGATGACCAAATGGAATGTTTTCTTATCTGATTATAAAAAAGAGACTTAGAAATGCATAGATAAAAATAAAATGGTTTTAGCTCAGGAGAAAGATGACCTCTTTGCTGGAGTGATAAGGACCACTTTTCTATCTTTATTAAAATGAAAGATTAATTTATTTTTAGATCTTTTGACTTGCTTCTAATCCAGGAAAAGACTGGCAAAGTATATTTTCTATTAAGTTTATGATGATAATATTAGCTAAAATCTATGGGGCTTCTAGGGTTCTTTTAAAAATCTACTAGGATTCAATCAAAAAGGATAGATATATGAATAAGATAATATTTTATTAAATGGATGGGACTGTTTTTTTTCTCACTCATGAATATTATGCCTTTCTATTTCTGTATCAGATATTATATATACATAATACATGCATGATATATTATGATGGCTGGAAAGAAGATTCATAACTAGCATTCTTGGATTAATACCTTCAAAGTTATCCTATCACTATGCCTTCTATAAGTATTAAAGACAGGTTTCCATGGCACAGGGAAGCTACCATCAAATTTCTTTGGTACATTCCTTTGGGGTCATCTTCAAACCATATAAATCCTTAAAAAAGCATACAAACGGATTCTTCTGAATTCAGTCCACATAGGACTCAGCTACATAAATGAACTATGGAGAATTACACTTAAACGATTTTACAATCTATTTCATCTTAGCCATTATTTCACAAAAATGTATTATATCTACCTGCAAAAGAGGCTACTTAGGGGCAGCTAGGTGGCTCAGTGGATAGAGTACCAGCCCTGGATTCAGGAGTACCTGAGTTCAAATCCAGCCTCAGACACTTAACACTTACTAGCTGTGTGACCCTGGGCAAGTCACTTAACCCCACTTGCCTCACTAAAAAAAAAAAGAAAAGAAAAAAAAGAGGCTATTTAGAAAGAGGTAAAATATAACTACTTGAAGAGCTCTTAGAGAATAGGCTTATGCCATGTTATGTTAGAAAGTAGGAATAGGTACAACAAATGGAAGGTGTAGATAGCCAGGCATCAGTTCAATTTAAGAAAGAATGTACTAACACGGAGACCTATAAACAAGGAATAATGAGACAATAAGTTCCCCATCATTTGAAGTGTTAAAGGAGAGAATAGATGATTACTACCTACCAGGGAATTTGAGAAACAGTTTACTCAAGAGCAGCATAGATGTACACATATGCATGCATGCATGTGTGTATACATTTATGTAAGTGTATATGTACATATTTGTGGAGAGAGAGAGCCTTTCCCTTTCAATGAACTACTGCGTTCTGTAAAGCATCCAGCCCTTTATGAAGAGCAGCATCATAGAATTGAACATTCATTTAACAAACATTTGCCAATCAATGAATAGACCAGTTTGGCTTGAATGATTTTTTAAAAAAATCAACGCAGCCTTAAAACTGTGTTGATTCTCTGACCTATTTGTGTTGAGGTAAAACTGAGAATCTTGAGATTGTGATATTTATTTTAAATATCTGAGACCTGACCAGAATACTTAGAAACTAGCTTTATAAACCCATTTTATGTCTTTATACTTAGTAATATTTAGCACAATACACAGAAGCAAGAGTATTTTGATTTCAAAAGAAGGAGTTGCGGTTACTTCTATTTATATTAGTCTTTGTATTTTGAAGGCTTGTTTGCCTTAGTTCACACAATGATATTGACTTAAAAATGTAACCAACAGGTGATCCATTAAGGAGCTAAGTGCAGTCAAGTCTTCCTTTGGGATGTATACTTTTACAGCCAATAAACCTGGGCTTACTAGCTTCCAGTCAGTTTGCTTGCTAATAATAAACTCTTGTAATGTAACATACTGATGCCCATTCAAGCCACTCCTATTATGTCTCCATTGTCAATTCTGCCTCTGGAAGGTCTCTTAAGGAGGTAGGAGACATATATTGGACTCTGTGGGTTAAGAAAGAGCTCTTACTTTAAATACTGATGTAACATATATTTTATGTTATCCTTAGGCATTTTTTTTTAAAGAAGCCACTTTCTTTTTGTTGTTGATGTTCTTTGGTTTGTTTTTGTTTTTGTTTTTGTGGGGCAATGAGGGTTATGTGACTTGCCAAGGGTCACACAGCCAGTAAGTGTCAAGTGTCTGAGGCCAGATTTGAACTTAGGTCCTCCCCAAACCAGGGTTGTTGTTTTATCCTATCTGCCACCTAGTTGACCCCAAGAAGAGAATTTCTAAAAGCATTTTGTAACCTATTTCTTGTATAGAAGAAAAGAACATTGTGTTACCTTAAATTTTATGTATAAATATTAATTTTATGGCTTAATAGCACGTGTATATGCCTGGGGTCACATAGCATGTGTCTGGGATCCCCTAAACAAAATGTGTCATAGGGGACACTCAGTCCCAACACTTTCAGACTTTAAAAGGTTCTATCTACTCCTACACATTACCACCTTTTAAGGATACTGATGGGGAATTGAGTCTGTGTGACATTTATAAAATAGTCAAGGTTTAGATGAATCAAATATTTGAAAGATTGTATGCGGAAGGAAAAAGAAAAACCCAGTTAGTTCCTCTTTCTCCTCCTCCCCCCCCAAAAAAAAACCAAACCCCAAACTTATTTTATCTGCAAATGTTCCTTTTATTTGAGCAGAATACAATGGTTTATACAACAGTTACATCAGATGTTTCCCAGAGAGGTGACGGGTTCCTTGTCAAAAGATCTGACAAAAAACTATATCATTCCACTTTATTCTTCCTAAGACTATTTCCCATCATGTAGATATGTGCCTATTGCACACTCTCTTATCTTTTGATTCAGTTGTCCTTAACTCTGGTGAGTATCGACTTTTCTGAGGGTGGGGATAAATCAAATATGTGTATTCTATTCTTATCTAGTGCTTATTAACCACAAACCATGCTAGTTTAAAATATGAAGTGGTTTATGGGGCACTAAATTGAAACCATCATGGTTAAAATGCATCTGAAAGACACAAGCCAGGCATGTTTCATTTTATTTCCATTCTAGCCTGTCAGCAGAAATTGGAAGCAACAGTCGTCCTTTCTGTTGATTATTCTATTATCGACAGAATGAAGAGTGTTGGAGACATACATGCTGATTTAGTGTTCCACTGATGAAACCATTCAGTTGGTGTGATGTGTCATTTTTCACTGCTGCCTTATCAAGGTGTTTCAGCTGTACCCAAACCAGCCCTTGTAATTGCTTTAGTTGCTTGTGGCAAAGTTATGTCAATGTCAGTCACTAAATGACTTCTGACTGCTTCATGTCAGAAGGAACCAGAAAAGAAAAGCAGGGTAAGGAAGTTTTTATATGCAGGGTGGGCGCTAAGCTGAACTCAAAAAGGACTATATCTTTTTTAATATAAACATCAAGGTAAAAGCTAAAAATAAGAAAATAAAGTTGAACTTGTGATTTATTAAGGTACATTTCTATCATCATGCTTGAAACTTTCTTTTTTACTAACTCTTAAGAAAATGCTAAGTCAAGTTCACCATCTTCCATTGATAATGAAGTAAGACCTCTACAATGTAGGTTTTCTTAATTTCCCCTTTATTTAGAAGTAAAATATTTATAGAATACTGCCCTGTGAATAATTACAGATCCCATTCAGCTGTCAAAACCCTATGTATAAGGTTGTTGCTCACATGGCCACTCTCAATTTATTATTTGTTATCATTCTTTTTGTCATATATTATTCATTCAGTCTCTCAGTCGTGTTCCTGCCCTACTGATACTAAGCTGCTTCCTTCCATCTGGTGTCAATCAAGTCTCAAAGATTCATCAGCTTAATAGTTTAGTAAACAGTTTAAATTAGATTTCTTAAAAGTATATGGAAAACAGAAACATTAATACTATTAACATAGACTGATGTTTCTATTTGATCCCTGGACTCAGCTCTTACCAAAGGCAGAAAACCCCTTTAGTTTTGAGTCAGTCTCTTTTCCTCTCTTTCCATCGGTTTTTCCTTCCTCCCTGTCTCCCCTTGAATCTGCTGTTGCCTCATATATGCTTCTCATAATGTGATCACCGCACTGTATTATTATTTTTTGTTTGTTTTGTTTGTTTTTTGCGGGGCAATGGAGGTTAAGTGACTTGCCCAGGGTCACACAGCTAGTATGTGTCAAGTGTCTGAGGCCAGATTTGAATTCAGGTACTCCTGAATCCAGGGTGGGTGCTTTATCCACTGTGCCACCTAGCTGCCTCCTCACTGTATTATTTTTGATTTTGGAATGTCCTATCATCATAAACAAAGACAATAATTCCATTCTTCTCTCACTGGAAACAAGATGAGTTGACTTTCGTAGCATAGAAAGACATTAACAAGGCTCCTGTGAACTTCTCTTTGACTTATTTATGTCTTCTCTTGCTTGATGGTGAAACTAAAAAAACAAACAGTTGTTTGGTAGCATGTTTATGCTTTAATAAGATTGTACATGTGTGAAACACTTTCAAGAGCATTTATTCACAAAGCCAAGATGCAGAGTAGAGAAAACTGAACTCTTTTAACTTTCCCCTCCAAACAACTATAAAATAGTGTCTCAAGTCAAGTTCTGGAGTAACAGAGCCAACAAAAGGCCAGACTGAGACATTCTTCCAACCCAAGACAACATAAGAGGTCAGAAAGAGAGATCTTTAACACTAAGGGAGGAGGCTGGCCCAGAGCCCATATGGATGAAATACCACTGATGGGAATAGGTGGACGTGACAGAACTGGCATCAGTTTTGGGAATTCTTAAGTCAGAGATTGTAAGGAGAACTGCCAAGTGATCAGAAAGAGATTATTAGGGACACTTTTGTTAGTACTGGATATACAGAACCAGATTCCATATGGCAACTCCATTGCCTATACTCTCTTCTGGGTCCTATTTCAACTCCAGAGAGGAGCAGTTTAGGTCAAGATGTAGTAAAAGCTTTGGGGGGCAATATCACTTCTCATCTCAAGGAATCAGGGACCCTGAAAAACAGTATCATTTCTGGTCCCAAGGGAGGAGGGGACCTGAGGAAAAGTACTAATTATAATCCCAAGGGATCAGGGACTCTTCCTCAGTAAGAATAAGATTTCAGAACAAGACAGCAATTGACCATACTTCTTCCTGGATCATACCACCTTGGAAGCACCAAAAACTTGAAACCCTCAGAACCAGCTCTGAAAACAACAGTGTGAAGAAGCCTAAAGTTTAAGGTGGATACCCTAGCCCCCAACCCAGGAACAGAACCCAACATTAATAAAAAGTTCCAAATCAAGTAATAGGGTGGGGAAATGAGCCAATGACAATAACAAAACACACACACACAAACACACACACACACACACACACACGAAAAATGATACTATAATGGCAGTGAAATTCAAGACACAAACTAAGAATACAATAAAATCAAAAAAGCTACAAGTAAATCCTCAAAGACATTGTGCATTGGACATAAGCCAATTCCTGGAAAAGCTAAAAAAATTAAAAATAAATGAGTGGTAGAGAAAAATAGGTAAATACATGAAAGAAAATTATGAAAAGACAATGAATTTGTTGGTTAAAAAAGAGGCACCAAAAATACTGAAGGAAATAAAACATTAAGAAACAAAAATGGAAAAGGAGGTACAAAAATTTTCTGATGAAAATAACTCTTTAAAAAGTAGAATTTGCCACATGGAAAAAGAGATTCAAAAGATCATTGAAGAAAATAATTCCTTAAAAATTAGAATTTGGCAACTGGAAACTAATGACTCTATAAGTGAACAAGAAGCAATGAAACAAAGTCAAAAGAATGAAAAGATAAATGAATATGTGAAATATCTAATTGGAAAAAAATGACCTAGAAAACAAATCAAGAAGAGATAATTTAAGATTGGATTACCTGAAAGCCATGATCAAAGGAATATCCTAGACATATTTTGAGAAATCAGCTAGGAAAACTCCCCCAATATCCTATAATTAGAGGATAAAATGGAAATTGAAATAATCCAGTCATCACCACCTGAAAAAGATCCTCAAATGAAAACTCACAGGAATATTATAGCCAAATAACACAGATCCCAGGTCAAATAGAAAGCACTTTAAGAAGCCAGAAAGCAATCATTCAAATACCATGGAGCCACAGCCAGGATCACACAATCATCTAGCAACTATCACATTACAAAAAAGAAGGTTTGGAATATGACATTCTGGGAAGCAAAATAGCTTGAGTTATAACTAAGAATAACTTATCCAGCAAAATTGAGTATAATCCTTTAAGCAGGGGGGAAAAAGGATATTTAATGAAATAGAAGACATTCAAATATTCCTGATGAAAAGAACAGAGATTAATAAAAAAATTACTTCCAAATACAAAACTCAAGAGAAACACAAAACAGTAACACGAAAGAGAAATCATAAGGGACTCAGATTAAACTGTTTACTTTTCTATATGGGAAGATGATACTTGAAACTTTTAAGGACTTTATCCTCTTCTCCAGAAGAGGAAGTGTAGGAATGAATCAATTATGTTGGGATAGGGGGAAGCTAGGTGGCACAGTGGATAAAGCACTGGCCCTGGATCCAGGAGGACCTGAGTTCAAATCTGGCTTCAGACACTTGACAATTACTAGCTGTGTGACCCTGGGCAAGTCATTTAACCCTCATTGCCCTACCAAAAAAAAATCCATGGTCTTTCCCTCTCTTAAAAAATAATTGGGTATTAGGGAAAATTAAATTTGCATGTAATTGCTACCATAACAAATGTTTCTTTTAAAGAGACCCTTTGTTCCTTTTCAGTTATCACTGTTTTAAGATACTCTTCTGTAACTTATTGGATTTTTAGGGTTGCTGCTTAGTCACTTACTTCATTTATTTATTTATTTGTTTATTGTTAGTGAGGCAGTTGGGATTAAGTGACTTGCCCAGGGTCACACAGCTAGTAAGTGTTAAGTGTCTGAGGCCGGATTGAACTCAGGTACTCCTGACTCCAGGGCCAGTGCTCTATCCACTGCACCATCTAGCTGCCCTGAAATGGCTCTAACACTTGTTTTTTTGTTTTGTTTTTTGTTTTTGCAGGGCAATGGGGGCTAAGTGACTTGCCCAGGGTCACACAGCTAGTAAGTGTCAAGTGTCCAAGGCTGGATTTGAACTCAGGTCCTTCTGAATCCAGGGCTGGTGCTTTATCCACTGCACCACCTAGCTGCCCCCTAGTCACTTACTTCAAAACCTCACCCAAGTTAGATATGATTCCATTGAATCTATTCTGAGAAGTTTTTTTAAAAAACTACTAGTTCTAGAAACTGCACTGTACTTCAACTTTATTCTTTTCATTCCAACATTGAAATGGAGTACCACACATGTATCCCAGAAACTAATACCTGACTGTCACAAATCTAATGCCAACAGCAACAAAAAGACAGGAATAGACCTGGCTAGTCCTTAATAGTTTCACTGTCAGGGTTATATCCTGAGGATATGTATGCTGCATCACAGATGCCACATGAGTTTATTAATCAAATATCCTTTAGGCTGGACTCAGTCTCTCTCCCTCTCTTTCCATCAATCGCTTCTTCCTGTTTTCTCTGTTTCCTTCATGTATGCCTCTCATAGCGTGAATATCTAACATTATGAGAGGTAGAGAGGCAAGGCGGTTCCCAGTATTGGTCTCATTTCAACTAGGAAATACAAGTACACCTCCTCTAAATAAATTATATAATTGAAGGTAGTGGAAGTGCTATGAAAGAATGTGCTATGTTCCAATGTCAAAGAAACATTTACACTTTTCAGAGCTGATGTATATTGTTTTGTGTTGACAAGATACAGAGGTCACCTTAACACTGAATTGTTCAGCATGTCATTTTGAGGTCCAGCAAGAGATATCTGTCAGATGCTAAAAAGTAGAAAATTAATTATATCTTACATAAACAGTAAGAAGCAATATTCTGGATTATCTCTAAGGCCCCTTACCACCCTCATTCAATTTGAATGTACATTATAATCTCAGGTACTTTTTTTTTTTCAGGGCAATTAGGGTTAAATGACTTGCCCAGGGTCACACAGCTAGTTAAGTGTCAAGTGTCTAAGGCCGGATTTGAACTTAGGTCCTCCTGAATCCAGAGCTGGTGCTTTATCTCCTGTGCCACCTAGCTGCCCCAAGAAGCAATATTAATAGGCAGTTAACCACCCAGGTATAATGTGTCAATGAATGCTTACTGAGATTTTTCTATTCTGTGCTAAGCAATTTGCTAGGAACTGCCACAGATAGAAAAGGAGAATGGTCCCAGTTGTCAAGGAGTTTATATTCTGATCAGGGAAACAAAAGTAACACATATGAAACAGTAGTGAATGACATAAAAAAGATGATAATAATAAATGTTCCAAAGAATATCTATTAAATTAATTACAATTAAAATTAAATAACAACAGTAAAATAAAACCATTTTAAGAAAAATTTTCTTAACTACGTAGGTCAACTTCCCAAAAGTTTTGACTAGTGTGGTGGCAGTAGGCTTGGAGAGGAAGGAACAAATACAATAAACATTTTGAAGAGAGAATTGACAAGACTTCCTAATTGATCAGCTATGGAGTATGAATAAGAATAATGGTTTCAAGATGTCTTCAAGGTGTCTGCTAGAATTCTGGTGCCAAAAAAAAATTGGAGGGAAGAGCTAGATTTTGACAGGGAAGATGATATGTTCTAAACAAAGCAAGTTATCAAATGTTATCCTATAGAACTTTGTAAGATAGACAATATCAACACTTTAGAAATAGAAACACCTGCCATATTTTATAAATAATCTTAATAGATCCAGGACCATTGTAAATCAAGTATATCATTCAAAGTCAGATTTCTGACCCTTTAGTTATCTCTCTCTCACTCTCTCTCTCTCTCTCTCTCTCTCTCTCTCTCTCTCTCACTCACTCACACACACACACACACACACACACACACACACACACACACAGAGTGTGTTTTGCCTAACTCTGTACATTTGTACAAGGGTTTTGTTTTTCTTTTCTCCCCCCCACCCCTACCAATTTGGGTGAGCAGATGGGAGGGAGAAAGTAATAATTGTTAGGGTTACTGTGAGGATTAAGTGACTTGCTAGGATCACAAAGCTAATATCAAGTGTCTGAGGTAGGACATGAACTCAGGTCTTCCAGAATCTAGGCCCAGTGCTTTATCCACTATACCGATTAGCTGCCCCCCATCTCTAAAATCATGCTACAATTATTAAGTATGGGAATCAGAGTTGTACAGGGAAAAAATGCTAAATTTAGATTATAGGAAAATGACTTTGAACCTGAACTCTGTCACATACTTAAATGCATGGCTTTGCACAATTTACTTAACCCCTCTTGGTCTCAGTTTCCTAGCTTGTAAAATGTAGGGGCCATCCAATGTCTCTTCCAATTCTAGATCTATCCTGTGGTAAATGGTAGGAAATTAAAAATAGGAAAATCAACCTTTGCCGGAAAAGCAGAGATAGCCAACTTCTCCAGGGCTTTTCTTGCTTATTTCCTGACCTGGGATCTAAACTGCTACTGCTACTGACCAGACCTATTCTATTCCCACCCATTCTCCCAATATGATAAAATATTGAAATCACAACACACCCTTTTGTGCCTTTGTAAATCCTGATATGCCATGTCACCATGGCCAAAAGGAGAGGAGGGAATCAGCTACTCACCAATATAAAGAGGTAAGTCTTTCTGAAATAGAGTAGTCCTTCAAAAATAGACATACATTGAAGAAGACTCATTCAAAGTCTTTCTAGCTTGGGTAATCTAGTCCTTACCCTTAATTGACTCAACAACCCAAGGTTCCCTCCTCACTGTAATTAAACACCTATTAAACATAGCATTTCCATAATGCTCACAGTATGTAGAGCTAGGTAGGACACCATTTTAGTTCTTTTTATGAAGCATTTCTTAACTAATGAAAGGCAGTGGGTAGAAGAAAGTTGGATGATAGGAGGTGTCTTCCTCCCCATTTTACATTACTTTCTTAACTGATATTCTCACTAGTGGTAGAGAAGTGGCCCATGTCCATAGCTTTTCTATTCAAGTTTGCTATGCTACCTATAAAACTTAGCTTTTTGGAAACAAAGCAGTAGGGGCTCCTTCCAAACTTGGCAAATTACATCCAAAGGATAAAGAAGATAACCATTATAGTTGGCTGTAAATATGTGTCCATCAGGTGAAATGCAGTGAAGAAAATGAGAGAATTATTTATATATCTAGTATTCCACAATGTGCAGATGAAGTAGGTAGTGTCTGAATAGGTATTAACTGGGCAATTTTGAAAATATTATAAGGATCCATCTTTGTTAAATGGAGCTAGAAGAAAATTTGCTTCTAATGGTAGATAACTACCTGATTCAACCTACTGACCTGTGGTCCAATAATGTGATATTCAAAGATTTAGATGCATCAAAGGAAAATGGCAATCAGTAGACCATGGAGTGATAGCCACTGTTAAGCTGATTTATAGTGTAACTGAATGTACTTTATACTCAAAACAGACTGAAACTTGCTTCTGTGTCCATACCTGCACAAGCACACAAACCTCAGGCATGGATTAACTTACTTTATGGCTAAAATGATATGCAGGAAAAAAAAGTTCTACAGGGACATAATTTGAATATAAAATCACCTATTAATGACATAATTTTCTTATATGTGTCAAAGAGAGCAGAATGTTGTTGTTGTTGGGATGCTAGAATAGTTTAATCCACTGAGAAAATGTTATAGAAATTTAGCATGGACTATATACATCCTGGCTCAAGACCTAGAATGAGATATATATTTTCAGATAGGGCCATTATGGAAATTTGTTTTGCCTAACTATGTACATTTGTACAAGGGTTTTGTTTTTCTTTTCTCCACTCCACCCTACCAATTTGGGTGAGCAGGTGGGAGGGAGAAAGTAATAATTGTTAGGGTTACTGCTACCCCACCTTCAAAAAAAAAACAGAAAAGACTGAGAGAAAGAAAATGTAGTAGAAGATATTTTAAAAATAAGTATCAGGGGACAGCTAGGTGGTGCATTGGATAAAGCACCAGCCCTGGATTCAGGGAGACCTGAGTTCAAATCTGACCTCAGACACTTGACACTTACTAGCTGTGTGACCTTGGGCAAGTCACTTAATCCTCATTGCCCCACCCCCCCAAAAAAAATATGAGAACAAAAGAAAATCCAGAAAAAACACAACAAAGCAGGACAATTCTGAACACGATATGTTGAATTTGTTATGTTTTGGGGAAGAAAAACAAGTAGTTAATAGTAGAGATTCAAAGTTTCATGTACAGTCCTCTTTAGCTGTTCTATTTTGTACATGGTATTTTTAAAGTTAAGATTTTTTTTTAAGTTAGTATAAAGTAGTGGCCAGACTGCTCAACTTAGAATCCAGATGGTCTAGGCTAAAATACTACCTCTCTGACACTTAGCTCAGTCACTTAAGGACAAGTCATTTAGCCTCTCTATGAAACAGACATTTGCAAAGTTATGGAAGGCTTGTGATCTTTGGTAGCAGAGGGAGCTCCCAACCCTTTAAAATCACAGATCCTTTGTGCATTATGGCCTAGAACCTTGAGAAACGTTCAGGGGTCATCTCTTTCATTCACTTTCCTATGCATAGGTTAATATCTAACTAGATTTCTGATGACAAATGGATCTTACCACTGTAACACTCTCAGTAAACTAAAGGATGTCCAGATGGAGTTCCTAACGTCAATGAAATCATAATTGTCATAAAAGGAGGGAAATTTGTCCCTCATTAAGAGCACTTATTTAGTGATTCTTGGGAATTAGTCTAATCCCTTTCTATGAAAGCAGTGTGCAGTTGGTGAAGCTCCAGAGTATCCTTAGGTATTTAAGAAAGTTGTGGCCAAATCTCCACAGGTAGACTGAGGCAGAGGCAGACATAGGTCATCCCAGATAAGAAATGCTGATGGTCAGTAGAAATTGATTCCAGTATATAAATGGTGAACCATGTTTGTACATTCAAATATATACAACATGCACACACATACACATGTCTGTACATGTGTGTATATATATGTGTACATACATACATATATATATATATATATATATATACACACATATATAACATTTGAGGGAAGTGAATATATTTTGTGAAGCCAGTGAGAAAGTGATCGTTCATTATTTATCACTTCAATTTTCAAATTTCTTCTGGGGAAATTTTAAAGAAAGCTGTGTTAAAATTTATTGTTGAAGATAAGAAACAAAGCATTTTAGATTTATTTGGAAATCACAAGTATGTCTAAATTTGTTGAGAATTTAACTTATCAGTACCCAAAGGTCTCACTACTGCATTTTGCCCTTTGCCAGATTGGTTTATTGCCTTTATCTATTGATACTCTTTAAGTTTCATTGATTTTTACTTGCATGATCTGTACCATGTAAGTTTTCTTATTTTCTTTTGACTGTGGCATTTAATATCCACTTTTGGTAGCCACTTAATTGTATTGATTTTTTCCAAGTCAGTTCTCTTCTAGAGAAATACATTTTTAGTGCTTTTTCTACAGAAGTGTTTGCTTACGATTGCTCATGACATCCCAAACTCCAAACAGAAATTTACATTCCTTTTGCAGCCCAGCATTATAGGTTGCAGGGTGAGTTATTTGAAAACTTGAACTAAAAGCCAAGCAAAGTATAGGCTTATATATAGCTAGTATACATGTTTATACAGATTATATGTTTCAAGTGAAATGGAAAGTTATCTTAAATATTTCCATTACAAGACTAGAGTCACTTTCTCTTTTAGAAGTGTATAGGGGGCAGCTAGGTGGCACAGTAGATAGAGCACCGGCCCTGGATTCAGGAGGACCTGAGTTCAAATCTGGACTCAGACACTTAACACTTACTAGCTGTGTGACCCTGGGCAAGTCACTTAACCCCAATTGCCTCACCAAAAAATTTTTAATTTTTTAAAAAAGAAATATATAGAGTAAGATATTAAAAAATAAATAGATTCCTTTGTTAAAATATATCTTCAGAAAATTATATGGAACAGTTAAACCTTTCAGTGGTTAATTTTCTAATCTTCTAACGCCCCCCCCCACACACACACACCCCTTTGCAACTGAAATAGATTTGGTGTCCCCTAGCTGTTTCTAGAAATTAATATCATTGTTGTCCAGGTCTTTTATTGGCAGCCTGGGATGAGCTATCTTAGTCTGGCCATTACAGACCACAAATGGATAGATAGATGTTCACAAGAAGGTAAATCTAGCAAGAGATCAATAAAATGTTATCAATTCAGTGATATCTCTACTTCAGTATTAAAAGACAATTAACATGTCCCCTTCCTCTTCAAAGGAAGCTTTGTCAAAGAGTCCCCCTATGTATCTTCACTTTTGCTCAATTTTCTGTTTCAACTGATGAATATTTTATAATGATGCATCACCTATAATTGAGAATTCCACTTCCTCTGTTTAAGAACTATCCTTTAATGTAGCCAGTTACATTCATCTATTCTGATTCAAGAAACTGATTTTAAGTTGTTAATATCTTCTTAACGCAGTATTGTTGTGGTGAGGACTATAGTTCAACAGTTGTGTCCCAAATTGTGTTCTTGCTTTTAATTCACAGATTCCTCTGAACTACTGTAGTCCTACCTGTCAATAATACCCATTTAGTACTCAACATATAAGACTTTGTATTTCTCTTTATTTTCTTTTTTTTCTTTTCTTCCTTCCTTCCTTCCTTCCTTCCTTCCTTCCTTCCTTCCTTCCTTCCTTCCTTCCTTCCTTCCTTCCTTCCTTCCTTTCTTTCTTTCTTTCTTCCTTTCTTTCTTTCTTGGTAAAGCTATTGGGGTTAAGTGACTTGCTTAGAGTCCCACAGCTAGTAATTGTTAAGTGTCTGAGGCAGTATTTAAACTCAGGTCCTCCTGAATCCAGGGCCAGTGCTCTATCCACTGTACCACCTAGCTGCCCCAAGGCCCTGTCTTTTCAGTGGTGTTTTAAACTCATTAAAGGCAGAAATCATTTCTCATACTTTCTTGTCTCTTTAATTCTTTGTACAGAACATATATCAAACAGATAATAAATATTCATTAATGATAATGGTCAATATTTCATATTTTTCTATTTTTCAACCTCAAATCCTTTGAATCCAAAGGGGTACTGTGAAAACTAAAATAAACAATGTTGAAATTATGCAACTCTCAGAATTGTTCAACCCTACTGCATTAAATCCTAAATTTCTAAAATTAAGAAAGTAAGTTTTATCTAATCTGTCTACAATGACACTGAAATAAGGTTTTGTTTTTGTTTTTGTTTTGTTTTGTTTTTTGTGAGGCAATGAGGGTTAAGTGACTTGCCCAGTGTCACAAAGCTAATAAGTATCAAGTGCCTGAGGCCAGATTTGAACTCAGGTCCTCCTGAGTCCAGGCCTGGTGCTTAAATCTGCTGTGCCACCTAGCTGCCCCTGAAATAAGTTATTTTAATAGAAAGAATTCAAAATAATAATTCTTCTTTTGTGTTTACAAAAACAAAAAACAAAAAACATTCCTTACCTCCACCCTGAGGGCTTTTACCCAGTGTCCTTATCCCCATTTTATAGATAAGGAGAGCAAGGTCATATGACTTTACAGAATCACAGAATGTGTGATTTAGAAGGAACTTGAAAAGTCTTCTGGAGTAGGAAATACCGAAACATAATTACTATCACATTCTCCAAAAAGTGGTCCTCCCACCTTCTGCTTGAAGACCTACAAGGAAGGAGAGTCTGCTACTTCTCAAAGCTGACCTGTAGATGACTCATAAATTTAATTCATTAGTTTGTTCTACTTTGTGATCCACAGCTATGTGGCATAACCTGAAGAATATTAGTGTTAAGAAGGAAAAGCCTTGAAGTCAGGAGTACCTGAATTCAAATCCGGCCTCAGACACATAACACTTACTAGCTGTGTGACCCTGGGCAAGTCACTTAACCCTAATTACCTCACTAAAAGGAAAAAAAATTAAAAAAAAAAAAAAGAAGGAAAAGCTTGTGGTCCTTAAAATGTACTAGGTAATTTCCCAAATGCAATTCATACACCTTTCCTAAACCTATTTAATTCTGCTCCCTGTTTATTATGCTTTTGCTGTGTTTATCCAAGCTATATTTACTGATATAGCAGTTCTATGAGCTCATTTCATCCAAATGCATACAACGGTCTGATATTTATCTTCTTAATTTTCTTGTAAAGATATTGAGGCCAAAGTCTTTTGAATTAAATTGCACAGTAGAGAGGATTCTAGATTTGGAGTCAGAAAATCCTGGATTTGATTTTTGGATCTGCCATTTACTATTCTTTTTAAGTACCTTGAGAATTTGTCCTCTTGAGAATATATCCACAATTAATATAATAACAGAAAGCCCAGATAAATTGAATGAACAAATCAAGCAAAAACCTTAATCCATTTGAAAAGAATGAAATACTTGAATCATTGCATAAAGAAAGATGATACCACATAACAACTATTTTGCAATAGACTGAGTCAGAAACATCTCTGGAACCATATATAAAACAACAAACTAGTTCACATTCATAAAGTCTTATTGCAGCCCATTGTAGCGGTGATGGACTGCAGCTCAGAAGTGCATTAACAAGGCAGACCCTTTGTGATTATAAGTCCAATGCAAGTGTTTACCAATCCCATCCTACTCAATTCATTATATCATTGAATTGACCTGACCAGTAGGAGATAATACATTCAACCAAGATCAGAGTAAGCCACTGATGACAGACACGGACAGAGATGAATACAGAAAGGTACACATCTTATTCTAAATGTTAGGTGATTAAATTTTACTTTATAATGTTGCCTATGCTCTATATAAACTACTTAATGCAGCTGGTTAGAACATCTACTGGTGAGGTCCATGTTGCTCCTCTCAGCACATAGAGAAACATTCTATTACATGGTCTACACTGTCCAACCTCCAATCAATCATCTCAGGATTGCATGGCATTGAGCAACAGGATGAATCTATCTTGAAAATGTTGATTGTTCAGTGCAATTTATCCCCATCATGGAGGGAAGTCTTTTTTTCAAATATGCCTATCATTGTCATTAGGCCGATAGCATGCTCTTGTAAACAAAGTATTATTCATATTCTTAGGTTTTGATAATCACTTCCATAGCATTTACTTTGCTTTTATAGCTAGCCATTCTAAAGTGCCATTTAGTAAGTTGATTTGGGAAACCTACAATTTTTATTTCCATAAAACCATACCTCTTTTTTTTTTTTTTTTTTGCGGGGCAACGGGGGTTAAGTGACTTGCCCAGGGTCACACAGCTAGTAAGTGTTAAGTGTCTGAGACTGGATTTGAACTCAGGTACTCCTGAATCCAAGGCCGGTGCTTTAACCACTGCGCCATCTAGCTGCCCGCAAACCATACCTCTTAATGTTTCTTTTGTGCAGTTTATCTTTAAACCTCCCCAGCATAAGGCTCTTAAGTAACTATATCTAAGTCAAGTAATATGGTTTCAAGAACCATATCATATTGTTGGATATCTTTCAAGATTAATTGTTCTAATAATAGAAATGGCCTCTCACTTGAACATAAAAAAATATTTTGTCAGATTGTATCCTAGAAATAAATATAGAAAGAGAAGGAAGGAAGGAAAGAAGGAAGGAGGGAGAGAGGGAAGGAAGGAGGGAGGGAGGGAAGGAAGAAAAGAAAGAAAGGAAGGAAGGAAGGAAGGAAGGAAGGAAGGAAGGAAGGAAGAAAGAAAACAAGAAAACAAGAAAGAAAAAGGAACGAAGGAATGAAGGAAGGAATGAAGGAAGACAGCACATTAAATAATTTATCTTCCAGTTTGACCTACATCCTTAGATGGGCTATGCTTGACATGATTTGGCTTATTCTGTGTTTTCTGATACTATTAGAGCAAACTCATGGGGTCTCAGCTGCCATCTTTCTTCTGAATTTATTGTACATAATGGATAATACTCTAAGGAGATGTGAATATTTAGGAAGTCATTAAAAGCAGGTAATGTACTTTTTATTGTAACAGAGATGTAGCTGTGAGCCAAGAAAAATAATCTTATATCTAAAGATAGAAGCATAAGATTTAGTGAAAAGAGAACAGAAAACAAATATTACAGGAAAATACATTCTCACTCATTGGATGAGTGGCCATATTATGGCATCCCTGTGTTGTTGTTGTTGTTTTTTCATTGTAGAAGTAGTTTTGAAAGTTATATATGACTGACACGTTATCACTTTGTTTAAGAAATCTATTTCAGGGGCAGCTAGTTGGCACAGTGGATGGAGCACCAGCCCTGGAGTCAGGTGTACCTGAGTTCAAATCCAGCCTCAGACACTTAACACTTACTAGCTGTGTGACCCTGGGCAAGTCACTTAACCCCAATTGCCTCACTAAAAAAAAAAAAAAACCAAAAAAAAGAAATCTATTTCAACCATCACGTTCTACATTTTCTTCAGAACAAAAAGGCTTTTAAAAATTTAACCATATTTGCATCCTTAAAAGTACATGATTATAAAGATTCATCTTTTTTAAAATTTTAGAACTAAATAAAAGGTGATGGCTATGATGAATAGCTTCTTTTCCACTTTTGGCAATCAATCCTATGTATCTACTGTCATAATGATCTGAAAGGCTCTGAATACAGAGAAATTGAGCATGTTGATTGCAGAACTGAATTTTCTAGTAAAATCCTGTATAGTGCTGTGTAACATTTTACTCCTATGTGGCTATTTCTATTTATCAAGTAAGTTAAAGAATTGCAACAACTATCTGAGTAACACAGGGTAAAAATACTTTTGCTGAAAGTTTCCAAGTAGTCTGTGCTTGAATTACCCAGATTGCTTCAAACTTCATTGTTTTGTATAAAACCACCAAAATTATTTTTAGGAGATTTTGTCCAAGCACTGAGAAAGCATGTTCTTATATCTTTAAAAGTGTCTCCTTGGTAAATAAATGCTTAACCCTTAAAGTCCCTTCACAATAAAAGCTGAAACTGCGTCAGCAGCCTCACCTGATCCTCTACTCATGTTAGCCTCCCTCATGTTCCTAGAGAACTGGCCATTCTCCAAACTCATGTATCCTTTCTGAAATTCTCTACATCTCTTTGCCCTCCTGCCTGGACCGCAAACTCTTCTAAGAGTAGTGCCTAGCACATAGTAGGATCATTTTAAGTGTTTATTAATTAAGATGGAAGAGGAAAGAAGAAGTAGAGGTTTTTAGTCTTCCTTGACCTCAGTGTCTTCACTTGGAAAATCAAGGCATTTGACCAAAAGGCCTCTGAAATCCCTTCCATTTCTAAATCTTGTACCTATACTTGCACTTATTAAACATCAGAATCATAGGATTTGTTGATGGAAATGACCTTAGAAATTCTATAATCACCAATTTAGCATTTCAAAGAGCCTTAGAGGTCATTGAGACCAATCTCCTGATTTTTCAGGTGAGGCCTAGAAAGTAGAACTGTTTTGTCCAATATCCCACAGATAATAAGGGGCTGAGCCAAGATTTTAATCCAAGTCTTTTGATGCCATAATAACTTATCTTTCACTCTACCCTGCTGCCTCCCCACCAGAGTCCAACCCTCTCATTTTAAAGATACAAAAACCTAAGACTTAGAAAGGAAATGGCATCGACAGTTGCACAGGTAATAGAGATATAACTTAAACAGAGATGCCATCTCAATACTTTTCCCATCCCACTTTATTACCTCTCAACTCAAATTAGTAATATTTGTGTTTCCATTTGTCGGAGTTAAGGACATACAGTACTCTAAATAGCCAAACTATTTCATTTTTCCCCTTCTTCTAACTATGCCGTACCAATACCATCCTACAAGCCTGTGTTCTACCTGGTTCCCTTTTGAGTCACATCTGTAGAGAACTTCTTTGTCCAGTACCATGGCCTTGTTAGGTGATGCTTTTTATAGCATGCCAGTAGCGATAGCACAGATTATCAGATGCCTGACTTTCCAGGGGATCATTTGTTTCATATGGAGGTAAGGCCAGCTCAACCCACCTTTCATCAGTGCCTTGTCATCTCCTTGATCTGAGAATGTATAAATAGGCTTCACAAAGATATTGAGATTTTAAATTATATTTGTTTTTGCAAGAGTAAATTCATGGGAGCCCAATCTCAAAGGGTAGTATTTTGTAGAAAGAGTGGTATCTCTATTGTTGCTTAGATGGACAAATGGGGCTACTTTTCCTTGGAAGAGTTGGAGAGTTTCACTTGTAGAGCCTCTCTCTTTTTCTCTGTCTCTTTGTCTCTGTCTCTGTCTCTCTGTCTCTCTCCCCATAAATGTGTGTCTGTGTGTCCGTCTGTATGTCTCTCTGTTTTCTCTCTCTGAATATCAGAAATATCTATTTTTATTCAGCCAAGTCATTAATCATTTTTTTCTAGCACTAGACATTGCTGCAATGTCTTACCTTCATTAGCATTTTACTCTCCAAGATAAAGATTAACTAGTACAACGAAACCCAATTATGGGATGTCTCCTTTTTTTACCTATTGGCAAGAGAATACTTATCTGGCCAAGATTCTCAGGAGACATTTTCACTTAGAAAGAAGGAGATTGCTAAAGATCAGTTCATCTTTAGTTCATCAGTTCCTATTTAGTTTTAGTGTCATTTTTGAGATAATGTTTTGTACATACTTGAAATGTTCATTTCTTGGCATTTCCCATCCAGAACACAAATACTTAAATATATATAATGAGACCTTTAAAACATCAGGAAAAAAGGAAGAGGAATTATACAGAAACTTCAACCTGTATCATAACATTGTTTGAATGAATGAAAAATTTATTAAGTACTTACTTTTTACCAGCCATTGTGCTAATCACCAGGGATTCAAAAATGAGCAAAGAAGACAATCTTTACCCTTTATGACCTTGCATTCTATTAGGGGAAAACAACACAAATACAGGAGTTAGTTATGAAAATTGAATAAAGTAGGATGGTTTGAGGATATCCAAGAAATGTATTCTGGGTCAGGAACTGGCTATATAAGGTAAAAGCTTACCAGTAAGAGCACAGGGCTCAAGGAGGAGAACTGAGGGACTGGTAAAAGAAGACTAGAGTGCAGGTATTATGCCATGGATAAACAGGGAAATAAAATTTGTAAAAACTTCAGTAAAGGCAAAAAAAACCCATATTAAACTTTATTTTCTTATAATTTTTATTGAGTAATTTTTACATCTGAAAAGGAATATTTTATTTTCCTCTTTTGGGACTGTAGGGACTATTTTTTAATTGGGGACTGTTAACTAAGCGGCTTGCCACACTATTGGGGCAAGGAAGGAGACAGACAGCCTCCCTCAAAACAGAGCAGGATTTATTTAACAAGAACGAACTTTAAAAAGCACAAACAGGATCAGTAGGATCAAGGGAAAGGAAATAAAATGGGGAAAGGGGAATTATACAACCTGAACAACACCACCGCCCAGGAATCAGCTGAGAACACACAGCAGCACCCTGTTGCCTTCCAGCTTCAAGCTAGAATGTCGAAAAAAACTCCCTTCCTCCCAGCAGACCCCAGGATGACCACCCACAGTCCACAGCCAATTGGCTGGCTGTTCTGACAGTCACTTGACTACCCTCACTGAGCTTCCAATCACTATAATTTTGCCAGGGCTATGTAGGCATCAGCGAGTGGTGATGACGTGAGGTGCCAGAGCCATGGCAATGGCTACAACCCATGGGTGGAGCACTGTGCCATTTGCAGAGCCCCAAAGGCCAGTGCCTACGCCGAGGTTTTTTTTAAAAATTCTAGCCAAAATATGGTTCATAAAAACCTCAAATAACAATTAATTCTTTACGGACTCATATGTTTAATAAGATCTTGAATTCCTAGTCATTTATTATGTAAGAGAAAAAATGTCATTCATTTAGTTCATTTAAAAAAAATAGAATATAGGAATTTAGATCTAGAAGGGTTCTTACAACCCTATCTTATTATCTAATCATTTTTAGTCATATCTGACTCTTTGTAACACCATTTAGGATTTGCTTTGCAAAGATACCAGAGTGTTTTGCTATTTCATCCTCCAGCTGATTTTACAGGTATAGAAACTGAGGCAAAAGGGTGAAATGATTTGCCCAGAGTTACATAGCTAGTGTCTGAAACCAGATTTGAACTCAGAAAGATGAGTCTTCATGACTCCAGGCTTAGCACTCCATCCACTGTACCACCCAACTGTCGTTCAACCCCATAAAGAGTTTTAAAATGCTAAAGAAATGTGAATTGTTATTTTCACTATCGTTATTTTGCCAAGGAGGAAAATGAATCCAAGAAAGATCACCCAACCAGTCCAGATCCTCTACATGGTCTCAACAGACATCTTCAGGCTCCAGTTGAGTGTCCCTTCCATTTCTCTAAGTGGCCTTTCAAGTCTTGCTAGCAATATTATTTCATGATGTAAGCAATCATGCTAGTAGGACTGGGCAGCATTACTTTCTGTGACAGCTACTCAAGAGAAAACTAGTCAAAGTGTGACAGCTATGAAAATGTTTATGAGAAATAAGACATATTTCCCAAGAATCAAATCTGTATCCTTGATAGTCCAAAGTGGTGCTGCTGATAATGTGGATATGACTGGAGATTTTAGCAGGGTTTTTTTGTTTGTTTTTGTTTTTTACCATTTGCAGTTTACAGATTTCCCTTATTTTCTCAAATGCTTGAAGAAAATCTTAACATTATTTATCTCTGTTCTCTACCCTTCTCTTCCTGGATACCTAATATACAGTTCTCAGTCCCCCCATTCCATAATGACTAAGGTACCTTAATGTGTCCTGAAGGTATCTTTTGCCCAACCTGTTTGAAGTCAGACTATTTCCATAGAGAAACCCTTTGTTGTCTCTCATTACCAAGCTTGATTAAACAAATGGCCTCATTATTATTATAGCCTCCTCCTTATCCAATCAGTTACAAAGTCTTATGTTTTCTGCCTCCATAATATCCCTCCCGTCCATTACTTTTTCTCCCTCCATAGCCACCAGTGTAGTTCACTTTTTTTTCTTACTTGGTCTCTTGTTCTCCTCCATCTCCACCTCATCTTTCACAATTTGCTAAAATAAATTTTCTAATGCATAGATCTGATCATTTCATTGTCCTGCTCAAAATCTTTCTTATATATAAAAAATTCAATATGCTGGAATTTAAGGTCCCTCATAATCTAGCTTTATATCCTTATGTCACACTAGTCCACTTAATAACTCTAATTTTCCATCCAGATTAATTACCTATCTCCTGATCTTTTCCTACTATCTCCTACAAGCATGTATTAATATACACCAAGTTCAGTGTCCATCAAACATTCTCTATACATTTCTATGTCGAAATCCTTCTATTCCCATTCAAGACCAGCTCCTTGACAACTAGGCAGGAAGCTCTTCTCACTTGCCCCTAGCAAAAGATAATCTTTCCCCATCCCCCTCACATCTTGTACAATGTTTTATCCAATATCTTCTTTCATACTGATAACCATAGAAAGAATGGTGGCACAAGAATTAGAGGGCCTACATTCAAATGCCACCTTTGTCTGTTTCTTTGGCAGTTACTACCTGTGTGTTCTTGGAAAAATTATTCCACCTGCATTTTCCTTATCGGCAAAATGAGGTAATTGAATTCTGTATCCTCTGAGATTTCCTCTAGCTTTAGAGCTAGATTCCTATGATACTTTATCAAATTCTTCTCTGTGTAGTATTTATATGTCTTATGAAGGTTACTCGATTGAGGACAGGGACTAATTTGTTGTTGTTGTTGGTTGTTGTTTTTAAATCTATACATCCTTTAACCCTAGGACAAATTCTTCCACATACAGATGCTAAATTAATATTGCACTTGTTATTTCTACCTTAGATGTAAAGCAGGAAAACTTTCTTAGGAATATGTAATGACAACCACTGCCTTCTTGGGGAAACACTGGTCATGCATATCTCTAGTTCTTGTCTAAAGTATATCAGGGTAATTCAACATTGCTATAAACCTACAATAGTTTATATAGAGGGTATGGGAAAACAAACATACATACACTCACATGCATGTGTATGTATGCATATATATTATCTATGTGTGGTTTGTATGTATATACATATACATACACACACACACACACACACACACACACACACACACAATTTTGGTGGAGTTCATCTTTCCCAACTCTGTGGGAGAGGAATTAGGTTGGGATTAGTTATATTCACCCTGGTTTCTCCCTTATGATGATCAAGGCTTTGTATTTGCTATATTTGTGGTAACACTGTCTAAAATCTGGTTGGTGCATTTACCCACAAGAACTTAACATGGATGGCAATTTCCAGCTTTGCTATGAAAAATGTTTTGGGTTTAAACTGAGATTACAGATGAAAAATCACTCTACTCAAATATTCATTATTTGCAGAGGTTTTCCTGATTAAATTTGAATTATATCTAACAGCCCTTGATTTTGTCCATAGAAATGTAATAGCTGAGTTGTTTCTGTGCTGTATGGGTTTGTGAATTGTTATTTTATATCTCCTTGTGAGGTAGGGTCTTTAAAGAAGTTTGGTAGGAATGACATGCAAATAAATACTGGCAAAATGTTAACTACTCAGTAGCTTCAATAAGGAAATGATAGTTGATATGATTTCCATTACTGTTGTGGTAAATAAATTGCTATTAAGAATGCTTCAGAAATTTGGAATACAGAATTTTTACATTTAAATTTTACAATGTATTCCATATCTGTGGCATGAGATAAGAGCTGAAAATTATAACATTTGTGCCCAGACGTGCTAAGTGTACCTCCGCCTCTTAGAATCTCCCATTTCCTTTAAGGCTCAGGTTAAATACTACTTCCTGTACATAAGGACTTCCTTAATGCCCCCATCTTCTAGTGGTCCTGTTGTCTTCCCCAATAAAATATAAGATCCTTGAAAGCAGGTGATGTTTAATTTTTGTTAATAAAATTAAGACTCTTTGGAACCTAATTTACTGCTTGGCACATAGGTTATTAAGATACCTGACAATGACATGATAATGACCAATAAGAATTTTTCAGGTTTATCTACAAGAGCTACTCATGATTCTTACTGGACATTCTGGCCTACTCTCAGAGGTCAATCATAAGTCCATTCTGGATGTTCCTCTGAATTAATTTTCTTAATCAATTAGTTTTCCTTGAATATATAAAGAAAACTAACTTAAAAGAAATCCTGTCCATATTTTGTTATGACTCAGCTTAATGAGCTTGTTGTATTTCCTCCCATGTTCAATGTTCTGTTAACTTTTACCATAAATACTGACATTCATGGTATTATGTTAGACAGGTGAATTCTTTCTAATTCTTTCACTCTGTTAATTTTTTCCCTATTCAACTCTGCTTTTACTGTCATTCATAGATGTTTCAGCATGCTTAGTATAATCTTATATCATTTATGAATGAGAAATGGCTATGTGTGCCTGACTTTCCATTCTTTCTCCTTTTCTTTGTTAATATCTTTGAAATAAAAAAATGCAACATTTCCTGCTGAGGACTCTGTAAATTGTGCTTCGTTCTTCTTAGTTATGGTGAAATTTTTATTCTTGATTTGCATAGAAAGTGCCCTAAAATGTAATGTCTGGTGATGAAGAGAGCCCACAAGGCTTTCTTTCATGGGTTCATTTGGTGAAGCTTTTATCTGTATGAGAAATTGGTTTCTGAAAATAGGCCTTTTTAGTTCATTGCCTATCTCAAAATATATTTTCCCATATACCTTATTATGTTTCATTCAAGAAGTATGGTATCTTTTTTTTTCTACAAGTAACTCCATTAAAATTATTATCCAGTATGGACATATATCTAACATTCTATTCTATAGAAAATATTTCCTTTTTGCAACAAATATTAAAGCCCATAGAAAGTGCGTTTTTATAGTCCTGTTGTAGCAATGGAAGAGGGTGGCATAAGCTTGTTCAATATGCTTACCATTTGCTATATGTTTAAAACTGGTTGCTGAATTATGCAGAAGTGACAAGTAATTGTATAGTAATGATGTTATGATGTCATCATAAATGTGGCAACGTTAGAAATTCTCATCTTCCTTCCCAAGGCAAAATCAATTAAGCCTTCTACTCTTCTAGCATCCTTGTACTCTTGTCGAACTTCCTTCTTGAATAGATGAACAATTAACATGTCCATCTCATAATACTCCTTATCTGACATTTGATAGATATGATGAGCTGCTTGACATAAGGGCAGAAATTAATAAGAACCTATTCAGTATTATTGGTATAACTTGTAAAAAGATGTCTTCTGTGAATTTCTGACTGATGAATGTCATAACATTAATCCAAGATAATGTAATGGATTTCATAGTACTTTTCATCGAATCATATAAGGTAATATAAAATGATGAACCTTGAGCTGGAAGGGTCTTAAGCAGCTCTAAAAATAATTAAAAGTATCTTGGATTTTAGAAAGGTTTATAGAACTTTTAATCAATTTGCAATTTTCAACCTAATGAGGTGCCACATAAAATAAAAATAAATAAGGAGTATTTGTTTTCTATTATCTGCAAGAGGGTTGATTTATGAACTTATAGATTTCTAAGATGATATTGCTCATGCAAGGTCCTAGCAGCACAAGTAATAGAAATATGCTTTATTAGATCCCATTTCACTTTTTTCACTTGAAAACTTCAGGGATATATAATTTCATTGCTATGAGATGCTTTTTACCAGTTAACCAGATCTCAAGTCTCTATGATTCCATACACAATATTTGTGAGTTAGTTACTGTACCTCCCTCATATTGCTAATCATCATAATTTTACAGAATACAATATTGAAAATTAGATAAATGAAGTGGCTTCTTCCTGGTCACATACCTCATAAGTCTCTGAGATGGGATTTGAACCCAACTCATTCTCACTGTAAAGAATTAATTGTTATTTGAGGTTTTTATGACCCCATATTTTGGCTAGAATTTTTTAAAAAAACCTCAGCACACGCACTGGCCTCTGGCAAATAGCACGGTGCTCCACCCACGGGTTGTAGCCATTGCCATGACTCTGGCAGCTCGCCTCATCACCACTCACTGACGCCTACATAGGCCTGGCAAAATTATAATGATTGGAAGCTCAGTGGGGGTAGTCATGTGACTGTCAGAGAGGCCAGCCAATTGGCTGTGGACTGTGGGTGTTCAGCCTGGGGTCTGCTGGGAGGAAGGGAGTTTTTTTTCGACATTCTAGCTTGAAGTTGGAAGGCGACAGGATGCTGCTGTTTGTTCTCAGCTGATTCCTGGGCAGTGGTGTTGTTCAGGTTGTATAATTCCCCTTTCCCCATTTTATTTCCTTTCCCTTGATCCTACTGATCCTGTTTGTGTTTTTTTTTAAGTTCGTTCTTGTTAAATAAATCCTGCTCTGTTTTGAGGGAGGCTGTCTGTCTCCTTCCTTGCTCCAATATTGCAGCGAGCTACTTAGCTAACACTCCCCAATTAAAAATTGGTCCCCACATCACTTAAAGAAAAACATGCTATCTACTCTATCATGCTGAGATCTGGGTTAATCCATTGACATCGAAGGGTCAGTTGCATGCTATATATAATATAGAATCCTAGTAAGACATCAAGTAGAAAATCTTTTTTAAAAAAAAGCTATGTTTTATTCATTATCATATAAATCTAAACTTGCTTTTGTTTGTTTTTATTTAAACATACAGATTTCTGTGTATGTGTGTACATCTATCTATATATATATATATATACACACACACATGTGTATCTATATTTATATATTAAAAAAGGAGGGAAGGAGAAAAATGGAGAGAAAGACAGAGACAGAGACAAAGAGAGAACATCAGTTTTAGAAGCCAGTCAAATCTGGGTACAAAGTCCCTCTGGCTATGTGAATCTTGGCAAGACACTCAATATTTCTATTCACTTCATATTTCAGGCAACTTTCTAAGAACCTAAGTTATGAAATTAGTTGCTCATGTACTCCATTGGAGGGAGTTTTCATGAACAAAGGAAATCATAAGTTCTGACCAAATTACACAAATGCATTCACACACATATTAGACTGATGATTTCATTGGTGTAACCAAGTTAGTTCTAATTAAAAACCCTACATAGGTCCTTGAATTAATTAAAAGAAACAGAATTATTTTCCAAAAACATTAAAGAAAATAAAATTTAGAATTAATGCTTCACAAAGCTTAGAAAGTTAGTTTCAAATAATTATTTTTGTCTGTTAGATAAATTTATTCTTTTTTATCATAAAAGTATTTTATTTTCCAGTTACATGTAAATATAGTTTTCAACATTTGTTTTCATGAGATTTTAGTTCCAAATTTTTCTCTTTCCATCCCCCTTCCCCAAGAGAGAAAGCAATCTGATATAGCTTATATATATATACAATCACATTAAACATTTTTCTGCATTAGTCATGTTGTGAAAGAGGAATCAGAACAGAAGGGGAAAACCTCAGAAAAGAAAAAAAACAAATAACCAAAATGTAGAAATAGTATGGTTCAATCTGCATTCAGAATCCACAGTTCATTTTCTCTGGATGTGGAGAACATTCCATCATGAGTTCTTTGGAATTGTCTTAGATCATTGCACTGCTGAGAAGAGCCAAGTCTGTCACAATTGATCACACAATGTTGCTGTTATTGTGTGCAATGTTCTTCTGGTTCTGCTCACTTCATTTATCATCAGTCCACTTAAGTTTTTCCAGGTTTTTCTGGAATCTTCCTGCTCATCATTTCTTACAACACAATAGTATTCCATTACATTCATATACCACAGCTTGTTCAGCTATTCCCCAATTGATGGGCATTCATTCGATTTCCAATTCTTTTTCACCACAAAGAGCTGCTATAAATATTTTTGTATATGGGAGTCATTTTCCCTCTTCTATGATATTTTTGGGATACAAACCTAGTAGTGGTATTACCAGGTCAAAGGATATGTACAGTCCCATAGCCCTAAGAGAATAGTTCCAAATTGCTCTCCAGAATGGTTAGATCAGTTCACAACTCCACCAACATTGTGATAATTAATTTTTTGTTTGTCTGTTTTGTGAGGCAGTTGGGGTTAAGTGACTTGCTCAGGGTCACACAGCTAATATTAAGTGTCTGAGGTCAGATTTGAACTCAGGTCCTCCTGACTCCAGGGCCAGTGCTCTATCTACTGCACCACCTAGCTGCCCCTGATAATTAATTATTCACACACACACACACACACACACACACACACACACACACACACCCCTTTCTCATTTATGTCAAAGGCAGCACTTTTCTTCAAGGTTTGTATTGTGACCATGTTTGTGACCTTGGCATTATGCTGCATTCTTCACTCTACCATGTCATACACATCCAAAGAGTTTTTACCACTATAGCATCACTCTTATACAACCAAATATCTCTATTAACAGCTGCCACCTTAGTTTAGGCCCTTGTTACCTCTTACCTCAATCAATGCAACATTTCCCCAATGGGAGTCACTGGTTCAAGTTTCTTCCCACTTCAGTTCATCTCTTACACTGTTGTCAAATTGATTTTGCTTAAGTGAAATCTGTCTATGTCAGTGCCCTATTCAATAAGCTCCAGTGTTTTCCTTAACCTATATAATCAAATGTAAATTTCTCTGTCTTTCTTTTAAAGCCCATCACAACCTAATCCAGTCTCATTATTCATTGCTCCCTCTCCCACATTCTATGATCAAGCCAAACTGACCTTCTCTCAGTTCTACAGACAGGACATGCCATCTCCTCCATCTCCAGGACTTTTGCACTAGTTATTTTCAGTGTACTCCCCCCCTCACCTCTACCTCATATAACTTCTTTCTTCCTTCAGCCTTTAAAACAGCACAAACATCACCTTGTATGCATGCTTTCAAATAGCCTTTTATTTATTTATCTTATAATAATTCTGCATATATTTGGTTTAGATGTTGTTCATCTTTGCACAGGCCTCCCATTAGAATGCAATCTTCTCACAAGCAGGTATTATCTTCTTTTATTTCTTTCCCTAGCACCTAGCACAGTACTTGGCACATAATAAACAATAGATAAATGCTTGTTGATTGAATTTAAAACAGACTATCAATCAATCAGTAAGCATTTATTAAGAACCTACTATGTACCAGGCATTGTGATGAGCACTAGGGATACAAAAAGAGCAAAAAGACAGTCTCTGCCCTCAAGGAGCTCACAGAGGTAAAATCTAGTATCTTTGTGGTCAAGGAATTTAATATAAAGCATGATTTACCATAATATTAGTCCTCAGAAAGAGGACAAGTAGGGATTAAATGCCTACTATGTGCCAGACACTGTATTTAAAACTGAGAGACTCTCACTTTGAAATGATTTCCATTATTTAGTCTGTCAAAATATAGGAACTGGCCCTGGATGAAAGGGATAATTTCTTGATCTCCATTCATTTTATAAGTCTTTGTAGAGCAAAAGTATGACTTTAAACCACTGTAAGATTTTCTCAGAAACAGCCAAATGAGCAAGACTTCCATCAGAACTAGGGGCTGAAGAAATGGACAGAAAAGTGATGGGATACTTACCCTTAGATGAGATTGATGCTGAGAGGCCCCCAAAAGGATATTCTTTAGTGGATTAGACCAACTTTAAGAAAACAACAATTGAGAGAATTTAAACTAGAGTTCCAAATTGCAATTGAGAATTTTAAATTAATTCCTTCTCCAGTAGATAAGAAAGTACAAGAAATGATAGAATTAAAATTAACCTTAAGCTAAATTAGACTAAAAACCAATGTGTGTGTGTATGTGTGTGTGTGGAGAGAGAGAGAGAGACATTAAACAATCACCCATTTGTCATGGTATGTAACTGTGACCTTTGGCTAGCCATTTTTTAAAAATTGAAAATAATGGAAATAAACAAAATTTTATTTTTTATCCTTGAGCAAGAGAACAAGAGGGTAGGGTAGAAGATAGTAGTTGCTTATATATGATCATCAAACCACATAAATGTAAGAACATTGAAATTAGCAATGTGTACACTGAATAAAAAATGTCTGACTCATAAAGAACTTAGAAATTATTTAGAGGCCTACTCCATCCCTTTGATATGTAAGAGATTGTGTGACTTGCCCAGGGTAACAGCTCATAACTTCTAGAGATGTTACTTGGGTCTTGGAATCTAGTCTGCTTTCAATAGTATTGCTCTATGCTATACTCTCTCTCCCACAGTACACTGCCTCTCCTATACTTGAAGATGTTATCTAATTAAATTATGGCATTTTATTGTATTTCATATTTATTGTATGAAAAATATAAGGGGCAGCTAAGTGATGCAGTGGATAGAGCACCGGCCCTGGAGTCAGGAGGACCTGAGTTCAATCTAGCCTTAGATACTAAACACTTACTAGCTGTGTTACCCTGGGCAAGTCACTTAACCCCAATTGCCTCATGAAAAAAAAAAGAAAAGAAAAAAAGAAAAAATATAAGAATGCAATGGAACCTCATTAGTAAGACTTTTTAGATTTTAATGATATTTTTGTAAAATTTATATTATTTTTCACTGAAGTACTTAAGGTATTCTCTGTAAAGTTCAATGACTACCTTAAATCCTCTTCTTTTCCTTGGAAATATATTTAGGAAATTATTGTTCATTAATTTCCTAACAATCTATGGTACTGATGAGATTATGAACAATGTATTGGCCAATTCAAATTGTCTTGCATTTTTTAATTGGTATTTAACATAAATAGAACATTTTGTTGCTTAAAGTAATATTTCCCAAATCCAGTCTCAGACACTTGACGCTTACTAGCTGTGTGACCCTCAACAAGTCACTTAACCCTGATCGCCTCACCTCCCCCCCCAAAAAAGTAATATTTTCACATGTAATCATTTATGTCTCTCCAGTTACTATCTTCCATCTAATAGCTGTAGAAACATATTTTTCTATTAGTGGCATGGGAACCTGGGAAAGGCACAGGGGTAAATGAAAAATGTTGATAGAATTCATAAGACAACTTAAATAACCCAAAACATTCATCTTCTTAAAATCAAAAGGAGGGGTCAGCTAGGTGGCACAAACAAAAAAAAATCAAAAGGAAACATAAAATAAAATGCTTTAATGACATATCCAGAACTTATACATAGCATATAACCAACTTGTTTGCTGAGAAAGAAAAAAAAACAACAACAGAGTCATAGGCACTTTGCAAATCTTTAAATCACAATAAATGTATGAATTGTGATTATTGAGGCTACTAAATGGCCAGTGGATAGGATACTATATTTGATATCAATGAGACCTTAATTCAGATCATATCTTGGGCATTTAGTAGTGATATGACTCGCTCTGGGCAATTCACTTAACCTCTCTCAGCCTCAAATTCTTCATCTGTAAAATAGGGGATAACATTTACCTCACAAGGCAGTCATGAAAATTAAAAAGAGAATATATGTAAAGATGTGGGGGGTTGCTATCATCAAGACCCTATATAAATGCTAATGTCATCATAATTTAGATTATGGAGTTTTGTTTATTTTTATGTGTTGTGTTCCTTTTCCTATAATTTCATTTTTATTGCAAATTCCCATTGTAGCAGCTTTCTCCATTGAGATACACTAGCAACTTTTCTGTATTTTAAAGTCAGAACTGCTTCAGGCTCTGAGAAGTTAAGGGACTCATCCAGGAGATTTCAGATGTAGGACTTGAACAGAATTTTTTCCTTACTCCATGGCCAAAAATCCATCCATTACTAAACAATGCCTTTTAATTTAAAAAAAAAATTTTTTTTTTGGTGAGGCAATTGGGTTTAAGTGACTTGCCCAGGGTCACACAGCTAGTAAATGTTAAGTGTCTAAGGCCAGATTTGAACTCAGGTCCTCCTGAATCCAGGGTCAGTGCTCTATCCACTGTGCCATCTAGCTGCCCCACACAATGCCTTTTAATATTGTAGTTACTCTAATGGGAAAAAATGTATTATCCAATTATATGAAAGATTAAAAAATAGCGTTCAGTTCTTTCTCTTCAGAATAAAACCTATTTCAATATGTGTATACATATAAGGGTATGTTTGAAACTAAAAATTTGCCCTACAGCACTTACTTTTAAAATGGCATACTGTCCTACTTTTCTCACCTCAGTAGGAAATGGCAATCTTTCTCTGAGAGAAATGGATTTCCATCAAAGCCAGGGAAGACTTCAGCATAAAATATATGAAAAAGTGAGGTCTGGAGATTTGGGGAGAATGCTACATATGTAAAAACAGAGTCATTATAGAACTATTCTAACCTGTAATGCCATGTAGGAAACCCTTTCCAGATAAGTCTCACCTTAAATTGCTGTTTAAATGGTTCTGCCAGTCACCCTCTCTGTAGAATGGAACTCATCAAGTTTTGGCTTTATTCTGAAAATGTCTGATGTAGGTAACTGAGAAATGCTTTTTGTCATTGTTTTTATGTGAATGTACATTTCATGGTAAGATATTTCTTCTCAAGTAAAAAATATGTTCCTATATTTTGCTTCCTCCCTCACTGACCTTTTCATCTTGATGAGTCATCAGTCATTCAAGTGCTTACTATATGCCAAGTACTGTCCTAAGCTCTGGTGCTACAAAGGAAGGTAAAAGACAAACCCTGTTCTCCAGGTTCAAGTTTGAGACTGACAAGACGAAAACAACTGTATAACTTGCTAGTATCTTCCATCTGTTGATTATTTCTGGTTTGTCTTGTTTGTACACAATTGTTTTCAGGCTCTCTGTCTCAGACTATGAGCTCAAGAGCTTTCTCTGTATCCCTAGTGCTTAGTACAGAATATGGCACGTGATGACTTCCTGACTGACTACTAATCGAGATGCAAAGGTAATTGAACACCCTACAAATTAACCTAGTTCCGTTGTGTAAAGTCTTACTGTATTATTCAAATTGCATATGTGCTGTTCTCTCACATTTACTGTTTTTAATGCCAGTACTCTTCCTTTTAATGTAAACACATGTGCCTAAGGATTCAGATTACCTTGTTGGAAATCTTTTCCTTTTCTTTTCAGATTGTATTTGCTAAGTAGAATTTTAACTGTATATATTTTAGAGAATAGTAGAATAATCATGTAATTTAAACAAAACAGTTAAGGCAGAAATTTCTATATGTAGGTGGCCAGAGCTGATCAAGTCTCTCTAGTGTTGTGTTTGGTTTTTTTCCAGATGAGAACTATATGAGACATTCCTAATGCATCTTACAATTAATGAAGGACATTTATTTAACCATAGTAGGGGAAGGACATTCAGCCAAAGATACAGCACTTATCCAGTTGAGTACTTCCTTCCTGCCTCTCTGGTATGCATGATGTTCCCAGAGGCAAACTTCAGGGCCTCTTAGGTGCTACATCAGTAGCAAGCACCTTAGTCCTCCTTGTTGATCAAATCTCAAGAACAGCTTCAACATCTTTTAAAGAAAAGCACATGTGTCCTTAGATATTTCCCTTCTCCCTCCCTCTCTCCTCACCCCTCTCCATATATGTGTGTGTGTATGTACTTGTATTTATAAACACACATCTATACATATATGCATGTATATCTTTATATTCATGCATATACATATAGATTGTATATATGTATTATAAAGGTAGAAATGTATATACATACCTGCACATAGCACACATTTTACCTCATATGCTCTGTTACTAAGTGAAAATTAAAATCCCAAGTGGTCAAATACAAAGCCTAACATTACACTTCATTTTGTTTTCTTTTGACTGATAAAGGAAACAAAATATGCAAATGTAAACATTATACAAGGAAAAAACCCTCAAAATTAATTTGTGGCTTGTGAAGTATAGAACATTATTGTTTTATTCATGTGGATGCCCTATAAAATATTTATAATTAAGCTTATCCATCAGATAAGCTTAACCACACTCTACTGTCAGAGGAAAGGAGAAAAGAATCTTTTTAATGATTATATTTTTAATAATGCCTTAAACAATAAGCAAAGAATAAGGACCTAGATTGTGAGGTGTATGGTGTTTTTGCCCCATAATGATCCTCATGTTCAGAAGTCTGTGTGTACTGGCAAAATGAAATTAATTAGGCAATTAGTATTTTTTTCAACTTAAACTAAGGCTATGAATCAATCCAAGCTAAGTAGAAGGACATCTGGTAGCAACAGTTGTAATGGTAGGAAGATGGGGACCCTATTGGCCTAACATCAAAGATGTGCTAACTAATTAGGTAAAATTTTTTTTCCAAAAAAATTCTCAATTTTCTGTGGGCCAAAGTTGTCCCTCAGCGACATGTTGAGATACCCAGGACCTAAAAAATATTTTTCCAAAAGAGAACACATAAGATACACATTTACCCCTAAACCAAAGATAAGATATAGCATGCTTTAATACATCAAGGATCTATGATTTTGTGAATGTAGGTAATACTTACATTATCATAACACAGCCTCTCTATAACTTGTTAGCCATTCATTGACAACTTGATGGTACCAAAAAAACAAAAGAAAACAAACCAGCAGACTGCTTCTACTACTATTTATTTATTTCTATAAAATCAATTCGGCAAAATACATTATCAATTGGATATCCCTCTCTGAACTTAGCTAGATTGATATTTTGACAATGGACACAGTCAATGTTTCAGGGTCTTTTTACCTAGGCTTTTGCTTCTCTGACTGAAGCTAGTGTCATCTTCCACACTATGATGGGGAAAAGGAAGACTGTTGTGAAACATGGGGGAGTATAACTGTCTACACTGGATGGTGTAAGTGAAAAGAATTAGAGAGTCAACAAATCAAGTCAAGTCAACCATCATTTATTAGATACTTATATGAGTTAAGTGAAGTGCTAAGCTCTAGGAATATGAAGAAAGGCAAAAATAGAAAAGGGACAGTAAAAGAGAAAAGGGAGAGAAAGAGAAAAGGAAAGAGGAAAGAAGGAAGGAAAGAAAGGAGGAAACTCTCAAGGAGCCCACATTCTAATGAGTAGTTTTTTCATCTTTGTATGATAGGGACATAGATGAATTGGACCTGATCCATTGTTTTTGTTTGTTTGTTTGTTTGTTTGTTTGTTCCCCCCCGCAATGAGTCACTGTTTTAAAAGATGGAAAATGAAATGGGGAGAGGAGAGTATTAGAACTGTAAAAGATTATGGTGAGCAAAGATAAAGGAGACTACACTGAGAGGAAAGATCATCTAGATAGAAGGCAGGATTGTGATATTTCTACTCTTTCCATGAGTGCTTTTCTTTTAGAGAACAGATAAAAGGAAAGCTTTCATTTTCATAAGCAAGTGCTAGATGCAGACGAGAGAGGTTGAGTTACCACCCTGATTATAAGATTTTATTTAAGCCAGTGTAAAAATATTGGGGTCATATTGTAGCACAAAAGAAGCATTTATAGTAATGTTATACATGCAATTTAGGTATTGTTTTAAATCATGTAAGAGTGCTAAAAACTGGTAAGATTATTTACCAAGGCCATAAGGTCAGAAACTTAACTTTAGAAAAAAGTATAGCTCTTTGATCAGAGAAAGCAAGAGGAGTCTTCTCACTTTATTTGTTCCCTCCCATGGTGCAGATAACCCCTATTTGTGAGCTGATTAAGTAAAAATCAACATATTGCTTTTTCTTAGAGAAACAGCAAGGCTACCTGGAAATTTTTTTTGATGGCTTGGCTTTATTCTTTTATATGTCTGTGTATATTCCTGATGTCCTTTTCCAGGGTATCTTTGTGGTATGAAGGATATAAAAATGTGCAAAATGACTAATATTTAGAGAAATCAAATTAAAACAATTCGATATTCTACCTCACACTCATGAGACTTGCAAAAATAGCAAAACAAAAGGAAAATAACTATTGGAGCAGCTGTGAGAACACAGTCAACACTATCCATGTCTAGTGGATGAGTCTTTCTGGAAAGCAATAAACTGTCCATACACTTTGCCACAGCAATACCACTTCTAGAGCGAAGATATCCATCTGTAGAAAAAAATATCCATTCCAATACTTTTTCTTGTAACAAATAACTGAAAACAAAGGGAGTGTCCATCAATTGGAGAACTCTGAACAATTTATGTTATGTAGAATGTTGTTGGTGTTCAGTCATTTCATTTGTGTCTGACTCTTTGTGACCCCATTTGGTTTGGGGTTTTGTTTTTGGCAAAGATACAGGAGTGGTTTGCCATTTTCATTTCTAACTCATTTTATAGATGAAGAAACTGGGCTAAACAAGATTAAGTGACTTGCCCAGAGTCACCCAACTACTTAGTGTCTGAGACTTGATCTGAACTCAGGTTTTCCTGACTCCAGGCCCGAGCTCTATCTACTCTAACACCTAGCTAAACTATATGAAATGGAAAAGTAATGGAATATTACTGTTCCATAAAAAATGTTGAAAGGGATACAAAAAACTTTGGAAGATTTGTATAATCTATTGAAGAGTGATGTAAGTAGAAGCATAAAAACAATTTACCTTTCAAACTTAAGAACTCTGAAAGCATTGACCAATCAAGACTCTGGAGAACTTAGGAGGAAACCCTGATGTATATGTGATTGAAAGGTGATAGATAAAAGATAAAGAATAAGGCATACATTTTGGACATGATAAATGTGTGGTTTTGCTTAGCTTGAATTTGTTAAGAAGATTTTTTTTTCTACTTGGTGAAAGGAATTCAGTGGGTTAGAGAGGGCAGCTAAGAATAGGATCACCAAAAAGAAAGAAGGGCAATTGAAGTCTTGTTTTCTTTTGTTTTTTTTAAGGAGAAAAGACAACTTAAGAAAGGTCAAAAGGAAGAATGTAAAAGGATAGCTTTGAAAGCACCATATTGAATTTGTGATACACATTTTTAAGTAAGCTAAGTATAATAGAGGCTGACATTTTCACTCTCTTTTGTGTTATTTTGTATATGGAAATGCTATTTTTCATATTAATAGGGATAAATTTAAAGGCATGACAGTGATCACAGGTACTTGAAACCAGTATCTGGAGATTATAAACCAACAGTTCTGGCTGTGGCCAACAAAATAAATGTTAGCCCTTTCAAGCAATAATCTAGTTATGTTTTCAGAGGTTAGTCACCATTTATATTATTATCTATCATTTATTTATTTATTATTTGTTTATTTATTAATTCATTCAGTTATGTTTATTATTTATTTACCTATTATTTATTATTATCTATTAAAGAAATCTACTAAGATTCAGAGAAGTTATGGCCTATGTTAACACAGGTAGTAACTATACTAGTTAAAATCTTTAAGTTTAAAAAAAAACATATAGTAAGTACACATGCCAAACTTGGTATAAGAAAATGACTTATCCAAAAATCCATTCATTCATTCAATTAAAAAAATATTTATTGAGCATTTATATGTACAGTGTATTCTTCTAGGTACTGATAGAAATACAATGTTCCCATGAAATTTAATAATCTAATCATTCATATATGAGTACACAGATACTTATGAAAGAGATTAGGTAGCTCCAAATTTCTGGGTGTTATACTAATATAATCATAATATAAAATGAGACTCACATAACAAATGAGTTGAAATATTGGAGCAATCTGCAAAATGAAAATCCTATCATGAGTTGCTGACAAAATATGCATAGTGGAAGGAGGGCAAGACTTGGAGTTGGGAAGACCTGAGTTTGAATTATTCCTACAATAATCACTATCTCCTTAGCCATGCGCAAGTCATTTAGCTTTTTGTTGTTTCAGTTTCTTATCTTATATATATAGCTTCTTTTATACTTATAAATATTTTTTTATGTATAATAGGAATAATACCTTTAGTATTTATGTGGCAAAGTTGATATCAGGGCTAAATGAAATAATGTGTTGTTAAGGGCTAAAATTCTAGCTAGTCTGTCTAAAATATCTAAAGAGTAGTCGCCAATAAATTATAAGCTTTAGCAAGAGTTAGGCTTTTAAGCATTTATTAAGAAGAATAAGAATTTGGTAAAGAGATAAAGGCCTACATTCATCTATCTATTAAAGGGAGAGCACATTTCTAGCTCCGCTCTCCACCAGAGTCCAAAAGAAAGAGACCGAATCAGAGCGCCAGGCTCCCCCCTTCTTCCTCCCACCAGCAAACGTCACTTCCTGACGCCAAAGAAAAGACCCATGGTCTTGCCCTCAGAGACGTTCGCCTCATGGCACAGCTTTTCTACAGTAAGTCTCCAGCAGGTGACATCATTCCAATCGTTACAGTGTATAAAATACTTTGTATCCCCTGAAAGTAATATATAAATGTTAGGTATTGCTGTTGCTGTTTTCCTATTTGGGAAAAAAATTTTCACTTCTTATTATTTAATGTAGATATTGACTATTTGAATTGTCATTCACATAGAAAGAAAAAGGTTTGTCCATCTATAAAGGATTCTCTCTCTCTCTCTCTGCCTGTCTCTTTCTCTCTGTCTCTGTCTCTGTCTCTCTCCCTCTCTTTCTCTCTCTGTCTCAGACACACACACACACACACACACACACACACACACACAGAAACCCACACCTGAATCCAAGTCTTTCTGACTCCAAGTTTCATCCCCTGTTCTCCTGGCTGCTTTTAGGAAGCTCTGAAAGTTTTCTATGAATGCAAATTGTTATGTCCTGGATTATGTGTTTTAAAAGAGAAATCCATCCCCCTAAAAATGATCCAGGTCTTTAAGTAATAGCATTCAGGCCATGTTCAACACTTTACAGATGCCTGAGTCTTTTGAATGGATAACTATACTATACAGCTTGAGAGTAGGAGGGTAAAGGGAAGGGATGGCCCTTTCTCTTCAAGCAGTAAAGCAGACTTCCTATGTCTGTCCTCTAGAATGTGGGAGGATGTTGTGCTGTGTGGGGTCTGAATATAAGCTGCACCATTAAATATCCCTTAGAAAATGAAAATAATAGGCATGTATGGAAAATGTTTACAATATGGATTTGGTTTGAATCTCAACTCTTCTGGGCCACACACTAGATATTTGATCCTAGAAAAGTCATTTCACTTCTGTAGGCTTCTGTCTCCTCAACTCAAAATAAAGAAGATTTACTAGATGATCTCTGAAGTTCCTGCCATTTCCAAATCCTATGATCTTATTTTTTAAAAAAAATATGTGAGTGCTGCATCATTAAAGAAATGGGCAGAGGATTTTATTCCCTCATTCTATTAGTTACCCTGGCTTTGGGGAGGGTAACTTGGAACCTCCAGGAACAATGGTATCAGCAGTAGCAAATTCACATTCTTAAAGTTAGGTCTTAAAAAAGAAAAGATTGATGGAGATCATTCACAGATGCTATATTCAACTCCATCTTCTCTTTACACTTCCTCCTTTTCTTACTGTGAGAAAGTATATATAGATTGGACAAAAGCCAATCATAATGTGATAATGAGCTGCTTTCAGGTTTGGTATGAGCTATGTTTGAGAGGTAGCAACGGAATGGAATGCCAATCAGGAAGATGAGTCTTCCTGAATTTAAATCTGGCCTCAGACACCTAGTAGCTGTGTGACCCTGGGAAAGTCACTTAACCTTATTTGCCTCATTGTCCTCATCTGTAAAATGAGCTAGAGAAGGAAACGTCGAAACACTCCAGGATTTTCAACAAGAAAACCCCAAATGGGGTCACAAAGAGTGGGACATGACTGAAAACGACTTAACAGCAACAAAGTGTTAGAATCCAAAGCATAAACAGACCAGATAGCATGAACCAGCAATAGAACCCCTTCTGCTGGTATCCTGGATTATTTCTCACAACTTCATTAGAAGTTGCCTTCTGAAAATCTTAGTGATGGATGTAGTCTTTGCTGTTCCCATGGTTACAGTTTACTCAATAACTCCAGGCTGTCAAGAATTGACTTACTCCCAACCTCCTCAGTGAGACAAGTTCTGTTGCTGAGCAGAAAGTGTGTGAGAAGTACTTGCCTAGAAATGACTTTGGCTCAGTTGCTAGTTCTAATTTTGGTTTTGATGCTCTATTACCCAGGGCCCTTACCTAGATGATAAGACTTATTCATGAAAGAGATCTTAAAGATCAACTAGCCCTACCAATTCATTTTATATATGAAAACAACCGAGGCCCAGGGAAATGGAATGACCTGAAAGCCTAGGTCCTCTAACTCCAAATTTACCTCTCTTTCCATCTGACCTATTTTCATCCAGACTCTTTGGCCTGGGTTTCTGATTCATGATTTCCCAGTCTTCTAGCCCGGATTCTTGATTTCATTTGCTTGACTTTCCATCCTCCTAGATTTTTCATGTAAAATAAATGCATGAATAGGAATAGTAAGAGATAGGGTCAAAAAGCTGAAGAGACATTGAAGATCTATATATTAGCAAGATCAGGATTTAAAATTTAACCTAGTAGGCAGGAGAGAGCCACTGAAGGCTTCTTAAGGGAAGTGATCAGGTTAATTAAAATTATTTATTTAGTCAGAAGTATTGAAGATAGAGAAAGAATAGATTGGAGACAGGAATACCAGTTAGGAATTGTTTAATAATCTAGACAAGAGAGAAATGAGAGCCAGAAATAAGATGGTTGCAATGGGAATAGAGAAGAGAGAACAGAATAGAAATAATGGAGCAATAGACTCCATTGGGCTTTGCAGCCAAAGAGATATGTGGTATTATGGACAAAAAATCATTAAAGATTATTGTTGTTATAAGTCTAAGAAGATATAAATTGGCGAGTCATCTGCACAGAGGTGAGAATTAAAGACACAAAGTAGTTAAGACAACCAAGAGTGTGTAGAGGAAAAATATAATAGAGTTAAGGGCAGAATCATGAAGGACATCCACATTTTAGGTATGGAAGGAGGATGAAGAGCCAAACAAAAAGACAGTGTAGCCAGAGATATAGGAGAAGCAGACAAATATAGTATCCCTGAAGCCAAGTCAGTAAGGGGTATTACAAATGAGAAAATGCTTCAAAGTGTGGAATAAAATATGAGAGGGAAAGAAGAATGAGAGGAAAAGGATATTCAACTATACATAGATGTCATTAAGGACTCTGGAGAGAGCTATTCTGATAGACCTGTTTGGGGATGGAGATCAGTAAACAAATACAAAAATCACATTATCTACACTTTCTCTTGGGAAAGCCGAGGAAGGAGAATAATGTGTGTGTGGAGGGTAATAGATCAAGGGAAGTTTTGTTTTATCATGGAGAGACTTGAACATATTTATAGGTTAGGAAAGAAACCAATGGAGAGATTTTTAATTTGCATCAGAGAAAGGGTGTGATTATTCCTGTAGTCACAAATAGGATAGGATTTTCACTTTTAGAGAAAGGGGCTAGTCTTAGAGTAAGGAAGGAGGTTAATTCTTCCTCATACACCCAAAGAAAGAATGTGAAGATAGGTAAGGGCATTAATTAAATTTAATAAGCATTTATTGAGCACCTGTTGTTGTTTGTCCTTTGTTCCTGAAGAGGATTATGACATTAGGGTAATGTCAGGACTTGCACTGAATTGGATTTAAGTGAGGAAGGGCTGTGCAAGGTCACCAGCCTCACTGGATCTTCCAGAGCCATCTGGGTCCAGTGACAAGATACATATCAGGATAACTGGAGATGTCCCTGGATGTATTAAGCATCTACTTGGTAGAAGTCACTGGGCCCACAAGGTCTCAAATCTTGATGACTCTAGAGGGTGTAGATAAGGGAAACAAATGGAGTTTACCTTAGCATGTGTCAATTTCAGGATGTTAGGGAGTGAGGTCATCTGCTGAAAGTATGGAGTAGAGAGTTGAGAGTTTAAAAAAGAAATAGAAAATTTGAAATAGTTCTTCTGGGTGCTCAATAAGAGATAGACAGATGGTTGCTGTGAAGCAACAAGGGCCATTTACATAGCACAAATTAATTGTTGAGGTAATATGCACTGTTTTATAACAACTCATTTAGCAATGTGAAACAGTATGAGAGTAGGACTCAAGAAGACATCCTGGAAACCTATATGGAGTTGAGCATTAAGAAAAGCTAGAAATGGCAGAGGGTCAAAGTGGCAACAGACACAATAGAATAAAAGGGTGACACTATTGAAGTGCCTGGGTTCAAGTTCAAGATTAAATAGCAAATCGTAGAAGCATCCTTTCCTAAGGCAAGAACTGGCATACAATATAAATAACGAGTTAGGTAAACTTGAGTTATGGTTGAAATAATGATAAGAAATGATGCACGATGATAAAATAACATATGTTACAATCAAAGTCAAGTTCTTGCAAATGTCAACATTTTCTAACTTATCTTAATATTAGCTAGAGAGGTCTGACTGCAGGAAATCTTGGAAGAACAAACATTTCCAACACTGTTATCACTAAATTAGCACTAGCCATTATTAGCATTTCAAATGTGTGGGTGAAACCACTTTAAACCCATTTAATGAGCTCGCCCTCTTTGATTATTCTTCACAAGATTCATCCTTAATTAGACAAACTAGTTAGGCTATATATGTAAGCATTCCTGTGTGTATACACATAAGTGACTGTGTCCATTAAAAAAAAAAATACGGTATTCAATGGATCCAGCCAGTTTCTTTTTTCCCCCTCCCAAACAAAACAAAAATGTATATTTCCAGGTTATTTTCAGCTTTGCTTCTAGTCATTGTCTCTGAGGTGAAAATCATATGTACTTATTCTCTTTCAAGAAAATAAATATACTAAATGCCTTGAATTGTATTTCTACAGTTTTTATTTGTTGGTGTTATTCAAGGATTTCTTGGAACAAAAAGGTTGGAGTTCAGATTAGCATGTAAGATTATCCTCAAGTATTCACTAACTGAAGATTTTTACTAAATGGCATTTAATAGCTACAAGTAATCCTTTTACAAGTGTACATCATTGATCTTTTATGTAGGTAATAAGTCATTTTCCCTAATAGTATCCATTATACTTAAATAATTTTAACTGAATGTGTTATTTCATTAGTATGAGGAGCTCCCAGAGATGAAACTTTGCCAATGCATTCATTGCTCAGCAATAGCTGTTTTAGAGAATCACCTGGGGGCACAGAGAGATTAAGGGACTTGCTCTTGGTCATTCAACCTCTATAAAATAAAGGTCTGACTACAACTGTCTTCTTTTTTCTGAGGTTCCCTCTCTAGTCACTCCTCCTTGGTTCCTTCCCCCCCAACCCCCCAAAACAATTTTAGAGCCTCAATTCATGGAATAGTTGTACTAACTAGTAATATTTTAAAGCACTCTATGGCATCCATTTAAAAATATCTTTGTAACAATGTCAAAATACCTGTCAAAATAGTTAAGCCTCTCATCACTCATTTCTTTTGTTTTTTTATTTTTTATTTTGGGGAAGGGCAATGAGTGTTAAGTGACTTGCCCAGGGTCACACAGCTAGTAAGTGTCAAATGTCTGAGGTCAAATTTGAACTCAGGTCTTCCTGAATCCAGGGCCAGTGACCTCACTCATTTCAAATGAACAATTACTCTAGACTACAAGAGAAGGACTGTCTTAGTACTTACCAAAACAAGAAACAAAATGGGGAAACAAAATGGGGCAAAAATTATAGGGCTGAAATGTCCTTACAGGAAAGTCATAGCTAGCTGGCACAGTGGATAGTAGGGCACTGGGCCTAATTTCAGGAAGACTCTTTTTCCTGAGTTCAAATTCAGCCTCAGACACTTAGTAGCAGTGTGTTCCTAGGCGAATCACTTAACCCTGTTTGCCTCAGTCTCTTCATCTTGTTATGGGGAAATAGAGTAGGGGTTTGGGATAGGGGTAGGGGTTCTTAGGAATTTCCCTTTAGAGAATTACACCCTCTTGCACACAAAACCAAATAGAATAAAATAATAATTTATTTAGGTGCTAAGGAAAGGAAACCAAGAGAGGAATCCTTGGACTTCTCATGGGGAGAAGGCATGGCACAGAGCATGGCTCTGAGATACTACCTCCACAAGCAGGAGACAAGCAGATACTTTTATAGAGGACTGGTGGGGGTGATCATCTGACTGTGTTAAGTTTCCCTTATTGGGGGAGGACCATACACCACTGGTGGTAGCTGGGAGAGTTGGGTGAGGGGTGGCTGCGGATCTCTCAAACCATCTCTCTCCTCCACATGCCACAAAGGCAGCAGCCACAGCTAACCTTATCTCCCCAGGGGTGGGGGAGACTGGAATGAAGGGTGGTGGTCCTGGAGTTAGCTTAGTCCCAATCAGGTGCCACTTATCTCTTTAGGTGTGGCTGTCCTTTGGTTTAGTTTCTCAAGGAGAAGGTTCTTTGATTTACCCCAGAGAACTTCTGGGGTGCTAGGCCCATACCAGAGAACTTCTGGGGTGCTAAGCCCATAACAATCTGTCAAATGAGCCAGAGAAGGAAATGGCCAACCCCTCAGGTACCTTTACCAAGAAAACCCCAAATGGGGTCATGAAGAGTTGGACACAATGGAAAAACAACTGAACACCCTAGACAGATTAAAAACCTACTTAATTCTTTAAAAACAAATTCATTTCCTCATTTCTTAACCTTACAGGGTTTAACAACCTACCAGTTCTGCCTTCTACTTAACTTAAGCTCATTTCTTCTTGTTGTAGTCTCACAAAGATAAAGAACATCTGGTTAACATCTTCTTGGTAATAAACTTCCAGATTTCCTCACTTTTTGAGGAGAATTTGCACCATTATTCTTAGAAAATGACATTTTTATATAAAGAAGTTCCTTTTGCCATCTGACTGTTGGATACATAGTTCTTCATAGTGTCTAGACACTATTGCATTTTCTGGAGGTTTTCATAATTCTAGAATCATCCCTTGTTCTGAAATTTTGTTGTCAGTTATTATATTTGTACAGCAGAGCATAATTTGTCCTCAGATAAAAACAATTATAAAAACAAATTTCAGAGTCTTAGGTGTTTCATGCTTTTGGGAACAAATACACAGTATAATTCTAAAATGTGATTTTGAGTTCATCCAAATACCAAATATTAAAGTAGACAATGTTACTAACTGTCTGCCAGTGTCAATTCTGCTTTGAAATAAAACCATGGAGCAATTTTATGTTTTCAACAGAGATCAGGTTTGAAAAGCTCTCACTGAGCTAATTAAAATAAGGATTTCCTTGGGAAAATACTGGCACATTTTTCAAATTATTAACACCAAATATTAAAAACAAGAATTCAAGACTGTGAATAAACATAATTGAAAACCCACTCAGGAGGCCTGTGAAAGGAAAATTATGTCTATCAATTACGTATTCTTTATTTACAAAGTTCTCTTCTCTTTGCTCATAAAATATTATTTCTGATATAAATGCCTTCATTGTGTTTTCAAAGATTTCAACTCAAGGACTGAAAAAAAAAATTACTTTGCCCACAATTCAGAATCTAATGCTGATGGGTCTTGGCATGAATTCAGATTTTCAATTGAATTAACAGTTAAAGTCATTTAAATAATGGATCCATTTAAAAATGGAAATGATTTAAATACAGTCTTTTGAACAATAGAAAATGGAGTTCTAATGTGTCAGCTTTATTTTCATCAAATCCAAAGAACTAATATTCATGACTATACATACATTTTTAGTAGAAAACAAAAGCCACAGCAATACTGAAGTACTTAATTAAGAAGCTGTTAGCAACACAACAGCATTAGGGTAAAACACATAATGTGCTTTACAATGGAAAATAGGATAGCTGCACTCTACAAATTTGCCTAGCTGAATGCGCAGGTAGATCAACATTCTAGAGTATTAAATCATTCCTCTTAAATTAAGTACAACTGGCCCATGTAAATGATAGAATAATGTACTCAGAAATATCAGAGCTAGAATCAGAAGGGATTGGAAGTATTAGCCCCATCAACAGAACTAGCCAAAGATGGCTTAATTAGTAGGCATTGCTATCTCTGATTGCTAGTCTCTTGGAAATTGTGCTACTGTTTGGATAGAAGAATAGACTTTAAGCTGGAGTTCTATGAAGTGGAGGTGAAGAGAGGATGCCTTTCAGGCTTATGAGAGACAGCCTAAGCAAATGACGAAATAGCAGATGGGGTAGTGTGGGTGAGGAACAGAGAAGACAGTTTGTTGGAAAGTTTCAAGGAGATAAATTTCGGCTCATTTAAAGAAAATTCTCCAAAGAATAAGAGGCATCCCATATTGTAATGCATTGCCTCAGGAGATATCTTCCTGAGGGGTTTTCAAATAGAGGTTTGATGATAGCTTCTTGTGTTTGTTGTACATAAGATTCTCAATCAGGTTTAGGTTTATACTAGATTGTTGCTGAGCTACATCCTTGAATCCTTTCTGTAGCTACATAAATAGGGGCCACTTTCCTGTGTTTTGGGAAGAAATGCTCTGCTTCTCTAGTATTAAAAGTAACACTTTCCTTACTTTGGAATTGGCCTGTTAAAAAGCTATCTACCACAAGGATGTGATGCAGAGCGCTAGAGTGACCGACTTGTTTGGACCTGCCTCTTTTTTATCCACTCTGAGAGGGGGGAAAAAGCAAAACAAAAACTTACAGTTGAGATTAATGAAATAAAGGCACCAATAGTATTAATTAAAATCAAAAAGGATGAACATATGGTCTTTACACAGCTGGAAGTATTTGGGGGGGGAACATCAGTTCATGTGTTTAGAAAGGCAGCTCTGTTGCAAGTCACCTGTTTACTTTTCTGACAGAACCCACACACATGCAATATATATATATATATATATATATATATATATATATATATATATATATATAAAACATCTGTATGTATATATTATATATGTGTGTTGTCATGACTAGGTGTGTTTTTTGTTTAGAGTAATTTGGGCTATTAAATTATGCCATAGTTTTTTCAATGCCTGTTGTAGGCAGAGATGATCGAAATTTAACTGACTTAATATTATCTACATAATGTATGTCCCCTGAGTCCAATAATGCTAATCATGACATCCAAATGGCAAGGTCATCTTTTCCTGCTTTTTCATCATTTTTGTGCCATATGTTTCTCCACCCCAACTCCCACAGAAAATGGAAAAGATGAGAAAGGAAAATAATATATCCTCAAGTGTAGAAACAGACTGGACAAACCACTATTGTTTTTTACCACTTGTCCTAAATTATTTAGGTCTTATTCAATAACTTATTGGTAATTGAACATCTTTGACTTTATAATTTTATGAGTGGCTCTCTTCTCTGGGTTTTTCAATTAATAATTATAGAACATATATCAGTTAATGTCCAAAGCTTATCTACTAAAACCCTACCCTGGTGCTTCATTGTAATGTGGAACTAGCCCTTGAGTCTTGAAGGAATTGCTAGTGGAGAGTAAGGCATCAGCAACAGTAGTTCTGCTGTTGTCTATAATTCTGTCATCCAAGGATAAGCCTAGTACAGTTTGGAGAATTACAATCTAATGCTAAAATTTTCTCAGCTATTGATGAATTTCCTTTTTATGCTGCAAACCACTCACTAAAATCATAAATTAGGATTCACAGACATTATGATTTATTAACTATATGACTTTGAGAGAGTCATTTAACTTTTCAGTGATTGAAACAATCATTTATAAAGTGGGGATAATAATAGCCCCTGTCTCACAGGGTTTTTGTGAGAATCAAATGAGTTAATATATGTAAGACATTTTGCAAATCTTGTTGAAATATAAGTGCTAGCTACCATCAGTAACAGCAACATCACCCTCATCATCTGCTTTAGGAGAAGTCGTTTTCATATTGATGAAACCACAGAAGTCCAAGACCAAAGACAACACCTGCCCCAAACCTGAGTAATAAAATGGATGACCCCACAAAAATGGAATTTTGTACAGCACTTAAAATTGCTTTTTAATGCAATGTATCATTTTTCCTAAAATTAAAGTAATTATAAACATCATTCATCATCATGGAAATTATATAAGCATAGTGCTATAATTACTGCTAGTGTAATTGTTTCTTTTTTTATTCAAATAATTTAAATAAGTATTCATATAATGTCCATTATAAGTCTAGTCCTTATGTCATATACTCTATAGAATGGAAAAGAGATATAATACATCAGTCAGCTCAGTATCTGGCACATAGTAAGCATTTAATAAATGTCTGTCTGTCTGTCTCTCATAGTTCTTTCCCCTCCAGGATAGATGGATAGATCCTGAGTTTTGTTTTGTTTTGTTTTGGCTTTCACAGTACAAAATGGATGCTCTTTCCAATATGTTACTTAGCTACAGAGTATGAAGAGAATGGGAACAGGAAAGGCAAGCATGAATTTAGAAGTTAATATCTGAGTCAAGTGGGTTACACATAAAATACAGAACTAGTGTTCATATGCCTCCATGAAGAGGCTGGCAAGCCAGTAATTGTCATTTTCCCTTGTCTTGTTGCCAAAACTATTAGCCTCCCAAATCATGTAAATAACTCATTCAATCTATTAAGGCAACATTATCTCATCACTCATCCTTTCATTTAATGTTTTCTTTAATGAAAATATTGAGTACACATATATTTTATCTAGGTAGATAGAGATAGACATCTTCAGGTCCTTTGATTTTTTTTTTAGAGAAACTTGCAAACAGAATTCCCAAAGCAATTGCTGAGATACAGCATTTTCTGCATAAATTTGGAGAACACCATTATGAATAGTATAAAAATCATAGAACATCCAACTTAGAAGGGACATTAAGTATCATATAATATGGCAATATTACCTTAGATATAAAGAATATTAGACACAGTTTATAATTTGCCTAAAGTCATATAACAAATTAGGTAGCGTAGCACATTCTAGAAGCTAAATTTCTAGAAGATGAGCCCTCCATCTGTACCATTGTACATGACCTTAGTTTTTAATATGGACCACATTTTCTGAGTGATGAAATGGAAAGATTACCTATAAAATTAAGGCTGAAAAAGCTAAATATTTATATGGCACTGTGTCTCTTTTACCTAGTTCATTAGTCTTGACTTTTGAAACAGCTACTAGGATTTATTTATATAAAATACCTTAGTGGTTTGTTGTAAAGGAACAATCATTCACTGATGTGCAATTCATCTACATTTCATGGTGATTGGTTTTAAATCATTTCTTCATGACATTATATCTACATAAAAAAGAAAAATTCATTTTCTTCCCTTTCTCTCCATCCATTACCTCTTGCCACTATTCAGAACATTTGTTCACATATCAGCACACTTAAGTTACCATAACAAACCAAATGTAACACAGTCAAAACTATACAAGATAAGAAAATAAGTTCCTTGTCTAGAGAATGTTGTGATTTGGTTAGATTTCCCATTTAGTATTCTCTAGAGTCAAGTCATGAACCCCTAGACCTTTTCTACTTAACATTTTCACTGATAACCTAAATGATAAAAATATGTTTAAACAATGTGTGAATGATTATAGAACTGACTGGAAAATAGGTTAAAATTTTTTAAAAGATGTTAATTACTTGCTTCTTTTCAACTACTTCCCTAGTTAATTCATGGTAAATAAATGTCATTTTATTAGTCTGGGTCTCAATTTCCTCATGTATAAAGCAAAGGTAGTTGAATTAAGTGGTTTTAAGATCCTCTGAAATTCTACAAAGTGACATTTCTGTAGTGCTTTAACGGTTGCATAGCACTTTTTGTAGCTTATTTACCTCTTGGAAACTTGTCCTCTCCTGAGATATGTATAATTGATATTATCATCCTCATTTGATGATGAAAAACTGACTGAGAGCAGTTAAGTGACTTCAACATGGTCATACAACCAGTAAATGGCAGAAACAGAGCTGAAGCCCAGTTTTCTCCTGAGATATTTATTTAAAAAAAAAAAAGGTTAAGTACAGTGCCTAGAACATAGTAGGTACTAAATACCATAATGCCTCCTGAGCCTATTGATTCATAACTGTCTATGCTTTCATGGAAAGGTGAGTTAAAAATGAAAGAGGGGGGCAGTTAGGTGGTGCAGTGGATAGAGCACCGGCCCTGGAATCAGGAGTACCTGAGTTCAAATCCGGCCTCAGACACTTAACACTTACTAGCTGTGTGACCTTGGGCAAGTCACTTAACCCCAATTGCCTCACTAAAAAAGAAAAAAAAATGAAAGAGGAGGGGCAGCTAGGTGGCACAGTGGATAGAGCACTGGCCCTGGAGTCAGAAGGAACTGAGTTCAAATCCGGCCTCAGACACTTGACACTTACTAGCTGTGTGACCCTGGGCAAGTCACTTAACCCCCATAGCCCCGCAAAAAAAAAAAAAAAAAGGAAAAGAGGAAGAAGAAATCCTAAGATACCAACATGTCAAACAATGAACAAGCATTTATAGGATTTAGAGTTGGAAGGAACCATCGAAATCATCTAGTCCATCCCTTTCATATTACTAATGTTAAAACTGAGACCTGGATTATAAGAAGGGATAGGCTCAAAGGAAGAGATAGGAAGGAAAAACAATAGTATTCAAAAAGATTTCCTGACTGATTTCCAGTGGTCTTTCATTATAATCCTCCATTTCCTTCTCCTTTTCACAGTGCAGAATCAAATAAAACTAGATTTGGAAAAGTAATGAAAGTAAACTCAAATACTTTCAAAAGAGAAAGAACCATTTCTGGGCTCTGCCACTGAAAAGGAGATGGAGCACTTAGAGAATATTCAGCAGAAGGACATGAAAATTAATGAGAATTAGAGACCATATTTCCCCGTGGTTTATGGCTTCACTATAATTCTCAGGTATTAGATTATCAATAGTTTCAATTGGAGCCATCCATTTAGCATCACTCCTTTCGTTTTCACAATTCTAATATCAATAAGGCAGATTGTCACTTATGAATTGTAGTCAAATAATTAGGACAGCTTATGATAACAGCACATTTCAAAACAAATGTGAAATGACAGATTTTCAGTGGATACCCTGTCAAATGATTTAACTTATTAATGAAATGGACAATATTGCACAGTGGAGTCATGATGCAGTCATATTTAAAATACCCATGTTAAAGTTTCAAATCTAGCATTTTCTGTCTGTGTAGCTGTAGGCAAATCATGTAACTTCTTTAAATTCAGTTTACTCATTTGTAAGATAGAGGGGGGGATCAATGATGTGAGGAAGGCAGGCTGTAAACATTTAGATGCTATAGAAATGTGAGTCAGCTAGGAGAAAAGTTGGGGAGGAGGGTTTCTAGCACCTGGGAATGGTTTATAATGCATTAGCTTACAACAATGTGAAGCTTTTAGAAAGCTTGACATAGATTGGAGGTGGTGCATAGTTGGGGAGATAAGGAATCAGCCTGCAGTAGCCATCACTTAGAATTAAATGATGCACCAAATTCCTCCTCATTTATGCTCAAATGCTCTGGAGTTCCATTTACTGCAGATGACCTCAGTGGCAAAATGTGACCCTTTCTACCCTGTGTATATTGTTCCTCCTAACCAAATGCCTATCTATGGGGATGAGTATTTATTTTTCTACTTGATTACGAGGCTTGAACCCTTCAGTTCCCTAGTCAAGCAGAGACTTACTTATGTCTGTGTCCTGGTGTCAATGCTTCAGGCAAACACTCTACAAAACTTTCCCAACTGTTTTAAATAATGTTTTGTCCATTTCACTTCACACCCATAAAATTGGCTTTAAGTTTCAACTTTGTTTGAAACTCTCTGGCTTCTAACCTCTCTAACCTGAACCAGATGGGGAAAAAATAGTTCATCAAAACAATTTTAAAACATGTTGACCTTGTCCACATGTTACACTGTCGAGGTTTACATAATTCTAAAGAGGGAAGCCAAACCAAGGTCTTCATTTTCCTTTCCTCAGGGCACACCTTGCTAAGAAAAATATGAGAAGACATACACCCATAAGTACACATAGACAAGTTTTTGCTGTTTAGTTTGTGTTCTTTTGTTATGAGGTATTTTTTGTTCTTTCCAGAGGGTTTTTTTGTTTATTTGTTTTTTGTTTGTTGGAATCATCTTAAAACCTCTTAAAGTAGGAAAAGAAGTTACCCACCCCCCACCCCCCGGGAAATGATTCAATCTCTTTTACCTTTTACAAATTTGTTCTGGGACTCCTCGTTAACATGTTTAGTAGAGAGTGTCACAAAATATGTTCTTTTCCTGGTCCTTTGTTTCAAATTAAACTTTATGAGATTAGCTTATTGACTTAGAGGGAGAAATATATGATGATGATGTAACAGGTATTGACTGATCCACTCTAACAGTTGGTACGGGGACAGTCAATTACAAGGATTTTATTTATCTCTGGAATGCCCCACTCCACATTTCAGGGAGACTGGAGTTTTGGTTGTAGAAGGAGTTCAAGAAGATGGCTGTGATTATTACTGCCTTTTTTATCTTCAAAAAGTCTAATATATAGATATAGATATAGATAGATAGATATGTATGTATATATGTGTGTGTGTGTGTGTGTGTGTGTGTGTGTCCCAGATCTGAAAGGTAAGAAATTCAGTCTTCATGGGCTTGCTCTCCCACCCACAAAACCCTTACAAAAGGTATTAACAGATATTAAGCAAATATATTTATCAAAGCAAGCAGTAAAACAGAAATCAGAAAAGTCATACTCATGACTTTATACAACAGAACATGCCAGAGTCAAGTGGCTTTGTGACCCAGGTGTGGAAAGAAATCAGAGCTCATCTATATCTCGCTCCAACAGGGATGTCTTTCAGTTACTGGCAAATCCACTTGGGTGGTGAATGGTGCAACACTGATGATAATGACGATGATGATTAGAGGCTCACAAATAAATTGTTCTAATTTCAGTATATATTCTAGTTCAATACAGAAGTGAGCATGGAATAAGGAAAGATATGAGATAAAAATAACAGATACAAAAGGAAACTGATAAGAGAAAGAGATCATTGATATTGATGAATAAATGTGAAAGTCCTGAAGTAGAATCATCAGAGTGACTGCCAAAAGACCTCCATTACACCTAAAAATTGTGTCCTGAATAAATATAAATGAATCCTTCAAACATTGAACCCATTCCAGAAAACATGAGAACTTCACTTAAGTAAGGACAGAACATTTTTATCTCTTCCTTTGTAATTTTTCATTTCATATATTCCCAATTTTTATATTGTCAGTTATATCTGGGTTTGTAGATGACCTATTAATTGATTTTTTTTTTAAGAAAACATGATCTAACACAGCTGACAGAGCATTGTGAAACTCTTTATGTCTTGTTTGAACCAACTGGCCACTGTGCTCCAGTATTACACAAAATCCCAGTGGATAGACTGTAAATCTGATATTCTGTTTCAAAGATCTTATACAAACTTGAAACAGATACATTGGCAATGAATTGAAGGGCTTTTTCCCTATCGTATTCAACCACAAGTGAAACTGAACAGTTTCCTAATTTTGTAATATTAGCTGATTACTCTCATTCCTTTTCACTTTATACTATATAGATAAAATAATGCTACAACAAAAACCATGGCAACATTTTTTTTCTTGTAACTCAAAAGTGCTAAATACCTTCCAATGTTTCACATTTCAAGAGACATTTATTGTCATGGAATCCCAGTTTAAAAAAAAAAAAGATTTGGAGAGTCTCTTGGAATCAGTGTCATTGTGATTTAACTTGTATTAGTATTAAAATATGTTGATAATTTTGCTTTCTAAATAGCTTGCTTATTCATAGTTCATCTGCTTCCCCTCTACAAAAAATAATTTGAAAACTTAGCCTGTATTAAAACTAGATAATATTTAAATAATGCTTACTATGTGCTAAGCACTCTGCTAAACAATTTAGATTATCTCATTTCATCTTTACAACAGCCCTTGAGAGTAGGTTCTATTATTATCCCCATTCTTACAGATAAGGAAACTGAGGCAAACAGAGTAAGTGGCTTGGCCACAATTACATGGCTAGTTAGTATCTAAAGTCACATCTGAACTCAGATATTCCTGACTCAGCACTCTATCTACTGTGCCACATGCTCTTTGAAGGCATTTTATTTTGTCTTCTTTTTTTTTATTCCCCATGATGCTTGTAAAACATGTTGGTCTACATAGTGGACACACGCAAATTTTTCAGGCATGCTGCTTAGAGGAAGAGCAAGTCAGGTGAACTCTTCAGTGAATATGCCCAGATAAACTTCTTAAATAGAAACCTTGACAGCAAATACCTCCTTAAGTCATACACCATCATTCTTATTTGTATGATTGTATTGGCTCTTTCTTGCAAGTATGAGATTGTCCCTCATAGATAGGTAGAATATTGGGCAGAAACTGAACACAACTAGCCCAGTCCATTTTGTTTCATGGCAGTCACATACCCTTGGGCCTTGGTCACCTTTGTTGTCCAGTGTCTGTCATTGACACTGCCATTTATTGTAATTAAATGACATACTGGAGAAGATCCTAATTTAACAAAACATTTGATGGCTTTCTCTGTTTAATATGTCTTGAGGAAAACTCATTAAGCACCTAACATTTACTTAGTTTTGGGGAGCATTAAGTTAATTTTATGGCATATAAGATTATCAGGTTGGACAACCTCCCAGAAGAATTAGGAAACATGGTGCTACAAGAAATACTCTGAACCCAGGTGTGGGAGGAAGGGGACTGCAGAAGTGAGGCAGGTCAACAATGGAACTTCATTCTGAGAACTTAGTTATTTGACTAGACTAACCAAGTTGTTTCAAGTCAGTGACCTGGGAGTGACTTTCTAGATGCTGGTGGCCCTTCTAAGAAATAAATGGGGCCTTACTCCTTTCTGGAATGTGCAATTTGTGGCAAGACAAGTGCATCCCATGATTAATCTATTGAAAAAATTCCATCTTGAAAGGTCGAGACAAGAAAGCCAGGAAGAAACAAATTTATTATAACACACTAACTCTTTAGCTGTGAAGTGTGGCTTTGTTTTGTTTCTCTTTTAATAGATTTCTTGGTCAGGAAAGGCTCTAGATGGTGACTGTTTTCTTGACATCCAAGCCCTTTCTTCAAAGTTGGAGTAGGAAATTCTGTATGCGTAGAACAATAGAGTGACAATTCGTTTCAATTCAGCAAGCACTTATTAAATAGAAACTTTGTGGTTAACATGAAAAAATTGAAAAAAATTTAGCAAAAGAGCAGTCCCTATATTTGAGTCTCACACAAGGGGAAGATGAGACAGAGACATATAATAATAAATAAAAATAATGGTAAATGTGATAAGTGCATAGGAAAGGTATAAACAAAGTTTCAATGACAACATTCAGGAAAGAAAAAAATGAAACATTCCCATGGAGGAAGATGCCAGAGAAGACTCCAGGAGAGACCCAGATCTTGAAAGATGGGGAAGCGTCAAGAGACTGGACAATGGAGCATATTCCATTGAGGAGACAAGAGGTAATGAGGTCCTGTACTTGTAAGCTGAGAGCAGAAGCAGAAGGACAATAACATTAAGTTCCCCTAATTACTTTGTTCTTCTCGACGGTATGGCAAGTGGTGTCTGCCTCTTAGAGAAGTGAACTGAGTCTAAAATTTTGCTCCTTACATGTCTAGGGTCCCAAATGACATATAGGAACTAGTTGATTATTGCCAACCACAGTGGAAGAATTAGAAAGATTAAAGGAGTGGTACTCAAAGCTTCTTGCTCTCAGATCCCCTTATTATATTAAAAATTATTGAAGACCTCAAGGACCTTTTGTATATATGGATTTGATAGATGATAGATAGATAGATAGATAGATAGATAGATAGATAGATAGATAGATAGATAGATAGATAGATAGATAGATAGATAGATAGATGATAGATGTATTAGAAAATTAATCATCTTAGTATTATTATGAAGGGTCTCAGGAACATCTTAGGGCCTCTGGGCCATACTTTGAGGACCACTGGCTTGGAAATTGTGTATGTATGTGTGTGTTTGTGTGTTCACATGTGCGTGTGTTTGTATGTATCTGTGAAAGCAGGGAATGAGAAGTTACCACAAGAACTCTACTTATTCTCTGTTCTTCAAAGGACATCCTCCTGAAGTCTCTTTTCTGGTTGTATCCTCAAAAGCTAGCACAGTACCTTACTTGCAGTAGGCATGCCACAAATTCTTATTGGATTCAGTTGAAGTGTTCGGGTCAAGGAGTGTGTGATGGAAATAATCATCAGTTCTTCTCAGGATAGAACAATATGCTCAGTGACCCTGTTTCACAGAAACTGCCAGTATCAACTGCCTTTATTCCTTGCTGCAGATGGTAACACAAGGGGGAAAAAAGTCTCCGTGTGGGAATCCTTTTTACAAGACACTCTTCCATCATCCCTAACTTAGTCATGTATTTCCATGCCAGCAAAATTGCATGAGCTGTATTACCTTTACCAATGGTGATAGTTCACTTTTTTTTAATTTCAAAGCCATGTGTTTGAATAATGGGAAGAATAGGGCAGGTAAAGACCTTAAAGGTTTTGTTTTCTGACTTTTTAAACATGTCTACCACTATTGAGCTTTTTCTCATGGTTCTTTTTGCAAATTGATGGGGGTTTAGGTAGAAGAGTTTTATTGTTGTGGTTTAGTCATATCAATCATGTCCAACTCTTCATGAACCCTTTTGGGATTAACTTGACAAAAATACTAGGGTGGTTTTCCATTTCCTTTTCCAACTTATTTTCCATATGAGGAAAATGAGACAAACAGAGTTAAGTGACTTGCCCAGGGTCACATAACTACTAAGTGTCTGAGGTAGATTTGAACTCAGGTTTTCATGACTCCACTCCCAGTGCTCTATCTACCACACCCCCTAGTACTAATTCATTTATAGATGGCCAAATGAGGAACTGAGTCAAATAGGGTTAAAAGACTTGCCCAGGATGCACACATGCACATGTACATCCACACAAGCATACATGCTGATCTATATTAGTAGAGCACCAATTCCCTATAGCAATAAAGTCATACGTCTAAGGGATATTCTTATTACCCCCTCTCTGACAGGTTGGGAGAAACCCTGTGATTTTTTTGATTTTGGAAACTCTCTGTGCAAGTTCAGGTCTATACCTCCTCTGCAATTTATAGCCTTGGAAAGATGCCTAGGGTGCTGAGTGATTAAATGACTTGCCCAAAGTCAGGTAGCCAGTTTCTGCCAGGGGCAGATCTCAAATCTAAGTCTTCCTGATTTGTGACACTGGCTCTCTATCCACTATACCATGCTGCCTTCATGGGGAAAAATGTAAAAAAAAATTCCACTGAAGCTTCTTCATTTTTAAAAGAAAAATTGGTTAGTTATTTAATAGTTTGGGTTGATTTGGGGGGGATTTTTTGAGGGGTACAGTGTTCTGGATCTGTAATTTTATTTGCATATTCAACAGCAGATGTGAACATTCCTTCCACTGATGCTTATCAGCAAGTAATTATTCTGAAATCTATTCAAGAGCTGCCTAGTGCATTGAGAAGAGAAGTGACCTGCCCACAGACACATAGCTAATATTTGTCAAAGGCAAAGCTTGAAGCCACAGCTTTCTGATGCCAGGTCCAAAGTTCTATACACTAGGCCATGCCGCCTCTCCAAATCTGGGCTTGGCATCCATCTCTCACAGAAGTTGCAAATCCAGCCGATTAGAGAAGAAGCTCAAGATAATGTCTCATATGCTTTGTAAAAGCTGAAAGTAACACCCGTACAATCCTGCAAATTCAGTTTGGGCAACATGCCAACCTGTTTCCCTGGTCTGGGAATAGTTTCAGGCAGGCTCTGTTGTTAGGATAAAGGGTTTTTTTAACTCAAGGAATGTTTGCAGCTGACAGCCCTATCAACAACTGCAGCTTATTAAGACAACAACAGCAACAACAACAACATCCAAAGGGGAAGGGGGTGGGGGCTGGGGGAGAAGAATAAGCAAATATTGGGATAAATATGAGACAGATGATTTTGTTTATCTCAAGCAAAAAAAAAGACAAGCATGGAACCCCTGGGAGCCCTGAAATGAGAAACTTCTAAAGCTAATTGAGATATGATTAAAAAGATTGCTCTGTATTATTGCCAGCCGTCATTTAGTTTTGTCGTTAGGGTCCCCAATGTTGGAGCAATCAAGGACATTATTATGGCTTTAGCAAGAAGCAAAGCGCCTCTTTGTGTACACACGTATTGTCTATAAATTGTTAAGGTAGCAAAGCACAAGCAAAGTTTGCAACACAAATTCAATGAATATATTTTAAGAAATTCTTCTCTTTGCTTTCATTCATCTTACACTAAGTTTTGTCACTTGAATTTGGCTTAGTTCTGTCTTTCCCAAAAGCTACCTCTCTGCTTTATTGCAAGAGGTCATTTGGATGGAAAATCTCTTCTGCGTTGCCATTTCAAAAATTAAATGCTCTGTGATTTTAGTTCTAGTGCATGGGTGGTAGTGAGGATGTTGGTGGGAGGGGAAAGGACTTAGCTTGCTTGTCCTTAGATAAATCACAGTACATCAAAGAACAATCACTTTGGTTTTAAAGAGTATGGCAGGGCCAAATGAAAGGGAAAATAACCTTTGATATGCAAACATAACTATTAATACTATTACTTAATATCTGGCTTCCACTGCAACTACTTTATAAAACCTGCCTTTTTAAAGGTCCCCAGTGGGGCAGCCAAGTGGCACAGTGGATAGAGCACTAGCCCTGGAGTCAGGAGAACCTGTGTTCAAATCTCTCGTCAGACACTTACTAGCTGTGTGACTGTGTGACCCTGGGCAAGTGACTTAAACTCAATTGCCTCCCCTGCCCCAAAATAAATAAAATAAAGGTTACCAACGTGACAGCATTGCATTTGGCTATTAGGATGCTGTCAATCCATCTCTTCTTCCCCCTGCATCTTTTTTTTTCTTCTTCTAACATGTGATACTGTGAATCATACATCTTAAATCCCTTCACTTCCATGACACTGTACTTTTCCTGGCTTTCCTACATTCTCTTCTAACAATTTGATTTGTTTATCTTCCATATCCCCTTATAAATATAGTTATACCTTAAATTCTGGTTCTCTTTTTTCTCTCTCTTTTGCTGATCTTATTCTTTCCCATAGCTTGTGATATCATTTCTGTGCAGCTAATTGATATATTTTCTCCATCCTTAGCTTCTCTTCTGAGCTCTCACCATTCGAAATTTGAAATAATTATACCTCTTCATCTGAATGATCCTCAAATTAAGTTTCCCCAAACCTATCCCTTCTTTAATTTCATTATTTTATTAATGACACCAATGTTTTGATGGCTACACATGCTCAAGAATCATGATGTTATATTTGACTCTTTCTTCCCTATCCCCACGTTTCATCAATTTTCCCTCTAATTTCTATTACCACTGCTACCACCCTCATGTAGCCCTTCACATCTTCCAACTGGATTGCTACAATAGCTTCCAAACTAATTTCCCACCACCAGCCTATGCGTCCTCTAATTCATCCTTTATGCTATTGCTGAATACATTTTCCTAAAGCACAAATATGATCAAATTAATGTGCTGTTCAAAAATAATGACTCATCACCTAATGGATAATCTTTATACTAGTGATTCTCAAACTTTTTAATCTAAAGACTCCTTACATGCTTAAAAGTTATTGAGGACCCCAAAGAATTTTTGTTTTGTTTTGTTTATATGGGTTATATGTATCATTATTACCATATTAAAATTAAACCTGGTACTATTTTAAAATGTATATTAATTTTAAAATAGCAATAACAAACCCATTATATTATAACTGAAATGTATTAAAGATAACTATAATATCCTAAGCAAAAAAGTATGAAGAATAGAATATATATATGTGTATGTATGTGTGTGTATGTACACACACACACACACACACACCTAGACATTAAAGAGATTTGGAAATATATATAATAGTAATATATATAACTATATGTATATATATCCAAATCCCTTTAATGTCTAGATTAATAGAAATAGGGATTTTTGTAATTTCTGCTGATGGCAGTATGTTGTGTTATGTTGTTTTGGCTGAAATACATGAAAAGTATCTAGCCTCATACATATATGTAGTTAGAAAATGGAGGGCCATTATAATAGGCAAATAGAAGCATTATTATGACAATAATTTTGAATTCACAGACCCCCACTGAAGACAAGGACAACACTTTCCATTCACCTAAATTAGTTTGGAATTCAAGGACCTACATAATCTGATTTTAACTTATCCTTTTAAATAGAACAGAATACAAAAAGAACTCTACATGAAACAATGAATCTGTACTTCATAATCTGTATGCATATGCATATATATACTCCCATATATGTATATTTGTATAAAAATGTATATATATATATATATATATATATATATATAATGCATGTGTGTATGTGTAGCAAGGCTGTTCCCCACATGTAGCATTGAGTGTTATCATTGTGTGGCTCAAGGGAAGACAGAATATATACATCTCTAGCCTCTTCTACTTTCCTCCAAGAGAGGCTAACCCCTCTCTCTGTCTCTCTCTGTCTCTGTCTCTGTCTCTGTCTCTCTCTCTTTCTGAATTCTGCTCTCTTCAGAGAGAGGTAATAGTGAGCTAAAACTAAATCTATCTGCTTCATGTTCAAACTAAATTTCTGATAATTGTTAATTAATGGGGAAGGAAGTACCCTAACCTTTATGTCTGTGGTTTGAATTCCTTCTCACAAGTATGAGTTTCACAATGAAGACACATAGTAGCACAGAAACTCATTTATCTGAATTAATCTACATATAGAGAATAAGTATAAGAGAATATATTCCATAAAATGCAGAGTGAAGAAATTCTCCTCTTCAAAGCAAGGTAACTCAGCTTAACCCAAAGAATCCCATACCTCACCCAAGAGGAAATTCCCAAAGTATTATAACAAGTGGGAGATAGGAGCAGGATGGAGACTGCCAGCTCCTCTCCTGTTGGCTTCTTCCCAAAGTTTTATTCTCCCTTCTCCAACCTGAAGTTAAGTTGGCATCATCCATCTTCTCTCTAGGAACTGGAAACCACAAGTCCCTAAAATTAGTGCAGAGTCAAACCAGACTGAAGAGCTCTCTCCCATTTCCCAACTTAACCTGCCCAATCATTCAGGCATAGGGCATTGATCTCCACCAATGAATAGAGCCCCCATCCCAATGGGCTTTGAGACTTCAGTTGAATTAATATACACAAATGCACATACTTACATATTCATGTATATAATGTATACATATACATTTGTATATATAAATATACCTGTATAGGTATATATAAACATGCCTGTATAAATATGCAGTTGATGTTTATGTATGGTATGTATATGCAAATATATACTCCTTACCTATCTATTTATACAGGTGATACTTGTATACATTTTTACACACACACACACACACACATATATATATATATATATATATATATATATATATAAAACCATTATATAATACAAGTGTATATTTATACAGGCGATATGTATAGACATGTATATAAATGTTATACATTACTTTCAAAACTGAACCCAAGACAGAAGAGTTACAAAGGCTAGAAGAGATATCATCCCTGCCTTTCTAGAGCCTGTAGTCTAGTAGAAAAAAAAAGTTCACAATTTAGACAGCTTGTTACAAAGCACTACTATCACAACAACCCCATGAGGAATTTATTGTCACTTCTGTCTCTTTAAAATTCACCTGCCAAATTAAGGTCTAGTCAGAACACCCCATGAGTCAAGGTATTTCTTAGAAGTTGAAAAGAATGACCTCTTGCAGTGAATGTTGGTTAAATGATATACCAACTATTATAGAAAGGGATTTTTTTTCTATTCAGATGAAGTAGAGCTCAAAAGTATAAATGTCTTTTTCACAGAGAGGTCTTGCTTTTGATCTCTGGGCAGCTGATGCTGTCCCCCTGTAACATACTCACCAGTTTGCTTCTGGGCTTCCCCACCAGGATTTACAGATGTTTGGGAGTTGCATTTAAACACAGTCACACATTTTCTTTTCTTTTTTTCTTCCACTTAATACAATTTAAAAACTGAACAAAAAACTGGAGTCATTGACACTAGTTAGGAATATGGTCTTTTGCAGCAGTGAATTACCAGCCAAGTAGAATTAGAGAAGCACAGCATGCAATAAAGTCTGCTGGGCTAACTTCCAGTAACTGCTGAGCAGCTAGGCTTCTCTCCAGCCATCCCTGACACTGCCAATTACTATGGCTACCCTCCTGTGCCCCTTATAGTCATGTCCTAACACTACTCAGGTAGCAAGAGTCAGTTCAAGTGATGTGGCACTGTGTCCCAGGCCCGTCAGGAAATAAGCTTGCTGAGATATATAGAAATACAATGAAGCTCCCTCAGTGTGGTCAGTGAAAGAATGGAGATGTGCATGGTGTGGGGTTTCCAACATATATTGATTACTACCAGCCATATTCCTGAGGGATATCTGCTACCTAAAGTTAACCCTATGTGGGTGAGTGTGATATTCTTATCTCTCCCCAGCATATATAAGAGGCACAAAACACCATGCTGACAAGCATAAGAGTAGCTAAGTATTTTATCAGCTGCAAATCGGGATAATGGTGTGTGTGTGTGTGTGTGTGTGTGTGTGTGTGTGTGTGAGAGAGAGAGAGAGAGAGAGAGAGAGAGAGAGTGAGTGAAAAACCTAGCTTTGTTTGAGTTTCTAAAGCTTGAAACCACAAATCTGGGCTCCAAAGAAAAGGGACATTTTGTTCTTCCTTCGGTAAATAAATTAATTTGGTAACCATTTGTTATGCATAAGGTGTGCATCAGCATGGGGAAGATACAAAAGTCTGATTTTCCCAGCACTCTTGAGGAGTTTATGATATAGTTTGGGAGGCTACTCATACAAACTTTGAACACCTAGAGAGCAATTCTAAGGAAATATAGACACAGGATAATGTGAAATATGTATGCTATACGCATAATCTAGAGCCATATACTAGAGGTAAAGGAATGCAGAGCTGGGAAAGTATGGTTTTCTAAGATTAGTCTTGAGTGTTAGCCTTGCAATTAGTCTTGAGTTGATTTGTTGAAGTAGATTCCTCCTCTTACCCTACCTGTATTTTTGCCTTTCTTTGCCTTCCCAGAAGTGAGGACAAGGTTTAGCATATAGTAAATGCTTAACAAATATTTGTTCACTCACTGCCTGAATTATCTTCCAGAAATTATCTTTGAATCACCAATTCACAAAAGTACCTTATTTCAACAAACATTTATTAAGTTCCTACTACAGTGTGCTTAGGGTGTAAATATGGCCCCTATCTCCTCCATCCCCCACCCCCACCATGGACAAAATTCCTATCCTCAAGGACTTTTCAATCTAAGTGAGAAGTGGGAAAATTGGGAAAAGGAGGAGGGCAGATAGACACAAATAAGTACAAGATTAGAAAGAATGTGATATAGGACTAAGTGGCCAGATAAGCTATTCCAAACACAGGAGATGGAAAGGATAAATGCAAGAATCTAGTGATGACAGTTAATAGAACAGTCATTGTTTTTTGTAGCCTGCATTCAAATCTCCACTCTACCACTTACTACTTGTGTGGCCTTGGACAGGTCACTTGGGGCTGTTTCCTCATCTGTACAATGAGAGGGTTGGACTAAATGACTGTTAAGTTCACTTCCTGCCCTAACTCTGTGGTGATCCTTTGAGCAATAATCGCAGGAATGACCAAAGTGATTATTTCAGGGAGTAGTGAGTGTGTTTGGTAGGAAATAGGGACCACATAATAGAAATCACAGACTTTGAATGACCTTGAGGTATGCACAAGAGAATAAATTTTTTGTCTCTAGAATTCCTAATCTTCGTTCTTCTGTACTATGATTTATGCCATCAAAAGTAGATTTCTCATAGCTCAGGTTTATAATTTTCAAAATTAGGATATCATTACTAACCTCTTTCAAGTGGTAATTAGCTAACATTAAAGTCCAGCTTGTGTTTATGTTTAAATTTATACCTCCCATGCTTTGTAGCGCACAGACAAAACAGGTGGTTATAATTCTTATATTTGATATGGATTGTTTTAAAACCCCCAACAAAAAGACAGGCTGGAAAATGAAAATGTTATTGTTCTGGTACAAAGCATATGTCCTGAAGGTATGAAGTACCACAAATAAGCCACAAACCAGATTAAACATGATTAACCACACAAATACATACACACACACACACACACACATAATGACTATGAAACCCAAACTTGGAGTGCTTAAATAGCTTTGAATTTGTACTAGTTTTGTTGATAATTAAAAACATGTTTGCAAGATCTTGCAAGTGGGAACAATTACATAGTTATTGTTTTAAAGTGCAATTAGCATTTTGTTTAAATAAAAACTAAGGCATACTCAGGCTCCCTTAGAACCTGAGGAATTCATGTAGTATATTTGTTTGTCCCACTATTCTCTAGCATGGATGGCACTGAGCAATATCCACACTCGTGGGAAAGCTATTTCAGAAATGCTTCACTTCTAGGTGAAATTTTATTTCAACATTGGGATTAATTATTGTATATTTTGGAAAGTTCGCTTGGTAATAGCGTACATGCAATAATTATATATGTTTGTATACACACACAGTTTGGGGGCTGGCATAAAAGAAGGGGTTCTAGATGTGTGATTTCTTCACTGTGTAGGATTCTTAGTATGGAAACACTTTTTACTGATGCAGCTTTCCAATGCACCTATAACTTAAGATCTCAGAAAGTTTCCTAGGCCTGAGAGAGAAATTAAATTAAATAACTTGCCCATGGTCACATAGCTAGTATGTGTCAGAAGAAGGATTTGAACCCAGGGCTTTCTTCCTCCAAGGCCAGACTTCTGTCCAGTACATCATCCCATCTTTCTCCATTACATGTACAGATATTAATGTTGCCAACACAAACATGCATGTGTGTGTGTTATAAGACCATGGACAAATTGTGATGGTGGTCATGCAATAATCCATCTGTCACTGAATGATATATATAATATGACTGCACCCTCCACTGACGTAGATTTCAATACTTCCTATGCTTTGTAGGTGGTCTTCAAAAATGTTATGAACAAACTAATTCAAAACCCTTGTAGACAGCCTTCTAGAGATGAACTTCTCTTAACTTAGCTAAGCTAAGTCTTCAGACAAGAGACACAAAGTCTGTCATCAGACCTGGACCTGTAGTTATTTTAGCTTGATAGAAGATTTCAGTGTTAGTATTCTGTGCTTTTACTAAAATAGGCCCCCTCCTCAGAGATTCTATTAATCAATAAACAATTATAAAGCACCTACTATGTGTAAGGGACTTGTGCTAAGCACCTGAGGATACATATAAAAACAAAAACAAGTCTGCTCTCAAGGAGCTTACAATCAAATGATTGAAGATAATACACAAAAGGAAGCTGAAGGAAGAGGAGGCAGGGAAGTTACCTGACATAGGGGAGCAAGCAGTGTAGATGTAGTGTAGTGGTAAATGGAAAGATTGTGCTGAGACCTCTCCTTAGAGATTCACATTGCAACCTCTCTTTGAAGCCATTATGTATCCTTGCAAATAAGCTAAGTGGGCTTTATCATCTTATTTTGATCATTTCTGCCCTTCTAAAGTGAAAAAATTGGAGATAATACATTGATTATGATTATGAGGGTCCATTAGACTGATTTGACTGACTAGATTCACCCTCTTACATGTGTCCTCCTAAAGGAACTGGACTGAATGCTTCAAAAAAATTGGGCATTTAAACTTTGTACCTTCCTCAGTGCTCTGTACACAGTGTTATTTAGTAATTAGTTACTGATTTAATGATTGATTGACTTAAAGAACGAATAAGTGAATAAGGTAATGAACAAACGAAACTGAACATTCCTCACAAAAGGAGAAGTTTCTCCTGACATAAGAGTGAAGAGGAGTGGTGAATTTTTTTTGTTTGTTTTCTTTTCTTTGAAAAGCAGGAAGCTGTAGGTGATAGCAATTCCTGCAGTCTATCTTAAAAGGCCATGAACCCCAGAGAGCCTACTTTTAGAGCATACATGTTGTTTAGGATATCCTGGTACCCCTAGCTTCTGTGCCTAAAGAGCAGAGAATAGGCCTTCTTCCATTTATATGGAGGTGAATATATGCCTTAAACACATCATAATGCAGTACAAATAACACTGGATTCAGAATAAGATCTCTTGGATTTAGGACCTGGCTCTGATATTTACTACCTGTATGATGTGGAAAAAGTCACTTATCTCTTGGGACCTCAGTTTCCTCATCTATTATAAAGGGGAGGGGAGCATCAGATTAAATGATCTACAAGGACCTTTCCAGTTTAAAATTTGTTATAGTATAATGGGGCCAAAAAGAGACATTTAGATTAATATAAGTAGTACTTGCATGAAAGTGAAAATTGCTTTGAGACTCAAGGTAAATACAAGATATTTTAAACATTCTATTTATCACGAAATTCACTTTATTGGAAACTTTTAAAGGAATGTGTAAACCCTTAAATATCCATGACACCAACACTGGCAGACTTGAACTATGACCCCCTAAATAATGAAATTACTACTATGTCTATCTGCTATGTACATATAGATAGATAAACTAATTTGTTACAATATTTCTTTTTAGGCTAAAATAATGTGTGTAATGATATTGATGAATGCACTACTTATAAGAAAACATAGGTAGCTGGTAAGGGGGAAAGACAGATGAAGTTTTCTATGTCCATTTTCCACCTGAAATAATGTATGTCATATGAAATCACACAAAAAAGGGGGGGGGAGAAAGAGAAATTGTAAATGATTTAATTGTTTTTTAAATAAGTTCATTTATTCAACTGAATAAAGCTTTGTATTATATATTAATAACCACACATGGACTTAATGCATCAATTAAGAAGAACAAGATGTATTTCCACAGGCAAAGTCACATACTCAGTATAAACAACACAGAGTACAAATAGGTCTCCCTTGAATGTGGCTTCTTGAATTTGAATTTTGAATTTGGGGGGGGAGTGAGGCAATTGGGGTTAAGTGACTTGCCCAGCATCACACAGCTAGTAACAGTCAAGTGACTGAGGCTGGATTTGAATTCAGGTCCTCCTGAATCCAGGGTTGGTGCTCTATCCACTGCAGTGGCTAGCTGCCCCCTTGAATGTGGCTTCTTTAAAGGAACGTGTTTTTTAAAGTCCTATCATTCACAAAAACGCAGTCAGGAGACCACAGTGCACTCTCACTAATGTTAAAATAAGACTAAAGTAGACCAAATTTCTACAGATATTTGCTATACCAAGGAGAGGTTCACATTTTGGCTAAGAATTCCATACCCTTACTTGAATTTGGGGGCAAGAGATATGTAGTTTTTCTGATTCCCATCACTCATTGTCCCCCCAAAAAGCTATGAAGGTTCTAGGTACTTTATGAATCAGAATACACTCTAAATTGTAAAACACTGCACCAACATATTTATTATTTCTATTCAGCCTTTGGACATAGTTCAAAGTGAAAATATTTAATGAAATAGTATAGTAATAAAATAACAACAGAAACCTATGTATAAACTTTGTCACTCTGTCACAAATATACATAGCTTCAGTGTGAATAATCAACAAATAAAGATATGATACATGGAGTATACACAAATCAGAAACACATGTGACAAGGACAACCGCATAGAAGTGTATAAGTACAGTGAATACATACTACCAAAATCCCAATGCTACATAACTGCCTATATCTGCTATGTTATCATAATACAGCTTGTTGGATATGATCCCTGTCTTTAAAGAGGTAGAATGGAAAGAAGACTACTTCTGAAGTCATACCACCTCTAATCTGTTCTTTTTGCTAGGTATAAAACCTCTGATGGTTTGTATTTCTGAGATTGGGTACAAGTCACTTAATACCTCTGGGACTCAATTTTCTCATTTTGAAAATAGAGACTTACATTAGATGGTCTCTGAGCACTCTTCCAGATCTAGTTCTATGATATTATGCTTCTACCAGCTTTGTTTTCCACTAGCTATTAGTTCTTTCAGATATTTTTCAGTCATACATCTGTCTTCAGGATCATATTATTTGCAATACAAAATCTGAAAAGAATGCTGTGATTAGTAAGCCTCTCTCCTGTATTATGCTTCAATGGAAAAGGTGTTGAATCTGGCAGTGAGAGGACCTGAATTCAAAATTTGTTTTTGATAAAATGTAAGGTAATAATAATTATAAAAATAATATTTATACACCATTTTAAGGTTTATGAGAAACTTTACATACATTAACTGATTTTATTCTAATAACAGCCTTATGAAGTAGATACCATTATTATTCCCATTTTATATATAAGTAAACCTAGGATGAAAGAGGTTAAGTTACTTGTCATGGGCCACAAAATGTCTTACACAAGATATAAATTCAGGCCTCACATGACTCCAAGTCCAGCACCCCATCCATTATGCCATCTCATCTAAAAAAGTAGGAGATTGGACTAGATGACTTATAATGTCTCTTCTACCTTCAAATTTCTAATCCTATGATCCCTGCAGGGAATGTCTATAGACTGTCCATCTCACATTTGGACTATTGTTAATGGCCTTTTGGTTGATCTCCTTGCTTCAGATCTCTCTCTACCCAAGTCTGCCTTCTACTCAGCTCCAAAGGGGCACCACAGCTACATGTCTAGAACCATGATTTAGTCCACGAGACCCTTTGAGGGAAGTATGCACTAACCCTCCCCACCCTCCACCATTGGCAGTCTTCTAGGATAAAATCTCCCCCTGTGCTGGTTGCAGCTATACTTTATGTTGAAAAACATCTACTTTTCTCTCTGTTTAAAAACTGTCGCTTCTCTAGTGTCCTTAGGAAAATTAGATACCTGATATAGTGGAGAAATTCATTCATTCAACAAATGTTTCCTGAGTACTTACTATTATGTTTAAAGCACTGTGCTAGATACTGAGAGAAACAAAAAAAGATACATGACCTGACCTTTACCCTCAAAGAACTTACAATCTAGTAATAATAACTCATTCATCTGTAACAGTCAAACCGGAGCCCTAATCAAATAAAGTTTTGCAGATATATCTCCTTAGAACTCTTCTCACTCTCCTCTTTAAATTATTAAAGGCCTAACCCATTGACCAATAAAACTCATAACCAATAAAATAGTTGTAAAGGACTTTCCAATTATAAACTGTTAGAGAAATGTGAATAGCAATGGGGAACGATTCCATCCTATTCCAGTTGTAATTATGTTTGTAATTCTTTGTCAATATATATTTTGGGGGAAAGTCAGAAGATCAAAGCTTGGTACAGGAAAAGCCACTTAATGAGAACAGTACACAAAAGTGAAACTTCCTACACCAGATATAAACCACTATAGAGTGGTTGAAAGGAAAGTATTTAACTCTACAAACATTTCAGCTGTCAATGTCCAATTCAGAGGACAGGCAATTTCTTTGGGCACAGTGCAGCAATTAAAGGATAAAGACCTAAAAATCCAAGGTCAAGAAGTAGTCTGCCAGTAATAGGTTTGGAGTTCAGACAGGCTCCTGCTAGAACATATCATGTGTCATGATTAGAAAGATAAGCTGGGGATGGAATTGGTAAACAGTTTAATATTAAATTGTTCTGTTGTGTCCAATTCAGTGATTTAAATAAATATACATTATGCATGTGTGTCTATTTGTGTATACACACACACACACACACATATATATATATATATATATATAAATTGGGTATAGAATTATAGAATGCAGGATATTGAAAATAAACAAATGAGAAAATTTTGGACCCTAAAATCATCATATAAACCTCCAAAAGTTGTTTTGAATACTCCATAAAGGGTTAGTAGCAGAAATAGCTATTTCAGTTAAAGGACAAGTCTAAGAACAATGCTTTTCAGTAGGTACCTTTTTCCTCCAGGAAAACATTTCTCTCAAAACATGAAATCATATTATTGTGTGCTGCACCAGGGTATGTATTTGCACTTATTTTTGCTAGCATTGGTGTTATGTTAAAATTTTGAAATCACAATAAAATACATTCAGCAGAAGCTATTGAATAATGTGAATGTAAGTAACTTCCTTGAGGGGCTGCAAAGACTGGTGTCTTTGTAATCTCAGCAATACAAAGTGCTTTATATCTAGCAAGTGCTTAATAGAGTCTTGTTGAATTGTAATAATTATTTGAAATAACAAGATTTTTTTTCAAATATTCATTGTTGATCAAGTAAAGATTTCTATTTTCTATTTCTGTCTTGTGTAAGGTCAGGATAGTAGCCTTCTTGGTCTTGTCCCTGCTTTTAATGTTCCCACTCTACCAATGTAGGACTCCCCTATCTATAAAAGCCTTTCTAAGAACTTACCTTTTCAGAAAGCTTTCTCTACATAACTGCATTTCACTCTTAAAGTGCCTTCACTGTCTATCCATCTTTTATTTCCTCTTTGTTTCTATGGCATTGCTGTCTCTTTAGCTGTCTGTGTCTCTCTGTCTCTTTCTTTCTCTGTCTTTGTCTCTGACTGTCTCTTACTCTGTCTCTCTGTCTCTGTCTTTCACACACACACACACACACACACACACACACACACACACACACACACACACACACATACACACATCTTCAAATGAATCAAAAAACAAAGATTGGTGAAGTCCCCAGCCTACCTGGATCCATATCCCCTTTTTTGTCAATAGAAAGACAAAGAAGCAATAAAATTTGTAAGCGATCCCTTTTTTTTTCTTGCCCTGTTTACAAATTATCAGGAACTTTCTTGGTTTTTCTCTTTGAAGAATGAGACCTATTAATTGCTTCCTCTCCTAAACTTAAAATTAGGTATTGGAGAAAAATTAAACTCCTTCAGTTCAAAGTTGTTGATTTGAGGGAATGGATTGTACCTATGAATTGAGAATTAATGAATTGCTTCTGTACTTTGAAAAGCTTTCACTTAGTTATCAGCCTGGAAAATAGCTGAGGGTACAATATTACTGCTTCTTGTTACATTTAATTTTAGTTCCAAACACTTTGGTGGAAAAAGCAAAACATTTCTGGCTAACAAGAAAGGAGGTAGCTTAAAGGGGCTAAACATACATATTAAAAAAAAGATATACACTCTTCAATTTTATAAATGTAATAAATATATCATTACCTGGACTATGATGAATTTCTTAGGGGATAGCTATTCCCATACCTAAAAAAATAGGTTTTACAGTTATTGATATTTTGCATTTCAGCAGATTATTTTCTCAGTGCATTGTTACTGAAGCAGCTGGAGAAGCTCACATTTTTAAAAGGCAATGCAATTGACAGTGGGAAACACTCTATTATAGCCTACAGATACAAAATGGTCTAGATTAAAACAAATTCAACTTGCTGCTATCATTGGCCATTAAAGTAAAACTAGAAACAAATGTATCATCTTATTCCGTCCCATCCTGTCTTTGCTTGACTACACACTTCCCTCTCTTACCACCCAGTGCTCAGAGCACCATTTTTTTTCTGACACTCGGAGTACTTTGATTAAACTTTTACATTTAGGAAAGCAGAGGCTCACTTTAACAAACATTTATAAAATGATGACTATGATCAGAAGGCACAAAGATATCCTTCTCCCTAATAAAACCAGCCCTCAAGCAATTTAGTCTTTCTGTAAGAAAGAATAATGAATGAGTGAAGAATTCATTTATTGAGAGCATACTAAGTACCCAAACCTGGAAATACAAAAAAAACAGACAATTCCTAACCTTAAGGATATCATTGTTGTTGTTTGTCTGGATGACTGGAGATGGCCCTAGATGTTTAAAGCAATTGGGGTTAAGTGACTTGCCCAGGGCCACATAGCTAGTAAGTTTCTGAGGTGAGATTTGATCTCAGCTCCTCCCAACTTCAGGGCCAGTGCTCAATCTATTGCACCACCTAATTGACTCTAAGGATCTTATATTCTAATTGGGGAGACCACACACATAGGGGCGTGGTGGCCAGGGTAGTGAGTTATAGTCTAGAAAGTCATAGAGATGGTGAGTAGGAAAATAAAGCAGTCTTTAACTCACCCTTTACAGATGCAATAGTAGTAGTAGTAGTAGTGATTTCATTAATATTGTCAGAAAAAGAGTTGGAAAGAGGGGTGGGAAGGAGGGTAAGCAAAGCAAAACATGGCCATAATGATGAAGATTTATGATCTCTGGGGTGGTCTGGTTTGAAGAAGGGAGGAGGCATTTATTAAATGCCTACTATGTGCCAGACACTATGCTACACATTTTATAAATATTATCTTATTTGATACAACAGCCCTGAGAGGTAGTTGCTATTATTATCCCCATTTTACAGATGAGGAAACTGAGGCAGAAAGCTGTTAAATGACTTGCCCAGGATCCTCTATTTAATGTCTGAGGCTAGTTTTGAACTCATTGATTCCTGACTCTGGGCCCAAAACTCTATCTGGCATGTTCCAAAAGAATGCAGAGGGGAGAAAAGGACCTTAGAACTCATCTAGCCCAATTTCCTTCCCCCTCCTCTTTTTTTTTTTTGGACTAGAACTGTAATTTTATTGAGGTGACATGAGAAAATTCATCTACCAATGCATATCTACACTTAATCTGCTAGTCTTAAGAGTTGTCTGGGCTTCTAAAAGGTTAAAGAGATGCCAAAAGATACATAGTCAAAAAGTCAGAGGCAAAAATTGAACCCAGCATTTCCTAACTCCAAGCTTGGCTCTCTATTCACTGCAAAATGCTGTCTGTTTTCACCCACTTTACAGATAAGGGTGAGAGAAGTAAAAATGATTTGAATTTTGCCTCACAGATAGTAAGTAGTAGATTTCAACCAATGTATTCTGATGCCAAGTTCAGTGGCATCTCTACTTTGCTATGGTTAATGTGTTAACATTTGTACCCAAAGTTACCAGAATTTTGTTTTTACTTCTTTCATTGAGTTTTTTATAGTTTAATCAATAAAGATATCATTTAGTATATAAATGTGTTTTCTATTTTAGTATATTAATCCATCTCAAGCAAAAGAAAAAATCTTGCCTTGATTAATATTTTTCATAAAGATATAGTGTATACTTTTTTCCTTTGGGCATAAACCAGCATACCAGTAAGGGGTAAATTTACACTGGCTCCCAGACCACTGCCTCTCTCTTCCTCCCTTACCTCTTCCCATTCTGCTCTCCCTTATTACTATTTCCATTTATCACAATAGTTTTCAGAGAATGTTTTGAATGTGCTCTGTAATGATTATCACTATTCTATTCCTCTCCCTTATATGGTGTCAATATTTCTGATACAACATAAATCAGAGAGAGCCTTTGGTTCTGATAATCATGCCTGGATGTAATGTTCTGCATCAGCCCAGCAAATGGAGGTTTTCTCATATTTTTGTGATATATATTCTGAAGTCATTTAAAAAAAAAAAACAACTGTGGATGAATAGGAATGGAACACTTGTAGCTTTTGGTTTTCAATCTATCCTTTGGCCAGAATCTTTTACAAGGCCATTTGTATAGTAAATAAGCCTTTTTTACAAAATAAGGTATGTAGCTGTTGGCTATATTTTTTTTTTGGTTTGCATTGGCTGGTTTTCTTTTTCCCCCAGAACTGACTAATGTTCATCTGCAGTATGCACTTCGTACGTATTAGACATGCCACGTTCAAAATCTCAGCGGGGCTCCCTTTATGCAAGTCAAGGCTGAGAAGTTTCCATTTTCATGTCAAGCAAATGGTGTGCTCCTCACACGGGTGATGAGCTGTTGTTCTTCAGTGTTTTTTAAATTAAAAAATAAAGTCCAGTACAGCACTTCTAAATTAGAATCATCACAACAGAAACGTCACAAGCTGCTCTCTCAGGCTCTACTGCAATTTGCTCTTCAGAAGGAATTTCAGAATCTGCCACTTCAACTAATTGATATTCTTGGGAAAAGGTTTGATGACCGCACTGAAGATGGGGTAGTTGAACAGGCCCCTCCATAGTCTACTTGCAGGCTTGAAAGGGCACCCGTCACTTTTGGTGAGCAGTTCTAGATACATGTTCTCTCCTGTCATCCCCATAGGACCTGTAGACCTACAGGCTCAACTCATCCCCAGTGATGGCCGTGACAGTTATAGGCCAGCTGGCATGTCTTTTATCGGGAGACAATTACTGGGGTAGTGCTGAAGCATGACAGGGCCTGTGGGCACTGTAGCTGTCACACCTACTGCTGAGGTTTGTGAATTAATGATTAGATGAATACGGCAGGTTGTACAACATTAACTTTAAATTGTCAGCTCCACCGTGAGTCTCGGACAGTCTTTCTTTTTTAGATTCTCTTTCATCCTGGTTCTGAATTTAGAGGCATAAACAAATCCTAGATAACCTGCCTCTCCACTTGTGTGGAGTACTTAAGAAATGCCTCACAAGTGAGGAGGCAGGTTATCTAGTATTTAATATTCACTCCTCCAGAAAGCCACTTAACTCCGACTCAATTTCATCGTGATTGAAATAAGTAAGTGATGGCATTCCTCTCCCTGAATGTGGTGTCTCATTACTTATTGCTGACACAGAGTTAACCCCAGTATGTGGAGCAACTGACCATTCCATCATGGCACTGTTGTACCATGATTCCTGTCACTGTCAAATTACACACACACACACACACACACACACACACACACACACACACACACACACGCTGCAAGATACACCATTAGAACGAAGCTGTGCCCAGCAACATCTCCACAGTGATGCCAATCCCTGGAGACACTACATTAAGTCGGATATGCTTCAATTTCCCAGGAATTCAAGGAGACTGAACATGTAGTTGAAGAAAGAGAAGGATGATGAAACTTGAGCCCTTCGACTGCTGCATTCTTTCCCTAACAGGACAGACTCTTAGTTAAGTCCTGCTCTAAACTGCTTACATCTTAAGTCCATTTTAATTTGGATAAACTCTCAACAGCATGGCTTCATGGATGAAGAGCTGACCTTGGAATCAGGAAGACTTGGGTTCAAGTCTAGCTCCTGACATGGACAGTGTGACCCTGAGCAAGTCACTTGCCCCAGGGAATTATCTAAGGCCATAAAGTGAAGAAAAGATGTTGATCCATATTGGTAGAGCAGTCTTCCCTACTGGTGTGCCTGTGTTGCTGAAATCACAGAGGTGGGGAGGGGAGAGACTAAGCATAAAAGACACCTCCAGTTTTCCCTGTTTGCCCATGGAAGATTCTACCACCTTCTTGTTTTTATTTTATTTTATTTTAATTTATTTATTTTTAGTGGGGCAATGAGGGTTAAGTGACTTGCCCAGGGTCACACAGCTAGTAAATGTCAAATGTCTGAGGCTGGATTTGAACTCAGGTCCTCCTGAATCCAGGGCCGGTGCTTTATCCACTTCACCACCTAGCTGCCCCCTCTACCAACTTCTTAATAAACCATCTATAGGCAGCTAGGTGGTGAAGTGGATAAAGCACCAGCCCTGGATTCAGGAGGACCTGAGTTCAAATCCAGCCTCAGATGTTTGACATTTACTAGCTGTGTGACCCTGGGCAAGTCACTTAACCCTCATTGCCCCACTAAAAAATAAAAAAATACAAAAAAATAAACCATCTATGCCTTTAGTTTGCATATTGATCAAAACATAATAATTCATACTATAGCTATCTACATTTATCTGTTCTAGGATACATCTTAATATGGAGATTTTCCTCTAGTTTGGTGTTTTAATAAAGTTGCCTTTTGATTTTGTGCAAAATAGGTATTTGCTTCATCCCTGTATAATGCCCATTCTCACTGACATCAGCTATGACATGCTGCAGAATATTCACAGTTCTTCCATTAATCCTTTTGCATTAGAATTAAAACAACTCACAAAACTAAAAGATTAATAATTGATCACTTAATCCCCCAGGGAGAAAGTGCTACATATGGCCAAGTTGCAGGGAACATTGAGAAAAAGAGCCATCAAAGGGCATCATCTCCTTTAAAATGTTAAGGAATGCTATTTTTCACTACATTTAGAGGCAAGGTCAGCAGGTAATTCTAATACCAGAAGCAGTCATGATACTGGGCAGGAGAAAGTCCTAAAAGGCATTAATAGAACTCATTTCTGTTTTAAAATAACAGCAAAGAACCTGAACTAAGCAAATAGTTTCCTCTTAAATATCCAAAATAAATAAATACAACAATAATTCACTGGATTGGATTTCTAGACCTGCAAGGAATACCAGAGGTTTTCCTTCATTTTATAGGTGTTGTTATAGAAGCTTATCTGCCTCTTCCCATTTCCCCAATAAAATGTAAGCTCATTGAGGGCAGGGGTGCTTTTGTTTCAACCTTTGTCGTCACAGAACCTAACATGGTACCCTGCACAGAGGAGGCACTCAGTTGCAGATGTGGAAAATAAGGTTGATAAAGGTAAAATACCTTAACTAAAGTTTTACTTTTAAGTTAATGGCAGAGATAAAACTAGTACCCCACTGTTCAGACTCTAAACCCAGTGTTCTTTTCACTGTGTTATTGTTCCTGCCTTCTCTGGTGCCATGCTGTTCAATACTGATTCAAGAAAACATCCATAGTTAACAAGTTAGAAACATATCATACCATCCCAGTAGTAGCTAGAGTGAACCTGCTTAAAGTTCTTCTTATTTAAATTGCCAAACTTGCTGCAACAGAATCTGTTCATGCAGCTAAAGGAGATGGGCCCTGTTCCCTTTTGTTATAGTGACCTTGTCTTAGGACCTGAGTTTGAATCCTGCATCTGCTACTAACAGTAGGCAAATCATCTAACATCTCTGGGCCTAGTTTTCTTCACTGGTAAATTGACAGTTTGGGAATGGATTGCCTTCTGAGTCCCTTCCTTCTATAATCCTATTGTAAAGTTGTAAGTCATTTAGAATTCTCAATTGAATCAGTCAATTCAAGCTATGAAGTTGGTAGGAGTAAGTTGGAGAGATCTCAATTAGCTATGATAGGAATTGGTTGGGGATTCTCTAAAGAAACTTGGGCACATTCTGTATAAAATAACAAGTTCAATTCATAATCCAGCACTTGAACAAACAGTCCAGCCAATTGCCTGAGAAGGAATCTCTTGGGAGCAAAGGAGAGTGTCCATCTGACTTCTTCACATGCTCACCCTTAATTGGAAGATAACCTGGTAAATTTCAGAGGGTTTAGAGAATTTGGGCTTCTCATTGGTATCCAAGCAAAATCCCCAGTACATCAGTGGCTGGCAACTGGTTCTACATTCACAGACAAGGGAAAAAAGTAGACATATTGAGGAAAGGCAGCTTCAAAACTTTATAAGGAGTCAATCCCCCAGAAAGCTGTTCAATATTTAAGTGTAACTTTCAGCATCCAGGAGTGGGAGGATAAATGTAGTAATAGATATTTTAGGTATATCACCTCTGTAGGTGTATGGAGTGGGGAACTGGGACACAGGAGGTCCTGAGAAAGGACTTTAGCAGACATCTGTTCCAACATCCCATCCCATGAAGGAGAGTCCCTCCCATGTTATCCCTGACAGGTTATCCCATAGTCTTTCCTTGAACATACTTAAGCATCCCAGCTGTCAGAAACGTGAAAAACTTTTATTCCAATTTTAAATAGCTCTTATTGCTAGAATGCTTTTTTTTTTTTTTTGGTGAGGCAATTGGGGTTAAGTGACTTGCCCAGGGTCACACAGCTAGTAAGTGTGTGAAGTGTCTGAGGCCAGATTTGAACTCAGGTCCTCCTGAATCCAGGGCCGGTGCTCTATCCACTGCGCCACCTAGCTTGCCCCCTTATTGCTAGAATGCTTTTTTAATAATTTGAGTTAAAATCTGACTTCTGGTCTCTTCCACTCATTGTTACCGTTCTTATAATTTTTAAACAGAAATTCATCTCCCTGTTCCACACATTGTTTCTAATTCTATAAATTCCAGCAATTCTCTCTGGGAAAATATTCAATTGCAGACATTCATATTTCTACCATCTAGAATACCATAGGTCTCCAAGTATAAGTATGTGAAATTTTGTTTAATGAGCAGAAAGCAAATTGCATGGGCAGCAATACAGGGTGTGAATTAGGGTTGTTTGGGTTTTTTCCTTCTTTTTTTCCTGATTGGGTTAATCACTTTATTGCAGTATATGCAGAATTTTACTCTCTAGCTGTAAAGTATTTAAGAGATACTGTAGTGAGAAATGGATACTTTTTTCTCTTTTTTTCTTTCCCCTAAGTTTCAGTCTCTTTACATGTACTTGGGCTAACAAAGTGATAAGTAATATCTGGTCCTTTTGTTTTAGAGGGTATACAGTGAGAGGAAAATTTAATTTGCAGTGACACACATCAATTAATATTCTTCCCTTGGTAAATAAAACTTCCTATGGTAAATCAACTTCCAAAGAAAGTCAAATTTAACACCAGCCTTACCCCCAGCTTAACTTCCTTCCCTAGATTAATATGATGTGTGAAAATGTAATCTGGGAGAATGTTCAGTTATACCCTTTAGAATATGAAGTTTCTTTTTCAATACTTTTATTACTCCCTTGTTCTATAGGTAGGCTGTTTCTACTATGACAGATATCACTAATTAGCAAAACAAGAGAAACCTTCCAAATTATTCCCCAAATGGACATTAAAGCTGTTGGACTTAGTTCCTGATGCCCTTGCTCCATTTCTACAATATTGTTTGTTTTTATGTAAGTGTCATCATAAATACACAGCTATTGTTTGAAGCCTGGCTAATGTATGTTCATTGGAGCAGAAAATCTGGGACTCCACAGGGTTTAGGGAGCTGTTCTGTCTTTTTTCCACTCAGTGGCCCCTCTATCACAGATACACAAACATCATCAGGATTCAGTTCAGTCCTGGGGAAGTCTGGCTTCTAAAGAGTGGTATCTGTCTCCCTTTTCTCCCTTTTTTTTTTTGTTATATCCCCCCACGCTGGCAGTCTCAAGGTGATTTACATATAGCTTAGGTTTGAATAGAATAATGATACTGAGATATGGAACAATTATTTATTTCCTATACAGGAGAAAAATAATAAACATGCAATACAGTCAAGCGTGCATTTGAGAGAAACAAACAAGCAGCAATAATATTTTTGTTAATACTCACCTACAAGGTTGCTACTTAATTCTTATCTAAATAGAAAATCTTTTGTTAGACTACTGACTAGGTATTTTATATTTCATCATGGCTCTGCACTGCCCCACTCATTGTAGATATTTTTCTGACAAACCTAGCTAGGGCTTGGGCTCATCTTCTTATTGGTGCTCATCTACTCCAAGAACACTTTAATATTTACCAGGGACTCCTCCCTTTGCAGCCAATCAGCTCCAACAAAAGGGCCCAGAACTGAAGAAATTCTCATACTCACAAAGTGGCCTCCAGAGGTTGGACATAGCCATCTCAAGATCAATATTCATTTATCTAAGGTGAAGAAAGAAGAAACAGAAGAGACAGCATAAAACCAAATGTCAAGCCAGGGGGTACAAAAAGGAAGAACACAGTTAAGCAGCTTTATATTTTAACAAGAGTGAAGTTAATAAGTATGTTTTCATTGCATGGGCTTATTTAGCAATATGATAGCACTAAGAAGTAACCTCCTAGTACTTGCGTCTAAGTTAAGTTGGAGATTACCCTTCTTACTTCTATGGTAACTTGGATGCTGCCTCTTAATTGTCCAGCATGTCATCCTGTACATGTCTCTCTGCTCCGGGAAAGTTGCAAGAATATTGATCTTTAAGGAAGCCGCCATGGGGAATTTTTCATTCTGAATAAAGTTGCTGTTCTCTCTGCCACCTATTCCATTTTACTATTGAACTGCACTTGATACCCAAAGTCCTCAGATACCAGCATTTTTCTGGAACTCTGAATATTAGAGCTAGAAAAATAGGCAAATGAAAAACAGAATCTTTATTTGGTAAGGAGAAAAAGTGAAAGGGATACCTATACTCCTCTCTGGAAATGCTTGTCTAATCTTTACCTCTAAAATGAGGGGATTGACAGTTTCCCACTGCTTCCTAGTCTGGTACCATGGGAATTGTCATAGATGATAAAACCAGGGAGGCGATAGGGACCCCACAGGCCAACCAGTTCAACCCTACCCCTTCCAACTCAGTGAGTCAATAATTCTGAAAATTTTCATTGTACCAGGCTATTAGACAGAATTTCCTGCCTGAAAAGGCATAAAACTTTATTTTACTCTCATTTTTACAGGGGGGAAACTAGAAAACATTATGGATGCTTAGGTAATCTCTTACATTTCCTTTATACTTTAAAATTATGCGATTTTAAAAATTCAAATCCCAATTACCATGCTTATTTAAATATTATGTTTGCACATTTTGGGCACTCCCTACAGAGAACCCAGACACTCCATCTGATTTTGTCAGCTGGTGTGGTATATACTGGATTTCACAGCTATGTCTATGATTGCTAATCTGTTCACATTGCATATTTTTTTTAGGTACAGCAATTATAACTGCAATACACTAACTAGGAGATTAGTCTGAATTTCTGTTTCTATTTGTAACTAAGGAAGGGAAAAGGTGTTTGGGGTGGGGGGTGGGGAGGAAGGTAGTACTGCTGTGGAATAGTTAACAAGAGAGGAAAAAGAAGGGAAGGAAAAGCAGTTGGGGGCATATTTTAGGATTAGAGTGATGAGAAAAAATGCCTCTTCCAAATCCTCCTGCAATTCATTTTATTCTTTATACAAAGACTAGATTTGTCTCCAGCACAGACTCAATTATAAATGTAAATATCTATGGTAATAATATCATTTCTTTGTGTCCCCAGGACTTAGCACAATGCTTGGCCAATAGTAAGTACCTAAGAAATGCTTGTTGACTGACTAATTTATGTTTATATAGTATTTCAAAAGTTTTAAAACTTGGAAGTTAAGTAATATAGAGATAACTCTTCTCCATTTTATAGATGATAGCAATGAGGCTGAGAAGGTAAATTGCTCATGATCATGCAATATAGGTAATAAACGGAAACATAAATTTCTCCTAACCCTTGACTCTACAGCCTCTCTGCTGGTATTGTTGTTTAGTTGTTTTTCAGTTATGTCTGACTCTGTGTGTCCCCTTTTGGCATTTTTTGGGCAAAGATACTCAAGGGTTTGACATTTCCTTCTCCAGCTCATTTTACAGAGGAGGAAACTGAGGCTTAAGGGTTATAGTGACATGCCCAGGGTCACATAACTAGTAAGTGTCTGAGGCCAGATTTGAACTTGGGAAGATGCGTCGTCCTGACTCCACGTCCAGTGCTCTATTGTCTGAGCTGTCCCCAAAAATTGAGATATTAATTTTCATTTCCTGGTAGATAAGGTCAAACCATCACCTCAAAACAAAGTCAATTCCTAAGATACCTGGCCATCAAAAAGCATTTCCCAGCTGGGGCTCATGACTGATAGAAGAACTGGAACCATGTCTTCTGGTTGTTGGCTTTAGGGGCTGTCTTTCTAAAGGGTAAATGAATTCTAATGTGAATTGAGATTGAATTAGTATGCTTAGTGGATAAACTTGGCTACAACATGAAAGAAAGATTTTTAAAAAAAGAATAGGAGATGGGACTCTTGTGAAAAATAGTTTATCATGATGATAGAATCCATCCCATAGAACTAAAAATTAAGAATTCATCCTCCCCAAATGAATTGGTAGTACTTGGGCATTCTAGAACCAGGGAAGCAAGATAAAGGTTCAGATGTCACAGAAGGAGGGAGATTCGTAGGATCATCTGTTTAGAGCTAGAAGGCACCTGAGAGGTCATTTAGTCCAGGGTTTCTTAAACTTTTTCCACTTGCAACCCCTTTTCACCCCAGACATTTTTATGTGACTGCTTGATGGCATGTGTGGTGAAAAGTGTGCATGTTGTGTTGTGTTTTCAGAAGCAAGGCTGCAGTGACCCCCATATTCAGTTACAGGTGGGGTTGCAACCCATAGTTTAAGAAGCTAAGATCCAGTTCAACCTGTTCTAAGAACTTTGAAACTAAGGAGCCAAGATTGATAGGAAAAGCCAACTTGAGCGCTGGCAGTGGGAAACTGCCCCCACTATTTTGAAGAATGGGAAACTGTTTTAGAGACTTCTGGATTGTAAAAAGGAGACTTTAAGAATAGCATGGTAGGGACCTTTTAAGTTTTGTAGCAAGGAACTTTAAAGCCTCTTCTAGTGCATATCTATCATTTATCTATCTATCTACCTATCTATCATCCATCCATCCATCTATCTATCTATCTATCTATCTATCTATCTATCTATCTATCTATCTATCTATCTATCTCTGGTAGGCACTATAGGACCCTAAAGTACCTTCATTTTTGCCACAGAGATGCATTTGGATAGACTGATAGTTAGACTGGTGGTTAGAAAAAAATGTTGTTTTTCCTGCATCCTTCAAATATCTAAACTTTCCTCTCTCAGAACTTTACTCATTTGTGGGGGCTGTGAAACTAAAACAATGACTTGTCATTTAAGAAAGCGTGTTGTTTTTCATGAGGTACACACTAATTAGTCTTATATCACAATAAAGTAAATTAATAGTGACTTTTTTTAGTTATATGCAGTGTCCCAAAAGCCAGAGTTAAGTCGAGCATTATTATTTACGTTGATAAAGCATATATCAATATACATCTAACTACAAATGTATGCACATAAGTACATATGAATATGCATTAGTGCAAAGCAGTTTCCCATATCATTTTCTCTTTCTTATATACATTCTGATGCTTTCCTGCTCCAGTAGTGCTCATTTGGAGTAGAAATTGCACAGTACCTTTTACATTTTGTCAAGTACTGTGAACATCATTAGAATGAAAAGCACTAAAGAATGTAAATTGTTGCTATTGTTCTTGAGAGCTGCTTCACTTATGATTTGATCATTTCAAAGACAAAAGATCTCTTCTCTGTCAACAGTGATTACTATTACAGCACAGAATTGTTCTTTGTTAGATGTATAAAATATATTACTTTTGACATAAGAAAATTGTTCTTTTAAACTTTCTGAACTGATTTTCTATTTTCTTTAACCTGTTTTTTTTTCTGCCCTTAAAAAAAAAGTCATGAAGAAATTCAAAAGAGAATCAGCCCATAGACAACTTTATTTGACAGGATCATGGATTATCTGATGAAAAGAGGCCAAATTTTCTATTAATGTCAAATATGTCAAATATTGACTATTTCAAATATTATTAGTATATCAAGTAACATTGGGGAATGGGCGACTTAAGGCTAATTCCTTAATATAGGAAGCCCTAAGGAGTAACTGCAAAGTTTTAACTTCATTCACACAAAAAATTATTTTTCTCAGTTTTCTCCCATCCAGTTTAAACAGTTTTCTTTTCCATTTTCCCCTCACTTATTGGTGACATTTAACCGAATCAACAACCTTCAATTATTTTTTGTCCTGACCAATCAGATGAATAAACATCAGATTTCCATTTTTCCCCTTTTTTCTTTGGATCTGAGATAGCTTGCCTCTTACTTGCATCTTGGAAATATGGTTGCTCAAGTCTGTTTTGGGAACCACAACAACTTGTTTTCTAGGAATCCTTCAGTGTTACCAAACATTAATATTTGTAAAAGTACTTAGCACAGTACCTGGCATGTCATAGACCCTTAATAAATTCTTGTTCCTATGTTTTCTTCTCCCCATTGAGTTGGTAAATGCTTCTTGATTCAAGGTCACTGTAAAAGCAAACTTCTAGGACACATGATATCTGTCTAAAATTGCTAGTTTTGCAAGCATGGAGACTGGAACCCGAGAGCCTGGGAGACATGGGCATAAAGAGATCAATGTAAGTCTAACAGAAGAACAGGAATTTACAGATTGTCAAGGAGCATTAAAACACAGTCAAACTTTACTGAATTGTTACCTTTAAGACCAAAAATGGGATGGGGTGGGGGGGGGGCGGTTTACACAATGTTATACAAAAGGAAAAGTATCCCAACAGGCTATCTATGGATGTTTGCATTTTTTGTTTTTGAAGTCAAGAGTACAGGTGCTAGTACACAGAGAAAAGGCAGATCAATTTATGAGTTGCATGATTGGCGACCATGCTAATTGTGATTCATAACTGTCACCCACCATTTGTGCTATTCCCAAACTGCTTGAAGCATAGGTAATTATGGTAGATTGCCCCTGTGCCAAGCAGACATTGCATAAATCCTTCAGCTGAGGTAGGACTGACAAGCTGTGAGTAATGGACTGCACCTTGGACAAGATTTATATTGGAAGCCCAGTTAGTCTATGGGCTTTATAATTTTCATTTCTCAATAACTGACTGGAACTGAGCAGTCAGTTATTTCCCAAATTCTCCATTTTACTGATAGGATAATCAATACACAGCAACTATTAATTTAGAGTCACTCTAATATACTAGATCTAGACAGTTTTACTATGATATTGATTACTTCTGTAATTTACCACAGGGGTACAGGGTCAGGTAGGGAGAATGCCAACTTGAACCAGACACATTGAAGGTCATTAGAAATGTCTTGCTCTGTGTGTGTGTGTGTGTGTGTGTGTGTGTGTGTGTGTGAGTGTGTCTGCACACTCACCCACATGTGTGTGCATGTGTTCTGAATCCTTAAGTCAGCCTAGATTCTGTCTTCTTACAAATGACTGGACATTTGGACTCCTATGATATTCCCACTTTGTGAAAGGTTACATAAGAGGCCATTTCACCAGCTCTATGTATCTCTGCCCATCCTAGAATAAAAGGGAAATGACTATTGAAGTTGACTCCTTTTGAAGTCATTTCCTTTTGACATTCAAGTGTCCATTACAGAGTCCTTTACCGACCTGGTTAAGCAGAGTGCAGCCATTCAACATACCTGCCATAGAATCAGAAACAACTGAACAAGAAAGAGCCTCAGAGTTCATTTACTCTTCATTTTATAGTCAAGGAACCTCAGGGGAGATAGAAGTGACATCATTCACCAGAGTTTACCCTGGAGATTCCCAGTGCCAAGAGAGGACTCCTACCTCACCTCCACCTCTTTGAACTCCTCACCTCCTTGGCACACCTCAAGTGCTACCTCTGAGTCCTCCAGATGTTAGAAACTTCCCCCATCTATCATGTTGTATTTATATTATATTTATCTTGTATTTAGTCACCTGTAAAAAAAATGTGTCTTCCCAGCCATATGTAACTTCCTTGAGAGAAGGGACTCACCTATTTGCATCCCCAAAGCTTAGCATAGTGCAAAGTATATGATAAGAATTTAAGGAATTGTTTTGGATTAGTCAATTGATTGAAATAAAAAACTTGAATATAAACCACGTTATAAAATACGTCTAATTACAAAGGAAACCAATTATATAGATGTACAGTTATTTTTAAAAATTAAATTGAGAGGGGCGCAGCTAGGTTGCACAGTGGATAAGGTACCATCCCTGAATTCTGGAGGAATTGCATTCAAATCCAGCCTCAGACACTTTACACTTACTAGCTGTGTGACCCTGGGCAAGTCACTTAACCCTTATTGCCCCCCACACACAAAAAAAGTTCAGAGGCACTAGACTAAGAATCACTGTTATAATCAGTGAGGACACACTGCAATTTACTTGCAGTTTCTTGTTGTTGTTTCCTGTTAAGAGACTTGAGGCAGAGGCCATTAGGAAGCTATTGAAACAAACTAGCTGAAAGGGGATTAGGGCCTGTAGTATGTTCGTGGCATAATGTGAGTAGCAAGAAGGCACATAAAACATATGGAGGCAAAACTTACAAGACTTGGAAACTGAATGAATGTATAAATGTGTGGTGAGGGAAATGAAGGAGTCTAAGATGACACCAAGGTTTTGAAAACCTATGTGACTCTGAGAATGTTAGTGTCCTTTACCACAGAGATATCAAAACTACCTGGCAGCCCACCCGCCCATAAAATTCTAAAGTAGGCTCAGCCAGAATAAAATGTAATTGGGAAATATTTAACAAAGTAAAAAAAAAAAAAATAGAACACAGATAATGTTAATACGTGGTTTTCTAAGCCATATCTTTAATTTAGTGGTAGGGATTCATCCTTATCTACAGTTTATTCCCCCCACCCACCCCCCATTTCTATTTGAGTTTGACAATGCAGCTTTACAGTAAGAGGGAAGTTTGGGAGCTGAGTATAGGGAGAAAGAAATCATTATAATAACTAATATTTATCTAACACTTGAAGGCTTGCAAAGTGCTTTCTTTGCTTATGATCTCTCATTTAATCTTCCTGGCAACCTAGTGATGTGGATGCTATAATTAAGTCCATTTTACAGAAGAGGACACTGAGGCTTCCAGGGGTTAAGCAACTTGCCCAGGGTCACATAGGTAGTAATTGTTTGAGGTAGTATTCAAACTCAGGTCTTTTCAATTGCAAATTCAAAAGTCTTATCTATGTGCCACCTCATCCATCCATGCATGCTTGTTTTATGGGATTAGCTCAGTTCCACCCAAAATGACAATTGGAATTGGGCAGGGTTCTTCCTCATTGATCACTGCCTTTAAACACAGTTCCTATTCTCTTGGGAGGGAGGCAATGCATACTACAATCATAAAGTGATCTGGGGGGAAAAGAGTTGCCACAATTACCACAAAGTAATCAGCAGAGGTATCTTGAATAAGATGTTAATTTTGGTTTTACTGCCCTATGCCAACACCCAGATAGGAGGCTGGTAGGCTAGGAAAAGAAGAGGTCAGGAGTTTGCACTTCAATGGGGAGGGAAGAGAGATGTGTTAGGGGAATTATAGTAGGTAAGATTGTGTTGTAGCTCTGAAGATGGGATGTAACTTGTTTTCCCAAACACCTCTTAGGATCAAACCTACTTTGGAAACCACTGTTCTAAGCTGCTACATCAACTCATGAAACAAATATATAGTACCTGTCATATAGTAGGCATTTACTAAATGTTTATTGTTTCCTATTTTTTTAATCTGTCTACACTTGTTCTCTTCCTTCAAATATTTTAATTTCTTTTTATCATGTATGTGCATGTGCAGGTTTCACTATAGTTGTCCTGTATACTGAATTTAAGCATAAAATTTTGAATGCAAGGACTAATCTACCATTAGCTTTGTAAATTGCTAGAGCATTTTTCTAGGAGTGTTTTATACTAATGCTGGATCAACTGGGGTGTCAGGTGTCAGACTGGAGTAATTATGAAAGTGGTAAAGTTGTTGCCCATATGATCAGTATGCCTTTCCCTCAAAAAAAAAAAAAAAGATGGAAGAGCAAAGCCCTGTTAGATGAATGATGAGAACATCTTGTCAAAGGCTTGAGTTGGTGCTTATGACATATGGAGTGTTGATATCAGAGACTTTTGAAGGCCAGGTGTTGAAAGAGGAAATGTAGAGGAATTAAATACATCTGGAAGACAGGAAGCATGACCTGCACCGAAAGATGAAAAAAAGCAAACAGGGAGTCAAACATGAGTAAACAATTTTAAGGTCAGATGTGAGTAGAGATGTCTTATGTAGGTCTGGGACTTATTGTAATATACCTTTGTGGGTACCTGGGGCTTATTTATCCTGATTCCTACTGTGAAACCATGGATATACAAACCACAATTTTTCTGAGTTTTGTTCTCATCTATTAAATGGAGATGATAATGATGATAATAAAACTAGAACTTCTTCAAAAATTAATCATGAGGCAAGTGCTTTGTAAGCCATAAAGCACTTTAGAAATGGGGATTATAATAGTAATTATTGTGTATCTAATAATGTTTTCATCAGTCTATGCATTTGTTGAGAAGGGACAGCTAGGTGTCCCAGTAGAGAGTCTGTGCAAATTTGGCCTCAGATATTTACTAGCTGTGTGACCTTGGGCAAGTTACTTAATCCTGTTTGCTTCAGTTTCCTCAACTGTAAAAATGAGCTGGAGAAGGAAATGGCAAACCACTGATCTTTTGTCAAGAAATTCCCAAATGGGCTCACAAAGAGTCTCACCTCACTGAAAATGACTAAGCAAAAAACAAAGTATTTGTTGTGTTGAATTTTCTTTCTCTTATGCAGATCTGTTATTTATAGCCTTAGCTGCCTGGGAATATTGAGAGGTGAGGTAACTTGCACATATTAGAGTCAGAACTTGAAGTTGGTCTTCTCAATTCTATTCACTTAGTCACACTTCCTCTCTAAATCTTAGTAGACAATAAAACTAAAATAGGACACCCTTTATTGGGTAAATATTGTGCTGTCACAAAAGTACTAGTCTGCATGCTACTAAGAATTGGGAAATCTTGACCTACAAATACATATAATTGTGCATGACTGTTTGGGAATATATAGAGAAAAGTAATATTTAATTTGGCATTTAAAGATTTTTGAATTTTACTTAAAACACTGTTGATCCATTGTCTTGATTTTTTCATTTTTTGCTGCTTTGATGTTGGTTTTAAAATCATAAATATTTCACTGGGATGTCTTTATCTTGCATCCCATATATCTATCATATTAAGAAATAAACTATAAATATGAGAGTGATAAAATGATGTTATTTTACTTGATGACCCCTGTATATGTAAATTGCTAACATAAAGTAAATGTGTAACCTGATGGTATAGCTATAAATTTTTTCTGCTGTTGTCCCCATTAATATGTCTTCTGTAAATAGTACCACAGAGAATCAAAACTGCTAATGAATTTCCACTAGCATTTTAAAACAGGAAGATTTAAACTGATTTTGGATGATTGATAAATTATCTACATATTTTCCTTAAAGTTATGCAACAGATTCTGTCAATGTAAAACAAATTAAAAAATAGAGATTCACGAGCAATATCTTTAGGGGCTACGGAGATTCCTATAGTATCCTAACCCAGTAACCCAATAAAAAAGTAGAAAAATGGAATGAGTTCACAGCCCATTTTGCTAGAATGCTGATAGAAAAAGAGACATATGCCAATAAGTAGCAATATTCAAACAAATGGAAAAGATTTATTCATAAGTCATCATGTGAAGGTCTTTTTGCACCCATGGAAACTAGTTCTTCTTGAAAAATGGTTTTGCTCTATGATAAAGTAAATAGCTTTAGCAATTCTACTCCTCTTATTTTTGTTTGTTTGTTTTGCTAAATAAACATTTTTATTTGAAGTTCTGAGTTCCAAATTCTATCCCTCCTTCCCTCCCTCCCATTTCCCCTCCCTGAGGCAGTAAGCAATTAGATATTACTTTATGCATGTGCCATTATGTAAAACATTACCATAGTAGTCATTCTGTATAAGGAAACTTAAATAAAAGGAAAAAAAATGAAAGTGAAAATAGCATGCTTCAGTCTGTGTTCAATCAATATCAATTCTTTCTCTGGAGGTGGATAGTATGCTTCACCATTAGTCCTTTCACATTTTTTTAGATCCTTGTATTGCTGAGAATAGTGGTCATTCACAGTTCTTTATCAAACAGTATTGTTGAAACTGTGCACAACATTCTCTTGGTTCTGTTCACTTGACTATATATGAGTTCACATAAGTCCAGGCCTTTCCAAAATCATCCTGTTTATCATTTCTTATAGTACAATAATATTCCATAACCATCATATACCATAGCTTGTTTAGTCATTCCCTAATTGATGGACATTCCTTTGATTTCCAATTCTTCGCCACCACAAAAAGAGCCACCATAAATATTTTGTATAAATAGGCCTTTTTCTCTTTTTTGGGATATCTTATCTTTGGGATATAAACCTAGTAGTGGTATTGCTGGATCAAAGGTTATGCACAGTTTTATACCTCTTTGGGCACAGTTCTAAATTGTTCTCCAGAATGGTTGGATCTGATAGGTGTCAGGTGTCCGAGTTGTTTTAATTTGCATTTCTGTGATCAATAATGATTTAGAGCATTTTTTTCATATGACTATAGATAGATTTGATTTCTTTATCTGAAAACTGCCTGTTCATATCTTTTGACCATTTATCAATTGGGGAATGATTAGTATTTTTATAAATTTGACTCAGTTCTCTATATATTTGACAAATGAGGCTTTTATCAGAGAACTTGTTTCAAAAATCCTTTCCCAGCTTTCTGCTTTCCTTATAATTTTGTTTGCAATGGTTTTGTTTGTACAATATTTTTTGATGCTCTCTGTATTTTATTTGGTCATAAATTCTCCTTCCCATAAATCTGACAGATAAACTATTTCATGTTCTCTTACTTTGCTTATTGTATCTCCTTTTATGTGTAAAATATGTACCCATTTTGACCTTATTTTAGAATATGGTGTTAGATTTTGGTTCATACCTAGTTTCTACCATACTGTTTTCCAGTTTTCCTAGAAGTTTTTGTCAAATAATGGGTTTGTGTTCCAAAAACTTGGATCTTTAGGTTTATCATATACTAAATTACTTTAGTCATTTACTATAGTGTGATTTGTACATATTCTGTTCCACTGATTTACCACTCTATTTCTTAGCTAGTACAAATTGTTTTGAGAATTACCACTTTATAATACAGTTAAGATCTGTTATTGCTAGACCACCTTTGTTTGCATTTTTTCATTGATTCCTTTGATATCCTTAAGCTTTTCTTCTTTCAGATGAACTTTATTATTATTTTTTCTAGCTCTATAAGATAATTTTTAATAGTTTCATGGGTATGGAACTAAATAAATACATCAAATTAGGTATGATGTCATTTTTATGATATTGACCTATCAATGAGCAATTAATATTTTTCCAGTTGTCTAGATCTGACTTTATTTGTGTGAGCAGTGTTTTATAATTGTTTTCATATAGTTCCTGGGTTTGTATTGTCAGGTAAATTTCCAAGTATTTTATATTGTTTATAGATATTTTAAATGGAATTTCTCTTTCTATCTGTTGCTGCTGGACTTTGTTGGTAACATATAGAAAAGCTGGTGATGTATGTGGGTTTATTTTGTATCTTGCAACTGTGCTAAAGTTGTTAATAATTTCAAATAGTATTTTAGTTGATTCTCTAGGATTTTCTAAGAATAATATGCTATCATCTGCAAAGAGTGATAGTGTTGTTTCCTCATTGTCTATTCTAGTTCCTTTGATTTCCTTTTCTTCTCTATTGTTCCACTCCTCTTTTAAGGGAGTTCATTATCGTTATCTAGAACAGGAGCTCTGGAACCTTATAAGTTACAAAGAGCAGTTAATAGTAATAACAGATCATCACTCATGGAAAGATATTCGGTTATTCCATTCATGGTTTCCCTTCTTAATGGAATTATGAGTGTGAAGTAGCTATCTAGAAGTTAACTATGCAGTTGGAAATATTGTAGTTTTCATATTTGCCCCCAAAAGTTGATTTCCCTTTTGTTATTTTTAGCAACATGAATATTCTGGAAGATTCATGAAAACACTAGGATTGGGTCCATAAAATATTAACACAATTCACTTATATATATAACAAATAAAAATCTAATTACTGGCTTCTTTTTCTTGGTTTTTATTCCACCAGCAAAGAGGCTAACTTATTTTTTAAAGCCAAATTGATCTGTTTGACTTACTTGACTAGTTATTTTGACACCGTATGCAACATGGTTAAGATCTGTGGAAGAAATGTTTATACAGAGACTCCTTTTTTAGAAGTAAATGTAAGGAGTGGTTGAGTATATCATCATCATTGGCTTACCATTGAAGTCATTAAGTTGTTTGTCAAGTTAATTATCACAGTGCAGAAAAACTCTCTTGGGAAATTTTATGAAGATTATATCCTTAAAATTATTTGCTTTGATTTAAATAATTTAGTTCATATGATGGTAAACCAAAAATATTTAATTATCTCTTACCCATAAAGATCCTTCCAAGTACATCAAATTTTTCAAAATTATAATGTCTGAAGACAGGAACAAAAGGTTAACTAATAGCACATTTCCCTGCCACATGCAGAAACAAAACAGTGCCACATTAATTTGCATCAAATTAAATTTTCTCTATGATATTTATGGTTAAATAACAAGATTTATTATAATCATTTAGAAATATTAATCTACACCAATAAAGTAATATTTTTAAAGATCAGCTTGATATGAGAAAAGACCCCTGGTTGGGTTTGTTATATCAGTGCTGGGCATCTGTGTTCTCCATCAACTTTTTGGTAAAACACTGAAAAAACAGTAGATCCTATTCAAGATAATTACATTAATTGAATGCAAATCAAAATGTGTTGAGGTTCTATAATAGTATACCATGGAAACAATACAGTTCAGTGGTATTGTGAACTCCAGTGTTCTTTAAAGGCATGGACACTGATGTTTGTGAGCAAAGACTAATAACTAAAATATTTTTGGAACCCTCATCAGTTTGACAAATGTCTTCTTCAATCAAAATTAGTAGGAACCTATGACTAAAGTAATCTCATTTTACTTGAGTCTGGAAATGACTTTGCCAAAGCATTATTTTTGTAAGCAAATGGCCAGTCACCACTACAGTGTTGCTAGCTAATGTAAATTAAGCACATACTCTATTTCATAAACGAAGGCAGAATTATTGGAAACACTCACCGCCTGATCAGTAAAAACTGATTGCCTTCAAAGAAAGACTGATTACTAACTACCGGTTTAGCTTTTTGTGTTGTTTTTTTTTAAAGTAACATCTGGCATATTTGGAAGGGGGAAAATGCTGAGCCCAAAAGTGTTTCTTCCAGCTCTCAACTCATGCATGGATAGAACAGAGAAGGAAACATCTGATGTCCTTCAGATTTTTCTTGTTACCCAGATACAACTCGTGGAAGGAGGAATTCAGCTACATTCATAGTGAGTTGGGCTCATTGTTGTAGCTTGTAAAGATGTTGAATAAATTTGACCAGAACAGAGTATAGAACAATTGAGTGTTGTGAAAACTGAAGATCCTTAACCTATGAGATAGGGATTTCTGTTATTTTCTTTGCATAGACTTTTATAATAGGATGGAATTTGAGCTACCTTTATTTGAACCTACTTTCTTCTTAAGCTTAATTCTTCCCTCCCCCTCTTAATTTTTCCTTCCTCTTAATTACTAACCTTTTAAAAAAAGTGTAGTATAAATTCACTGCTTCCACTTCCTCTCTTTTCACCTACTTTCTGCAATCCACCTTTTCACTCTCACCAATCTAATAAAACATCTTTCTTCAGGGTAACCAATAATCTCCCAATTGTCCCAATCAATGACATCTTAGTTTCCATCCTCCATAGCTTTTCGACAGAATTTCCCAATGGTCACCATCACCTTTATACTGATACTCTTTCTTCCTTTGAATTCCTAGAGAGATTTCTCTTTTCATTATATTTTTACGTGTTTAACTGAGCTTTCTCTATCACCTTCACCATTTCCTCTTTCTTTTCCTTGCACTTAAGTGAGGTTATCAGCCAAAACTCTGTCTTTAGGGCTACTCTCTCTTTTCTGTACTCTTTTGCTAGTCGATTTTTACCACTCTTCAGGCATTAGTATTTTCTCTGCATTTATTATTGCTGAAAATCTTTTGTGAACTATATCCTGCATCCCCAACTATCTACTGGATACTTTGTATATATTTGTAATACCTGAAACATAACAGGTGTAAAACTAAATTAAACATCTTCTTTCCCAAACCTGTCCATCACTTTAACAATCCCCATTTTTGTTGTTGATGCTGTGTTGTCAGTCCCTCACTCAAGATTAAAACAGTGGAGTAATTCTTGACACTTTCCTAATTTTCACTTCCCACATACGATGAGTTACCAAGTCCTATAAATATACTTCCAAAATCTGTTTCTCATCCCTACCCTCTTTTCCTCTTCTCCTGCAATCACCCTTGTTCAAGCCCTTTGTCTGAGATATTATAATTGCATCTTAACTGATCTTTCTGCCTCTATCTACTCAACCAGACATGGCAATTCCATTCATAAACCATAAACTGTAAAGAAAATGTACTACTCACTCTCATCCTGCCTCTGTGTCCTTTTGAACAGGATTCCCCATTCCCCTCACCAATCCAATATTTGCTTTTCGCCATCCCATTTTCTTTGTCAAATTTAGCCTCAGTGTATCTGTCTTCCTTGATATAGTCTCTGATCCTATCACTAGAAGTTTGTTTCAAAATTATGAGCTAAACGTATATTTTCTCATAACATTTTTCTATCCTTGAATTTCTTATAACATTGACCACTCTTAAGCATGTACTCACCTTCTACTTTGTATCACAGTCATTGTGTACCTGCTCAACACTTTTCACATAGTAGAATTTTGATAAATAGTTGATGAGCTGCATTTTTACTCTTCCCAATCCAAAGTTATTACCACTTACCACTTACCACTTAGCATGTTCAATGTTCAAGCCTATGAACAGAATGCTATGCTTTTGTAGTTGACACTGTTCATTTCTTTTAACTCAACATCTGATTATGCGATCCAAATATGAGATAAGCCTAAGTTGTGAATACCATTGCACTACATAATGAAAAGCCTTCCCACCCCAAGGAAAATTTAGATCCTCATTTCTTTCCTATGGCTCACATTTCCAGAATTGTTCTTTTCCTTTTCAGGTTTATTTTTCCCATTAAATTATCCTGATGTGAGCTTGAATCACCTTATTTTCCCATAACTCCCCCTCCATTGCCTAATTTTTTTTTGAAGCATATAGTACTTCAAATTTATTCTGAAGTGGTTGGGTACAATTAGTTGTGATTATGACTAGTTATAATTGGTACAATTCATCAATCGACCCTCAGGTAATTGTACCAATCAAATGGGCAAAGATTATAGAATTGTTTTCTTCCTCTTTTATATCCTTCTTAAACTTCCCTTTCCCTATCCCCAACTTCCATTCTGATCCAAAAACTACTAATAGTAGGTATTCTTGGAATAATATGTTTTTATTGTTTCTTTAATGTTTGAATGCTTAATGTTAATCAGAGAATGATTTTTATTTAGTTTTCCACAATCTTTCGGGGCTTGGGAGCAATGCCAAAAGAATTATCCTCGTTTTTAAAATTCTTATTAACTGGCACTTCTTTCTTTTTTAGGATAACTTATATGAATGAAACTTATAGACTTAGAGTATTTATTCCAATAATAAAGAATTGCCTCCAACAATGAAATATTTATTTTGTACTTACTATTGGAAAAGTATGATCTGGATACAGTGTAGGATATAATGTTAAATAAGAAACAAGCCATGATCTTAAAGCTCACAGGACTTTGAAATGAAAGGAAACTTGAATAATCAAATCCATCTCCCCATTGTCAAAACTGAGGCCCCATAGAGGTTAAATGATAAGCTCTAGGTCACACAGGGCATAAGTAAAAGATTCAAATTGTGAACCTAAGTCCTCTGACCTAAAATCCCACATTCTTCCAACTTTATTAGGGTAGGTAACATTCCCAGGTTCTACATCATGTCATCAAAGTCTTAGAGCAATTTAAAGCTTTAGTAGCTTGGGATAACCTATGTATATTCATATGCATTTGTATATTCCTGTGTATTTTTATATAATCTCATATATATATACACACACATATACATATATATGTACATATACAATACTACATTTTAAATGCTTTTGTGCAACATATTATATTTTTATACTATATTATGTTATACAAATAAGTAAAACAAAGTACTGCATATATTATATATATATTACAGAAATAACCATAACATAAATTATTGTATTATATTTTGTTATAGTTATTGGAGATATATTTATATACATTTACATACGTATACATATATATATATATGACAAACAATATAATAACTATATATGTGAAGTCATGCAAAACATTTCTGTATTACCTTGTTGCCCAAAAAAGGCTGAGAAAAAAAAAGGTGAAAAAACTATGTCTTCACTCAGAATCTATCAGGTCTCTTTCTGATCATGGAGAGTAATTTTCATTGAAAGTTCTTTGGAATTGCCCTGGATCATCATCTTGATTAGAGTATCCAAGTTTCACAAGTTGATCATTGTTACATATTCTTCTTACTATGTGCACTGTTCTCCTGATTCTACTCATTTTATTTTTCATCAGTTCTTTGACCTTATCATAGATTTTTTATATTTTCTTTCCATTTCTAATTATATATAAAACTATTTTAACATTCATTTTTTGAAATTTTCAGTTCCAAATTCTTTCTCTCTTGCCCCTCTACCCTCCTTGAGAAGGCAAGCAATTTTATATAGATTATACATGTGAAGTCACATAGAATTAGTTCCATATTAGCTACATGGCAAAACACAATAGCAACAAAAATAAAAACAAGAAAAATAATGTTTAAAAATTATGCTTCAATCTCCACCAGTTGTTTCTCTGAAGGTAGATAGCATTTTTCATTGGAAGTCCTTTGGATTTTTCTTGGATTATTGTATTGTTGATAATAGCTGCCACGCTCAACTGATCATCATATAATATTGCTGTTATTATGTACAATATTTTCCTGGTTCTGCTCACTTTACTTTGCACAATAATGTTCCATAACAATAATATATGACAACTTGTTCAGCCATTCCCCATTGATGGGCATCCACTCAATTTCTTATTCTTTGCTACCACTAAAAAAATATTTTTGTACATATAAGGCTTTTTCTTTTATTAACCTTTTTGTGATACAGATTTAGTAGTGATTTTTCTATGTCAAAGGTTATGTACAGTTTTACAGTCTTCCAAGTTGCTCTCCAGAATGGTTGGATCAGTTCACAATGCAACCAATAGTGCATTAGTAACTCAGTTTTCCCACATTCCTTCCAACATAATTTTCCTTTTCTGTCATATTAGCCAGTTTGATAGGTATTAGATCATACTTCAGAATTGTTTTAATTTGTATTTATCTAATCAATAATGATTTAGAACATGTTTATATGACTTTAGATAGCTTTAATTTCTTCTCCTGAAAACTGCATGTTCATATCCATTGACCATTTATGAGCTAGAGAATGACTCACTTAGAAACTTGACTCAATTCTCTAAAAATTTGAGAAAGTAGGCCTTATTCAGAGAAATTTGCCATAATTTTCCCTCTGTTTTCCTTCTAATTTTGGCTTTTTTGTTTTTGTAAATCTTTTAATTTAATGTAATCAAAATTATCCAATTTACATCACATAATGCCTTTTATCTCTTGTTTTGTCATTCTTTCATTATCCATAGACCTGACAGGTAAAGTATTCTATGCTCCCCTAATTTGCTTATGATATTGTCATGAATCATGTGCCCATTTTTACATTATCAAGATAAGATGTGAAATTCTGGTACATAGATATAGATACATACATACATACATACATATATATATATATATATATATATATATATATATGCATCTTGGAAGCCTAGTTTTATTGGTGTTTGTATATCTATACCTATCTCTATATATTTATGTATGTATGTATATAGACCAGAATCTCACAACTTTATTACCACTTCTTAATACAGTTTGAGATCTGGTACAGCTAAGACACCTTTCTTTACATTTTTTCATTATCTCCCTTGATATTCTTGATCTTTTCTTCTTCCAGATGAATTCTGTTATTATTTAAATTTCTTTTTATTTTTGATTTTTTTGTTATTATTTTTTCTAGTTATATAAAATTATTTTAGTAATTTAATTGGTATGGCACTGAATAAGTGAATTAATTTTGGTAGAATTATTTTTTTAGAATTATTTTTATCATATTGGCTTGGCCTACCCATGAGCAATTAATATTTCTCCAGTTGCTTAGAACTGATTTTTTTTCTGTGTGAAAACTTTTATGTAATTGTTTTCATATATATACTGCGTTTTTCTGGGCAGATAGATTCCAAAGTATTTTATATTGGTTAAAGTTATTTTAAATGGAATTTCTTCTTCTATCTCCTCCTGCTTCACTCTGTTGGTTATATATAGAAATGGTAATGTGTTAGAAGGGTTTATTTTATATCCTATTTCATCCCCTTACTTTTATTCTGTGTGTGCTCCCTCCTTCAATTGTGTTTCTTGTAAATAAGAATTGTTTAGGATTATGGTTTTTAATTTACTCTGCTATCTACTTCTATTTTATGGATGAGTTCATCCCATTGACATTCACAGTTATGAGTTGTAACTTGTATTTCACTCCATCCTATTTTTCCTTGTTTCTCTCTCTCTCTGTCTCTGTCTCTGTCTCTCTTATACACACACACACACACACACACACACACACACACACACACACACACACACCTTCCTCCCTCTTTTTCCTCTCCTTTCAACCTCTCCCTATTTAACCTCCCCAAATCCACCCACCCTTCTGTCATTCCTCCACCCTTCTCTTCTTCCATTTTTCTCCTTCTTTCTTATAGGATAAGAAACACTTCCATACCCAAATGAATGTATATGTTGTTCCTTCTTTTAGTCAATTCTGATAAGAGTAAAGTTCGAACCTTGCCTGCCACCACCCCACATCTTTCCTACTAATGTAAAAGCTATTCCTTTTCTACCTTCATGTGAGATAATTTATTCCATTCTACTTCTCCCTTACTCCTTTTCCCAGTATATCCTTCTTTCTCACCACTTAATTTGATTTTTTATATCTCATCCCATCATAGTCAATATGTACCCATGCCCTCTGTCTATGTAGATTCCTTCTAACTGCCCTAATAATGAAAAAGTTCTTAGGTGTTAAAAATACCTTCCCATGTAGGAATATAGACAGTTTAATCTTATTGAATCTCTTATTATTTCTCTTTCAAGTTTACATTTTTATGCCTCTCTTGAGTCTTGTGTTTGAACATCACTTTTTCTATGTGGCTCTGCTCTTTTCATCAGGAATGTTTGAAAGTCTTCTATTTCATTAAATATCCATTTTCCCCCTGAAGGATTATAATCAATTTTGCTGAGTAGGTGGAGGGTGTATGTTCTAAGCTTCAGGCATTTCATGCCACTGTTTTCAGAGATAGTGCTGAGAGTCTCTCTTTAAGTTTTAGGGGTTTTTTCCAATATGGAGAGAGGTATGGGCACTGTTCTCCTGTCCTGTGCCCTTGTCTGTGAGCAATGATAAGCTCTCTTCTCTGTCCTGGTCCTGCACCTGCATGTGCTTTTACTCCTTATGAACCTGGAATTGTGACTTGCACTCCTGCTGTCTTGAGGTCACAAGTGTCAGTGTTTCTTTCTGCATTAGATCTGACACTAAGACCTCTGCTCCCCAGTGATCACCAAGAAGCATTCTTCTCTACCCTGAACTGTAACCAGGCTCCTCTTGGGCCCCAAAGTACTGGTATGCTAGTGCTACTCTTCACCCTGGCACTGCAACTTGAAACTGCATATAGGCAATGCAGCAGAATCCTGCACCCAGTGCCAGCAAAGGGTCCCCTGTAGTCTCCTTCTTCCTAGACCCCCTTACTGTCTATAGTCTGAGAGCCCCCAAATCCGTTGCCACTACAGATGTAGCCACCCTTCAAGGCCTGCTGCTGGATTCCAAGGGTGAGTCTTAAGCTGCTTTGCATTCCATGCTCAACTATTATCTTGAGGAGACAGACCTTTCCTGCCAAATTACTAAGTTGTCTTGTGCTGGAAAATTGTTTCATCATGACCTGTGTTGATTATGTTGCTCCAGAATTTTATATGAAGCTTATTTAAAGTTGTTTGGAGGGAAATTTGGAAGAGCTCAGGTGAGTTCCTGTCTTTTCTCTTTCATCTTGTCTCCACACCTTCCCCCATGGTTACTTTTTAATAATCCCTCCCAATATGTACAGATTTTACTCTTTGATCTGTATATTAAATTTTTTTTAAAAAGGGACTCAGACAGTCTAGTAATATTTTTGCTGATAAAGTAGGTAATATCCTAAACTTATTTATTGTTCTCTTCCTCTGTGCTGAGTTGGAAGGAAGTAAGCTCTAATATTGCTCTTCTTGAACCAATATTGGGCAAGATCTCAGAGCCTTGTCATATAAACCACTGCTGAATCTTTACGATTCTCTATCTGATCTGCAAATGAAATTTCTTTTATGTTTTGTAACACACAATTAAAGTGTGAGTTTCCTGATTCCAAGGTCTATCTAACTTTTTTCTGTTTGTATTCTTAGGGCTTAGAACTGTATTTGACACAAAATAAACTCTTAATAAATGTTTTTTCATTCATACCTTTAACTAAACTCTTTTCTTCATTTTATTACTATAAGTGTGCATTTTGTTCCTATGTTGTTTTTTCTGTTTTGGTCTCTCCATCAATTTATATATCTTTCCAAATTTTTTTTTTAACTTTTGTGTATGGGCCATTTCTTACAGTGAAATGATACCCCATAACATTGATGTCCTATGGTTTCTTTAGCCATTGTCTGATCAGTAGACACTTGCTTTGTTTCTAGTTTTCTGCTGCTTCCAAGTGCTACTTTGAATATGCATGTGTATTTGTGTAAAATATACATATGTATTTATAAACATATCTTTCTGTTGCTGATTTCTTAATTCAAATGAGATAAATACAAACTTTTAGATTCATGGAGCTTCTGACTATCAGAGTAAGGAGAGAAAATGTTTAGTGGTTAAGGGCAAGGACAGGTAGTAGCTGAGTAAAGCAGGCATCAGAAATACCCATGATAAAACTGTCAGATATTACCCTGGGAAATGGGCAATAGATTCTATAAACAGGGAAGACAACTAGGAACCATTTATTCATTTCCTCTGTTTTATGAAAAGGGAGGTACAGCTGTTTAGAAAAAAGGGGAAATGTTTAAACCAAAATAAGTACATGTATAATGTTTAAAAATAAAAAGGCATTTGTCATACAGATGGAGTTTAATGACTTGTACAAGGTCACACAAGAAGTCAATGAACTAAACAGAAATAGAACCCGGCCGGCATGCCTAACTCCCAGGCCTGGGATTGAACTAGATCGTGCTTCCTTCTGAAACGAAAGGCTTACCACAACAGGAAGAACTAGAAAAGCAATCCTCTAAATTATACATGATTGTTTGTCTCATTTTCCTTCTACATCTAATTGAAGACACAAGGGAGTACTGTTTGCAAGGCTTCTACTCTTGCATCACCTCATTTGTCTCACTGAGTATAGACAGCACACTCTGTAATTCACTTTTATTTCTGTTTGTCAGGTTGGGAAGGCACAGAATGAAACTTGGTCATGTTGGGGAAAAAATACCCTATTCTAAACTGTACTACTTAGTGAAAATTAAGGTGTGGAGTTCTCCTTTCTAAATAATAAGGAATGAATAATCCTACATAAATGATACTATTCTGAGAATAAAGGAAAAAAATAAAGGACAGTTTTATTAGCTGTCAGAACAATATGCAAATTAACAGGCCAGATATCCAAATTGTCCTCTCTTAAGAGTTATATAAGCAGACAGAATCAAACAAGAATTCAGACAGAGTAGCAACAAAAGTTGGAAATTTGCTGCTGGCTGTGAAATGTGCTAGGGATGGGAGAATCTGGTGAGCTGAGGTCCAGATTGCCTAGAACACAATTCTCCTTAATATTTATCTCCTTTACAAATAGGATGATTTTTCAAAGGAGTTTATATCTCATCCAATGATATGCACATCATTCTTTGAAATTACCATCATGAGTACCTAGTTAGTGGGCTTTTTTCATCTTTTTCCATACCATACAATCCTTTTTCCACTGACCTTGGAGAAATGACCAATAAAAACAACATGATAAAAGACATAAGAAACCACAGGGATATTCAATGACATCAATGTTTGGCAATACATTTAATTTTAAAAGATGGCTTAGTAAGTTGTAATATGCTACATAGTACTTACCTTCATCTCTACAATGACACTATCTTCATTCAAGGAGGAGCTTCATTAAGGCAACGTTCCACTATACCACCCTCCAATCTTGCTCAGTAAGGAACCACAGTTTAACCATTTATCACAGAAATGAATGTCACATATTTTCTCTTTCCAGAATAATTCCTTCATTCTTTCTTCTTTTGCCATGAGGGGAAAACCACTGTAGTATGCCTTACCCATAACTCATTTTGTTTTTCTCTATGACAAAAACATGACAAGGTATAAACAAGAAGGTTATTAACATATGGCAAAACACTATACATTTCAACACAATGATTTAAAATTTGGTGAATTAAAACAGTATAAATGATTCTAATGGAATAATATGCTCAAGTGATTAATTTTGTAAAATTTCAGGTAATATGATAATCCTACTATATGCTCAATAACTTTAAAAAAAATGATCCTATAAAATGAGTTCTTTAACTTCTGTATGTCTCTCAAAAATAAATAAATGCTGGTACAGTGCTGGACTTGGAGTCAGAAAGACCCCAATTCAAATCCAGCCTCAGACACTCAATAGCTATGTGACCCTGGGCACGTCATTTAATGTGTTTGCTTCAGTTCCCTCAAGTATAAAATGGAATTAATAAGAGTATCTACCATTCAAATGAGATAATATTTATAAAATGCTTAGTTCAATGCCTGGCACACAGTAGGCACTAATAAAATATTTGTTTACTATGTTGAAACATGTCTTTACAATTTATTCTGCATTATGTATTATAATACTTTTTGTGAATTAGAAAAGATAATAAAAAGATTACAATAGTTCTAGATGCTGGGTGTTGTTAGTATGCTCTGCTTCCTCAAATTTTCTTAAAACTCTGATCTCTTCCATGGCCCCTTTTCCTACTACTTTATATTAAATTTATGCAAATTTAATACATGTTTTCTCCCCCGAAGGAGATTGTAAGCTCCTTTTGGCAGCAATGGTTTGGGCTTTATCTCTTTAAACCCAGCACCTAACACCATGCTTTGCATACAACATGCCTTTTTTATGTATAAACTTTCAAATTTCTATTGTTTTTTTTGGGGGGGGCGGCAGGGCAGTGAGGGTTAGGTGACTTGCCCAGGTTTACACAGCTAGTACACGGCAATTTTCTGAGGGATTTGAACTCAGGTTATTAGTTTTGTTTTTAAGTGTATATTAAGTTGAAAAGGGGCAGCTAGGTGGCGCAGTGGATAAGGCACGGGCCCTGGATTCAGGAGGACCTGAGTTCAAATACAGCCTCAGACCCTTGACACTTACTAGCTGTGTGACCCTGGGCAAGTCACTTAACCCCAATTGCCTCACCAAAAAAAAAAAAAAAAAGGATACTAACAAAACTTCCCTGCTTGTCTGTTTCACCTTAATGAACTTCCTTCTCTCTGTTGTGTATTTATTTTTTTTATTAGCAGTCTCTTCTTTCTGTATCACCAGCACTACTTATCACTCACTGCAGCAAAGAACTTCCCCCTCCTTCCATATTACAAGCCCTCTAATGACAAATAAATATACCCAAGCAAATTATATCCACACATTGACCATGTCTGAAAATGTATGTCTCATTCTTCACCTCTCTTCCCAAAGATGAGAAGCTTCCTTCATTTTCAATCATCTGAAGCCATCAGAGTTAAATCTTTCAAAGTTGTTTTCCTTTACAATTCCTGGAGTCTGTTATACAATGTGCTCTTTAATTGAACAGTCCAACAATCCATAATGATGATGATACTAATTCACAAGTAATGCTGTTCAGTCCTTCTTGCAAAACATTGGGATTCAAGTATTATACCCATTTTTCCCCCTATACCATGGTGTCCTTGAGAGAAACTTTAGAGGAATGAAGAGAGGGAGAATGAGTAGTAGAGGTAGAAAAATAAAGTTATTTCAAGTATTTCTATTCCTTTCTTCTTTACAACAGAGGCTAAAATTACTTCTGAATCCTAAACTATTCAATATCTATCCTACAGATAAGACTTTTGTTAGAGACAGAACAGTGGTACTTGACCTAGGGTCCATCAGGACCCCTAAGGGGTATGTAGATAGATTCCAAGGGGTTAAGCAATTTTTTTTATGTTTTAGTAACCATATTTCAACATAATTGCTTTGCTTTGTAATCCCATGAATTTTATTTTATACATTTAAAAACCATATTCTGAGAGGGGTCCATGGTTTTTACCAAATTTCCAAGGGAGCCATAACATTAAAAAAAGTTTAGAATCCTTGATGTAGAGAACTTTTCTTCAAAAAAAAAGTTTGAGGAAAATTTGGAAAATAATAAAGAGAGGAAAAATAATGGGAAAATATATTAGTCAAGACTTTGCTTCTAGATAAAGAAGCAATGAGATTCAATTTCAAGTTTTCCAGTGGAAACTTTAGAGATCCCTCTTCCACAACCCTAACAAAATTTTTCTGTTATCTAAAGGAGGGTTGGGACTTTGGGAGAAGGAAGCCAAGAGAACAAGAAACTCATTTAAAAGAAGTAAAAATGATTGTTAATAACTAACCAATTCTATTCCAAATTCTGGATTTCAAAGCATTTTCCATTAATTACATACAAACTACGTTGAAGCAGGCTCTACAGTGGGATATGAAATACTTTTGCTGTACTATTTTTTGTTTATTTCTTATTCAGCTTGTTCATGCCTTTAAAAGAATTTTCACTTGAGCAAATAGTTCTATTCTTATGAGGCCAAAAGGATTCTCTGGAAATAGGTAATATTTTCAGCAAGTATCATTTTCAAGACTCTCTGTCCCTTTTCATAATTCAAACAATTTTAGTACTTTGGGAGATAGGGTCATACTTTGAAAGGACATATTCTCAGGTAGTTCACTAACACTTTATCTTGGAAGATGTGACCAGAAGGACCTTAGACCACTAAGAAGATGTAGTACTGCATTTGGTGTCATGCTGGATATAATTAAAGACTTGTATTTTTTGATAGAAGTTTTAGTGATTCTTGAGTGACTTCATCCCCGCTTCCAATTTTATAACTCCTTCTCACCTACCAATACTTTTTATTAAAGGGACATCAAGAACCTATGATTTACTACTTCAGGACATTAGGGCATTTCATGGTAAGTACTTGAGAGTAAGAAGAAATGAATTCACAGGAGGAAAGGATTGATATGTTTTACTATTAGTTGACATCTATACATCTGCTCTCCTCTTCTCCCCAAACCCTTCTCATTTGAAGGGTAATCTTACTTTTATAATAAAAAAGTTTCTGTTCTATGAAATAATAACAAATGCAGCCAGCATTTATATAGCAATTTGAGGTTTGCAATGTACTTAATGCATATTTTCTCACTGAATACTCACAGAATTCCTGGGAGATAGGTGCTATTATTATCCTCATTTTGCAGATGAGGGAACTGAAGCAGAAAGAGTTTAAATGACCTTCCCAGGGTCATACAGCTATTAAGTATCTGAAGATAGATTTGAACTCAGGGCTGCTGCACTCCAGGTCTCACATCACTTAGCTCCTTGAAACCATCTGCCCAATACATTCAAACAATAGTATTTAAATTGCTAAAATCTCAGGGGGCGGCTAGGATAAAGCACCAGCCCTGGATTCAGGAGTACCTGAGTTCAAATCCGGCCTCAGACACTTGACACTTACTAGCTGTGTGACCCTGGGCAAGTCACTTAACCCCCATTGCCCTGCAAAAAGACAAAAAAACCAAATAAATTGCTAAAATCTCTATCTTTATGGGATATTGGTTTAAAGATGCTATTACTATTTAACCTGGAAGCTGTCTTTAATTTCATTTACTAATGGGTTTATTGTACAGTATAATATTTATATACAGTAAGACCTCAACTGTCTTAAGTCCTGGAGCAATGTGGTATTAATTGTCTGATTTTTTCAGGTAGATAATGATTAACTCTTTAAGTACCTGGTCAAATTTTAACCACTATATCCATGTATTTGAATATAAATGTGGTGATTCCCTGGCCATTGTTAATCTGGACACATCAGCATAAAGCACCAACAAGTTCTCTTGTAGTCTTCATTTACAATTGTTGTTGTCCTTTTAATTTCATCTAGTACTGTTCAGGGGATGAAATAGTTTTGTTGAGTTCTACACCAAGCTTTCTGTAGGTTTATTTTCTCTTACATTTCTTTTCATTATTTTATGAAGCATATGCCTCCTAACCTTAAAACATCTTCTTCCCCAGTGTTTTGCAAACTAGTTTATGCTCTGTCTCAAATTAGCCTGACTTCCATGCTTCTGTTCTTGGGAAGGATATCAAATATTTTCCCATTTCAGTACTTTCTGGATCCTTGGGTGCTTCTTATTGTATGTTGGTTAAAGCATGATCAGGTGCTTTAATAATGATCAGATAGTGTCTTTGTTGTTTTTGTTTGTTTGTTTGTTTGTTTGTTTGCAGGGCAATGAGGGTTAAGTGACTTGCCCAGAGTCACACAGCTAGTAAGTGTCAAGTGTCTGAGGCTGGATTTGAACTCAGGCCCTCCTGAATCCAAGGCCAGTGCTTTATCCACTGCGCCACCTAGCTGCCCCTTGGTGTCATTGTTTTTAACCATTATTTCCCTTTTTTTGGAGTCAATAGCTTGTTTAAATATGGCTGATGGGAACTACTCCAATTGTACCTTATGACTTATCCTCTTTATTTTTTATTTTACTGTGATGTTGATTAAGACCCTGAGAATAGTTCAACAACACACAAACAGTTGCTTTGGGAGATGATTTCTATATCAGTGATTGGGTGTTTCCTAATTTTAGAGGAGGGGTTATTAACTTTTTGTGCATGTCATGGTAGACTCTTTTTGGCAGTCTTGTTAATATCGTGGCGTATCAAGTTTTTGATGCATAAAATACATAGAATTACAAAGAAAAATCAACTATACTGAAATATTGTTATTAAAATATTTCTTACAAGATGTTCACAAACCCCCAGATTATTTCAGAGTATGGTATAATGATAGAATTCTAAATATGGCATTCTAAAGACCTGGGTTTGAATCCTAACATAGTACTTCTGAGCTGTGTGACCCTGGCCAAGTCACTTAACTTCTATTAGCCTCACTAATGTTATCTGTAAAATGAGGGGTTTGGATCAGATAATGTGCAAGTTTCTTTACAATTCTAAGTCTATGATCATGGGATCTCCCATTTTAGATGATATTGCCAATTTCAGTTTTTGTGATGTGATTTGGTATTCACTATGACCTGTATTTTGTGACTTTATAATTCAAGGAAATCTTCATGTGTCTACTGACAAGTCTACAGGCCTTTGAAGTTTTTTCATTTCTTGATATTGAATCTCATTTTCCCACCATTCCACCTTGGGTCCACTTTCCCTTTGCAGTCACTGTATTTGTTGATCAGGTTTGGAGAGTCTTGTTTTATTCTTTATGGAATTTCTCTCACCTTCTATCTACTCCTGCAGATGTTGCCTACAGGTTCAGATTTTTAGTAGTCGATTCTTTTGCTTACGTTCATCATAAATAGCACAAGACAAAAATACTAAGCATTCCATTAAATAATGTTTCCTATTGCTTGGGGCAAATGATGACATCAACCACCCCAGCTCTTTTATTTGTATCTCGAAGGAGAATCTTATAAACCATCTTTTCATTTAGCTGCAACTTCCTCACTTGTTCTATTTCTGTCTAGAATACTAATATTAATGTGGGTCACTTCCTCCAGTAGTATGTCAGCTCATTGGTCACTGGGCAGAGATCTCACATTTAGAATACCAATGGTTAAATTAATGTTTATAAACAACATAAGAATTGTGTTATTACGATCACCCTCTGCCCCTTTTCTCACCACTTATGGAAAAGAGTATACTAAATATAATTTAAATTTCTCTTTATGACTCAGGGTTATCATAATGAACAACTTATTATGCCACTGTAAAAATATAGCTGTGGATATAGAGCTGCATCATATGGGACATGGGGTTAAATGTATAATGACCTCAATAACTTGATTTATTGAAAAAAGTGCCTGATGTCAGCTTGTTTTTTTTTACTCCTTTGGCTCTTTCACACAGAGAAAGAATTAAGCATGTATAACTAAATGGCTTCCTGAGCAGTGTAATATGTTTGCCTTGATGCAAAATAAAAACTCTAGGTAGACTTTTTAAAATGCTCTTTTCATACATCTTCTCCTTTAGTTCTTTGATGCAATCAGCATATTTTGATTAGATAGCACTATTCAAGTGTTATTTATTATTTATGAATGTTTTCTGGTGTATAGGGTGTTTAGAGAGGACTGGCACTTCTGGTAGGAGGCCTGCCAAGCCTTTTTCAGGGCTGCTTATTCACCTTTGTTGTCCACGTTTCTCCCAACTCTCACCTGTATCTCCAAGGAATTTTAACATGTGGAGTGGTAACAACTCAGTAATACTGTCTCAGCAGACAAGCTAAACCAGATTGAGAGTAATTGACAGGACTCAAACTTATCAGTGAGCTAAGGAGATGTCTACCCCAAGCATGTGAAGAGTTCCCCTGACTAAATGGGCAGATGTGAATAATTTGTCCCAAAAGCCCATGAAGGCAGCTAAAGCAGGTACTGTGGAGCTCTTAGAACTTGGTCAAACATCAAAGACACACCAGGCTCATCCTCTGAATCATAGGCCATTGCCAGTGATCTTGACTTTTTTCTTGTTGCTGGACTTGCATGAGTCTGGAAGAGAGTAAGGCTGACAACTTTGTACAACTCTGTACCACTTAAATCAAATTTACACACAAGTCAAGATATCACCCTGTGATATCAAGGGTCATCTTTGAAAGGAAGGATGAACAACATTATTTCTATATCATGAACACTCCAGATTATGTGTCTACTTCTTTGTTGCCTTGTGCCTTTCTCCTAACTTCACAGGATATGGAAAAGGAATGTTTGTTACTATTTCAAGAATTTTTCTTAGAGTGTTTTAGGAAGGACTTATTTCCAAGGTCTATATATTCTTCATGAATAAAAATATATGTGACAACAGGACATGACTATTTTTTTTTTAGTGAGGCAATTGGGGTTAAGTCACTTGCCCAGGGTCACACAGCTGGTAAGTGTTAAGTATCTGAGGCCAGATTTGAACTCAGGTACTCCTGACTCCAGGGCCAGTGCTCTATCCAGTGCACCACCTAGCCGCCCCATGACTATTATTTTTTGTTTGTTTTTAGTGAGGCAATTGGGGTTAAGTGACTTGCCCAAGGTCACGCAGCTAGTAAGTGTTAAGTGTCTGAGGCCGGATTTGAACTCAGGTACTCCTGATTCCAGGGCTGGTGCTCTATCCATTGCGCCACCTAGCTGCTTCCATGACTTATTATTTTTAAGTTCAGGCAATTTCATATACTAAGGAAGCATGTCACAGTGAGAAGCACACTTGTCTTGGTGTTAGAAAAACTGAGACCAAGTCATGGTTTCATCCTTTGCTACTCAACATCTCTGAGCCCCAATTCCACCATATGCAAAAGAAGATAGCAATAGCTCACATTTATACCATGCTTTAAGGTTTGTAAAGTATTGAGATGCCTGATCTCATTTGATCACCCCAACAACTCTGGAGTTGGTGCTATTATTATCTTCATTTCTAAAATGAAGAAATTGAAGTCTAGAGACAGGACATTAATTTCTCTAACCCTTGCCTTAATGTCTGGCTTTTTGACAGAATAGAAAGCAGAACTACTTTGAACATTGAATTTTTAAAAGTGTAATGATATTTAAAGTCCTTCTTTGTGTGTCTTGGATATATCCATTTTCTCATGAAATTCCTCCTCTTAAGCACATTTCATGTTGTAATCAATAACACCCTGACTTTGAATACAGTTTGAATCAAACTGGAATGTGGTTAAAATGTTCACAAGCTTTGGGTCAGATGGAGTAAACATATGAACCAGGTATACATGGGATGGGAGGAGGTGGGAGCATGGGAAGGAGATCCTGAATTTTGGGATATAAGACCTGGCTTCAAATCTCTTCTCCAGCACATACTACATTGTTTTTATCTATGATGTAAAGGGGCTATTTAGATTAAGGTTCTTAACGCGGGGTCTATAAACCATAAAAAAAAAATTTTATAACTACTTCAGTTGAATTATATGCATTTGAAAGCATCACTCTGAAGATGGATCCATATGCTTTATCATACCAAAGGCATATTTGATGTCCCACCCCAAATTTGAAGAATTCCTGGTGTCAGGAATTCCTAAGGTCCCTTCCAGCTCTCAGCCTATGATCCTATATGTTCTGATCTCAAAGCTATCTTTGCTGTCTTCAAACAAATTTGAGTGAAAGATGGTCTTTCACTGAAGGTATAAAAAGCAAGGAAATGAGTCACAAAAACCATAGCTTCTGTAATGTACACCTGAGCCTATACTCTTTTATTTTATTTTATTTTTTGTGGGGCAATGAGGGTTAAGTGACTTGTACAGGGTCACACAGCTAGTAAGTGTCAAGTGTCTGAAGCTAGATTTGAACTCAGGTCCTCCTGAATCCAGGGCCAGTGTTTTATCTACTGCACCACCTAGCTGCCCCAAGTTTATACTCTTAAACAGCAACCTTTACATGCTCTAGGACACTAGTCCCCAAACTTTTTGGTATCAGGCTCCACTTACATTCTTAAAAAAAATTATTGAGGACCCCCCTCAAGAACTTTTATTTATGTGGGTTATATCTGTCAAGATTAATCCTTTTAAATATTAAAATATCTTAATACTAAACAAAAAACCTCAGTATTATTGAAAAAAAAATTTCATTTCATGGAACCCCCTGAAAGTGTCTCAGGGACTCCCAGAGGTGCCTGATCCACACCTTGAGTACCATAGCTTGAGGACAATGGAATTTTAAAGTAACCAAATGTTTGCTTTTGGACTTTTGCAGCATTAGCTAATGCAAACACAGTTTACCTATGCTTGTTTTGTTTAAAGGAAAGAGGATTTGGTTCACTGGCACCTGTCAGGGTAGGAGTTGACAAGCATCAAAATAGACTACTTTCATCACCATCATAACATTATTCCAGGAATAGACTCTGTTCACAAATGAGTTTTCTGAAAATGACACAAAATTCTTCTGGAGCATCATGATTTGCTGTTTTTTGCTGTCTAGTCTTCAAATGTTCTTTCAATTAAAAAAAAAAAAGAAGCAAAGCCAGTCTTTTGAAATTACACAACTCAGTAAATTGAATTTCCTAATAATATTCGGCTTTTTCACTGAATATTAGAACAGAGAAAGGATCACCAATAAATTGGTTTTTTTTGTTTGTTTTAAATGAAAAACTGTTTATAGGAATCAGAATGTATATACTGTGAGGGCAGGGACTAAGTTTTATTTGTTTGTTTTGCCTTTCTTTTTATCCCCAGCACTTAGAATAGGGCTTGCCAATATTTTTTGTTGCTGTTTAGTCATTTTCTTTTTTGTTCTTTTTTTCTTCTTTTTGTTTAGTCATTTTCAGTCATGTCTGACTCTGTGATCTTTTGGGGGCTTTTCTTAGCAAATATACCTAGCTCATTTTATAGATATAAGGCACACGGTTAAGTGACTTGCCAGAATCTCACAGCTAGTAAGTGTCTGAGAGTGGATTTGAACTCAGGAAAATGGGTCTTTCTGATTTTAGCCTAGGCAGTCTATCCACTGCACCACCTACCTGCCCATGCTCAGTGTATATAGTATTTACTAAATGCTTGTTGACAGTTACTGACTAGAAAAAATGTCTGACTTCCCTAATTTAAATACTTATGCTCCCCTCTAAATTGAGTTCTGGAACATGTCTATTTTTGTAGTTCCAGTGCCTAGCTCTATGCTTTAGATATAGTAAGCATGCAATAAGTACTTCAATTATTGAACTAATGGGGCTTTAGATTACTTAGAATATGTAAAGATTTTTAAGAGCTTCTTATTTAATCCCTAATATGATTTAATCCAATTTAGCTAGTATTTATATACTGGTGTAAGGGGCTAAAATTCTAGCTATACTGTCTAAAATATCTAATGAGTGGTCGCCAATAAATTATAAACTTTAGCAAGAGTTAGACTTTTAAGCATTTATTAAGGAGAATAAGAATTTGGTAAAGAGAGAGAGAAAAGCCTAGATTCATCTATCTATTAAAGGGAGAAAGCATTCCTAGCTCCGCTCTCCTCCAGAGTCCACATGACAAAGAGAGTCTGAGTGCCAGCCTCCCCCTTCTTCCTCCAACAAGCAAACATCACTTCCTGACACCAAAGAGAAGACTCATGGTCCTGCCCTCAGAGGCCCTCTTCTCATGTTGGAGCTTTCCTACAGTAAGTCTCCAGCAGGTGGCGTCTTTCCAATATTTACACTGGGTAGATTAATTAATGGTCCTAACTCATCAAACATTTTATCTTGCCTACCTAACTTTTCAAGCTGTATAGAAACAATCCATTTTCTCTCTTATAATTAGTAAATCATATTACACTTTTCAAAAGATCATAGATTTTGAGAACTGGAACAGACCTGAGAGGCCACAGAATTCAATCTCTTCATTTTACAGATGACAAAACTCAGGTTGAGATACACAAATAGTTAGTGTCTGAGGCAGGATTTCAATTTAGGTCTTTCTAAATCCAAACCCAGGACCATAGCCACTGAATTCCGTAATTCCTGTTCAGCATATGAATCTTATAGTAGGATATAGCTCGCTCTGTCTTTTCACTTGTATGGATACTATGGTATGTGTTAGCATACCCTACTATATATTGGTTTGACTTTTCACCATAATGAAAGTCATATTTTCTGCACCCATACCTGTGAAGTATACTATCTGACATCCATTCAGTTTAGTAAATCCACCTGTAAGTCAGTGTGGAGCCAGCAAGGATCCATGTAGTTTTTTATTTTGTTTGTTTTTTTTGTGGGACAATGAGGGTTAAGTGACTTGGGTCGCACAGCTAGTAAGTGTCAAGTGTCTGAGGCCTAATTTGAACTCAGGTCCTAGTGAATCCAAGGCCGGTGCTTTATCCATTGTGCCCCCTAGCTGCCCCCAAGGATCTATATGGTTATGTGGCCCTGTTTTCATTTGAATTTGACACCATTGTTCTAGGCCACTGTTGCCCTTGGCTTCTATTATCTCTACTTAGCAAATGACATCAAGATGGTTTGGGGTAGCTTCAAGGCTCTTTTGTTCTCATTGTGGCAACTGCTGACCATCAATTAAACTTTCCTTCTGAAAGAGTGAGTCTGTGTTGATCCCTTTTATCTATTTCCCACTTTTGAATCTTGTTTAGATAGGTCAGGTTGGAGTTATTTCAATTGCATGCCACATCTTCTCATTCTTATTCTTTTAATTTGGTATTGCTTTTGATCTTTCTTCTAACAAGTCAGTGGTTCTAACACACAGATGGTTGATTTGGAAATGACTCCCACATCAGTAACTAGTCATTTCCTGCCTGCTAAAATATAATCAGTTTCATTTTTGATGTTATATGGTGCTAATTGTGTCCAGTACCTCCTGGCTCTCAGGAAGAAAGTATTCCTGATATATAAGAGAAAGGCATCACTACAGTCTATAAATATGTCCTTGACATCTCTTGTTCATTACTCCTGAAACATATTTGAAATCTTTTTCCTCTTTCTTTATGCCCATTTTTGCCTTGAGACCCTTGAGTAAATATTTATTTAATTTGGAGAGACTTACTGGGTTCTTCATGAAATACTAGATGACCAAACAGGCTATGAAATGGTATTTCTTGCTGTCATTGGATACATGATAAAAATCACCACTACCAAGACCTTCTCCAAGTACTTCTCCCAGGAAAACCTCTGAGCAATGCTTTCATATTGCTACAACTCCTTATGTCTTGTCACTTCATTTATTGTAAGAATAATAAGAATTATATGTTTTTTTTTCCTCCAGTAGCATGTCCACATTGGGTTGCAATTTCATCATTTATAAATTTGGGAGTTGTACTAGATATGAAGTCCCTTTGAGATCCTTTTAGGCTAATGGACCATTTTGCTATGATATCACATTTGTAATAAAACCTTTTTTTTTTACAGGCTCTAAAACAGTATTCTTTTTTTGGGGGGGGGAGAGCAACGGGGGTTAAGTGACTTGCTCAGGGTCACACAGCTAGTAAGTGTCAAGAGTTTGAGGCTGGATTTGAACTCAGGTACTCCTCAATCCAGGGCTGGCGCTCTATCCACTGCGCCACCTAGCTGCCCCCACAGTATTCTTTTAGTATCTTCTAGCCCCTTTTCTTTCCTCATATATTTCTTTTTTTTCCCCTCATATATTTCTACAATGCTGTATTCCCTCTGTTGATTATCTCCAATTTATCTTGTGTATATCTTCTATGTATTGTAAGGGGCTAAAATTCTAGCTATGATGACTAAAATCTAATGAATGGTCACCTTAAATTAGAAAACGTATACCACCAATCTTTGGGCATTAAGTATTTATTAAAGTATATTAGGAGTTAGTAAAGAGAAACACATGGATAACATATCTATATTCTGCCTGTCCCCTGCTGCCTCTGCCGCCAAGCCCAAGTCTGGACACAAAAAGGCCTCGCTTCCCCTGTGGCTTCTCCCAGAACCTTCCTGTGAAACAGGAAACAGGGCCATCCACACACACAGCTCCAAGCTAATTGGCTGGTAACACTGATTTACAGCTACCCACAGACGGCAGACATAATTTCCAGACGCCAAAGTCACATGTTTTCCAAGTCACATGCTTTCTCCTCATGGCATAGCTTCCTTGCAATACCTTTCTCAACAGATTGGTAGCACTCTAAATCTCACAGTATATAATTCTTTGCGTGTTGTCTCCCCAGTGAGATTGTCAGCTCCTTGAGGATAGGAACTATCTTTTAACTTTCCTTCCATGCCCAGTGTTTATCCCTGTGCTTAGCACATAGTAAGAATTTAATAAATGTATGTTGACTGTCGCTTTAGAAGTGGAAGAGGACTACACAGGATTAAGAACTATCTTATATTTTTCTTTTAGATTATGGATTATCATATCCAAAGAATTCATTACTAAATGAGTAGCCTACTTGTGACAAAACTCTCCAAACTTAAGTAAAAGGTGCAGAGGAGACTAGACTCACTATAATACCTCACACCTTTTATTTAGTGTGTGGACTCCTATATACATCCAGCCTGGTTCACTTATGCCAACTTGCTTTCACACTGGAGGGTCTAAGTTTCTAGAAAAGAACCACCAAAACTTGGTTTCACTACATATTCATGCTGGAGCCTAGAATTAACATCTTGATGGGGGAATAAATTCTCCTACTCACCATTTTAGTTCTCAAGCCCCTTCATCTATATTCTTTTATTTACCCAAACCACCCACTCATAATGATGACACATTTGTATTTTAACCTTAAACATTTACTCAGCAATAAGGCAAAAGAAACAATAGTAACATCACAGGTATTAGCATATTAAAGCAAATGTAGGAATGATTAATACATTACAATCTATATTTAAACCCACATCCAATTCACTTTAATATAGGTGAAGTAGAGAGGGCATACAGTCATATAAACCTGGGGAAAAAACCCATATGCCCCAGGTAACTTACAACTCTAGATGATAATCTTAAATATCATTTGATCCATTCAGGAAAATCTACATCGCATAAATCATTTCTCTGCTAATTGCTAGTCTGATGGGTTTTTTTGCTCTCAAACTGGTCAAATTTTCTTCTATTCTTGAATCGACATTACATTCACAAACTCCTTCAACTTACAATCACTCTTCAAAGGACATTAGAAAATTGTCACACTATTGAATTACCTACAAGTTCCCCTTAAGCCAGAAAACTACGAAACCCAATCAGGTTTGCTCTAGCTAGGCACTATGTTCAATTGAGTTAGCTATTGACTCTCCCAGATGCTGCACTGATTAATCAGTGCATAGTAAACAGATGTCACAGCATAATAGCTCTAGTTGATTCTTTGGTCAAGGCAAAATAATCAAATCAGGTTTTCATTCACCACAATTCTATATCATTCAGTTAGATCTAAATATCCTTTTGCTATAGGAAAACAACTGCAAAAGCTTTTACTTTCTGTCAAACCAGAGAGAGCAGAAAAAACAAACAAAACAAAACAAAACAAAAGCAAGACACTTTGGAGAAGCTTTACTTCCTTTATACTCTAGATAGCACTGCAGTAAAATAGTGGAAATGTTGCTATTTTTCAATGAGCTTCAGTCTTTATTCAGCCAATTCAGAACAAGCAAAAGAAACCTTCTTGTCAGCTAATGGCTCTTGCTGTTGGTTTTGTTGAACAGCTCTGACAAAGTTGCTTTTCAACCCCCTATGGAATCTTCTACCCCTGCCATATTCTATACCAAGAACGTCTGCCTTTGTTCAGTTTTGTTTTTTGTTTTTTTTTTTAGTGAGGCAATTGGGGTTAAGTGACTTGCCCGGGGTCACACAGCTAGTAAGTGTTAAGTGTCTGAGGCCGGATTTGAACTCAGGTACTCCTGACTCCAGGGCCGGTGCTCTATCCACTGCGCCACCTAGCTGCCCCCTTTGTTCAGTTTTAATGGCTTAAATCAGAAGATTTTGGTACCCAGTGATGCTTCTTTCACTCGCAAGGTAAAACTTCACTATTTCCCCATAAAATAAGTATCCCCCAGTTTCCAAATAGTTACATGATTTCATTTTTTAATGTTTTGCAATCTTATTATAGTTACATGCAGATAAGGTAAAGGATGTCCTGCAGCTTCATCCTTTAATCAAATTTCAACATAATAATCCATCACATTCTATGCCCTTGAAAATGTTTCTTTAAAAGTATATTATCTAAATTTGCTTCTTTTGATACCTCTTTAAACCATCAAGATATTCATATAACACTTAGGCATCATCTTACATTCTCTACAAAGTGGTTTAAGTCTTTTATTTTTGCCACAGTTTATTTTCTATCCCCACGTTACTTAAATTCCATTGCCAATTCTTTATAAATAGATATACTTCTTTAAATAGATATTTTAGCAGCAGCTTATATTAAATGAAAACTTTATTTTCCTGCTCCTTTCAGATATCAAACTGTTCATCAATGAAATAGGTAATATCTTTCATCCTTTGCCAATTTGTTTAACACTTTTTCATCATGTAAAAGTGTTTTGTTTTGTTTTGTTTTGTTTTTTTAACTTGTGTCATCGCTAATTTGATCCATATGAAAGGGCAGTACTTGAAAGAGATAGTACCTTATACTTGTCTAGTAGAATTTTTAGGAAGCAGTTATAATCTCTTACTGGGACCATAAAAGTATTTTCTATTTGGGAAATGATTTGATAAAATGGAAAACTTCCTAACACTTGGAGCTATCTAAAAATAGAATGAATTGTCTCAAGAAGCAATCGGTTCCCCTACACTAGTGGTCTTTGTTCAAAGGCTGAATTACCACTTATCGGCTATCTTATAGAGCTATACTGAGATTTGGGGACTAAGAGGGCCTCTAAGATTCCAACTCCTACAATAGATTCTGTTGGTCTTGTTGGTCATTTTTTTTTTTTAAATTGAACTGTATTCATCAAGGGGTAGGTGGTATACCATGTGCCATAATTGTATTTTCAAGTTCCTTTCTTTTTATAATTATTTATAACCGTAAAATAATTTTACAGTATTGCTTTAATATACTTTATGATAGGAAAAAAGGGGACAGCTAGCTGGTGCAGTGGATAAAGCACCGGCCCTGGATTCAGTAGGACCTGAGTTCAAATCAGACCTCAGACACTTGACACTGTCTAGCTGTGCGACCCTGTGTCATTTAATCGTCATTGCCCTGTCCCCCCAAAAATACACTTTATGATAGCGCTTTCTTTTCCAAAACTAATATGTAAAAGGAACAAATAAAATTTTATTTTGCTAATCACACCTCTAATACAGCCCTTCCATCAGAAAATCATAGTATCTTTAACTAAATAAAAAAATGCCATTAGTACTCAACTTCCTCTTTGATTAGATTTGAGTTGTCAAACAAAAGAGCCAGCCACATCAGGGATATATATGTATACATATGTGTGTACATATATTGTGTATGTATATATACATGTGTATACATGTGTATGTATCTATATGTACTTGTTTGTATAAATATATGTGTATATATCCATATTTGTATGTATATGTGCATACGTGTGTGAGAAGCCAGTTATCAAGTGCATTGGACCTCCATTAATATCATCAGAGAAACATTCAATATAAGTGAGAGCTTGAAATGAGAGTCAAAGGTGAGCTTTTTCAATGCTGGTAATTAATTCTTGCTTTGCATAGGCTAATTGAGGGCAGACATTGAATACTTGGTGTCATTTCATTTCCTAGCTGTCAATTGGGCTACAACCTGCTTTCCCTGCTAAATCTGTTAACCTGTGTGCCTCCTTTTACCAGTGGAGGGGATGTTAAAGATATAGGGGCCACTGACAGCTTTGTTCTTTTTGAAATGTCAATATTTTTCTTCAAAAGAACTGTTCTCCTTTGACAGGATTTTTGTTCTTTAACATCTTTCTTAGGACATGTCCAGATAGCTGAAACAGCATCATATTTCGCGTACTTTGAGGGCTAAAATGGAAGGAATGGACTTGTTTTTTATAGGTGGTCTGTCTTATCTTTATAGACTAAAAAGCTCTCAACTGCCCCCCAAAATACTAGTCTATCTCTGGTCCTATAAGAGAAACTATGTCAACACACCTGATTTTAGATATCCTGAATATGTCTTTTGCCCTCAGCATTCACTCCATAGATGATGAATCTCTTCACCCTGTCTCATGTCCCCATCTCTCACACTGACTGTCAGCCCTAAACAAAATGCCATGGTGTTCTTTGCCTCACCATTTAGTCATATCTTCCCCTCCTATCCCTTAGCACTGGAAAACATTTATACTTTAAAAGGTATAAAGTGGGAATATGTATAAATTCAAATTGAATGAAATTTATTCAATGAAATAAAATTCATTGAAATTTATTAAGCAACTGCTATATACTGGGGTTATGAAAAAGAAACACACATCACTATTCTCAAAGAGCTTACCGTCTGATTCAGGAAGACAATACATAAAAGGCAGTTGAAAATGCAGAGGTAGAAGTGGCAGGGTGAGGATAACAGGGGGTCTCTGGCCCTGGAGGCATAATGTCCTTTGGAGTTGAAATCAAGCAGAACCATTGATGGAAAATGGAGAGCTATGTGGAAAGTTTTAAGCATTTTGTAAAGGAAGGTTTGAAGAGGAGTTTATTGCTTTAGCACTCTTGTTATAGAGGAGAGGCAACTGAGGGAGCTGAGAAAGTGCTCAATTTTAGTAGCTGAATTAATCTACAAGGTGATGAAATTACAGCTGATCAGTTTATCCTGGGAAGGCATGATGCTCCATGGAGTTGAAACCAAACAGAATTTATGATGGAAATGGAGAGATCTCTGTGATGAATAGATCTGCCATGATCCTTTAAATTATGTCTATACAAAGCAAATAAGGTACAAAATTGTGGCAATTTCAAGCCCAATAAGTCATCTGGAAGAATTGATATAAAATTTTATTTAACTATGTAAAACTTTTCTTCAAAATGCAAGTGTATTTACCTAGACCTTGCTAATGTGCAAGATCTGATATTATATAGGATGTCACTCTATTACTCAATTAAGCTCCATGCATCCCTATTGCCTTTAGGATAAAATAAAAACCACTGTTTATCTTTTAAAGCCATGGAGGCAGTGTGATACATGAGAAAGAGCCCTGAACTATGATTGTTGAACTTGGAGTTCCTAAACCTGAGTTTGAATCCTAGCTCTCTATGCCTTTAAAATAAGGGGTATAGACTAGACCAGCCTTAAGGGCTCCTCTGACTATGAATCATCATGTTACTACTCCAAACTTGTTATCTATTGCTTCCCTTCAAATATTCTGTGGTACAGTCAGATTGGCCTAATTGCTATTCCTCACACATAACAGTCCATCTTTCTTCTATATGCCTTTGCACCGTTTATGCCCTATGACTGGAATATATTCTGTCCTCCACTCCATCTCTTAGATTTCTTTATTTCCTTCTAAACTAAGCACAAATGTTATTTTCCACATGGCGTTCTTCCTTTTCCCCTCTAACATCTGCCAGAGACCTGACTTTCCCCCACCAAATTACCTTTTATTCATTTTGCATATACATAGAACTTTTTTCTTGAGGACAGCTACATTTTTGACTTTGTGTCACTAGCACCTAGCATAGTGCCTGGATCAGAGTAAGTGCTCAATAAAATATTTATTAATATGTGTTTGTTTGTGTGTATGTGTGTGCATGGAGAGAGAATAGATGAATTTTACCACATATATCATCTCACAGTATTTAACTTATATTGTGACAAATTTCCATATATACTCTTTTAGATTGTGAGACTTTTGAGGATAGGAAGTACATATTCCATCATCTTTGTGTAATGCAGAATTGATAGTCCAATGCTTTCAAAATATGTTCAATAAATTTTTCATTTCATTTTGACCACATTTAAAAGAATTCCATTAAAATGTATCTATTTACTGCTTTCTGTATAACCAATGGAATCAAACATTCAGAATATACTTTTATGAATGTGATTCTCTTTTTCATCACATTTCTTCTTTCTACTCTTATTGATGTTCATGCACAAAGATTTTTTAAAAATAAGGTATTTGGAATTCATAGATAAACTGGAGGGAATTTGAAAAACTACCAAGTTTTTAAAATATTATGCAAAGAACATATCATTTCTCTACATTGGGTGTGATATTAAAAGCATCTAGTGTATAGAATGACCTATATTTCATTCCTTTCCATCATAATATTATGAGATTGTACCTTTACAAGTCCATTTCATACAGAAGGGTTTTGCCTTGAAATACCAGCATAGCAGCTATATAACATATGCCACACTGTATTTTCTCTAATATTTACATTCTGTCCATATCTATATGTGAATACTTGATTCCTTTCATTTCAAGGGAGAAAACCCTCCCATATGATGTGAAGAGCAGATTTTTATGACTGGAAAGGTGGAATAATAGAAAACACAGCTTCTTACTCTACATTGACTGAAAAAAAAAATCCCACTTGGGAAGCTCATTATGAGAAGGGAGGGAGGGAAGAAAAGACAATGCTTTTCTTAAAAAATGGATGCACGGGGGAAGCTAGGTGGCACAGTGGATAAAGCACTGGCCTTGGATTCAGGAGGAGTGAGTTCAAACCCAGCCTCAGACACTTGACACTTAACTAGCTGCATGACCCTGGGCAAGTCACTTAACCCTCATTGTCCTGCAAAATAAATAAATAAACAAACAAACAAACAAATAAATAAATAAAATGGATACACATGGGAGGGGAAAAAAACCAGCCCACAAATGCCGACCTGGAAAATAGGTCCAGGAGAGATAATTTGAAACTTATTGGTCTACCTGAAAACCATGATCAAGGAAAGAGCTTAGACACCATCTTCCAAGATATTCTCAGGGAAAATTGCCCTGAAATTCTAGAAAAAGAAGCTAAAATAGAAATTGAAAGAATTTATCAATCACCTCCAGGAAGAGATCCCAAAAAGAAAACTCCTAGGAATATTATAGCCAAATTCCAAAGGTCTCAGGTCAAGGAGAAAATATTGCAAGCTGCCAAAAAGAAAGAATTCAAGTACTGTGGAGCCCTAGTCAGGATAGCACAAGATCTAGCAGCTTCTACATTAAAGGACCGGGACATGGAATATGATATTCCAAAGGGCAAAGGAAATGGGATTACAACCAAGAATCACCTACCCAGCAAAACTCTGTATTATCTTTCAGCAGAAAAAATGGGACTTTAATGAAAAAGAAGACTTTCAGATATTTGTGATGAAAAGACCTGGAACTGAATGGCAAATTTGACTTTCAAATACAAGACCCTAGAGAACCATAAAAAGAAATTGGAGCTGGGGGACATACCTGGGGTTGTACAGTGGGCGACTGTCTTGTGTCTGAGGCAGGGTTTTGGCTGGGATCCCCCTGGGTCCAGGGGTGATGATTTGTCCACTGTGTCACTTAGCTAGATGATAACATCTTTAGGGTTAAATTGAGGGGTGAAGGGAATTCATTGGGGGAGGGGGAAGGGCAGAAGCGAAATCCTACAAGAAAGTAACAGGAAAAGGCTTATGGAGTGGGGGAAGAGATAGGAGAGGAGCAGGGCTGTAAATTAATTTTACAAATCATCAGAAAAGGCTCAAAGACCTTAAACTCATCAGAGCTGCCTCAAAGAGGGACTAAAAGACACACCCAACTGGGTGGAGTAATCTATTTGATCTGGGCAGTAAATGAGCCTAACACTCATCAAAATTGGCTCAAAGACCTCAATCTCATTAGAATTGGCTCAAGGAGGGATTAATGTACACACTGAATTGGGTGGAGTAATCTCTATAACCCTGCAGGAAAATAGGAAGGGAAAGGGATAAAGAGAGAGGGGCAAAAGAAGGAAGGGCAGAGTGGGGGAGGGGACAGACAGAAGCAAATCCCTTTTGAAGAGTGATAGGATGAAAGAAAATGGATAATAGAATAAATATCATGGGGAAGGGAATAGGATGGAAGGGAAACAGTTAACAATAGTAATCATGAAAAAGAAAAGGGGGGAAAATTGTACAAAAAATATTTATAGCAACTCTTGGTGGAGGCTAAGAATTGAGAATCAAGGGAATGTCCATCAATTGAGGAATGATAGAAAAAGCTGTGTTATATGATTGTAGTGGAATGGACTTGTGCTACAGGAAATGACAAACAGCATGATCCCCGAAAAACCTTGAAAGACTAATGAACATTGATGTATGGTGAAGTGAGCAGAGCTGAGAGGACATTGTGCATAGTGACAGCAGTATTGTTCAGTGATTAATTGTGAATGACTTAACTACTCTCAGCAGTGCAATGATCCAAGACAATCCCAAGGAACTAATGAGGAAGCTTACTATGCACCCCTATAGAAAGAACTAATAAAAAGAACACTTGTGGATTGTACATATATAACCTGATTGCGATCTTGTGGAGGGGGGAGGAAAGGGAGGGAGGGAGAAAAATTTGGAACTCTAAATCTTATTAAAATGAATGTTGAAAACTACCCTTATGTGTAAATGGAAAATAAAATAAATGTTTGTTGAAAAAGAAAAAAAAAAGAAATACAAGGGCTATTTAAGGAGAATAAAACTTTCTTAGCATCTCCAAAGGCAGTTTGTAATAAGTACTCAATTAAAAAAAAAGAATCAATACAAAATAATTAGGCAATGCCATCAATAGAAAATTCTGAAAACTATTTTTTGTTTTTTGAGAGTAAATTTATATATCTAGTCTACCCACAGTGCAATTCACTTCCCACCACTTCAGATTTCATTAGATATTATAAATAATTGGCCCATAGTTACTGAAAAATTATTTTTTTCAATTTACTCATTTTGAATGACCTTTGACTTAGCCAAATTGTAAAAAAGAAACCTATAAAACCCTGATGCCCCATATAAATGAGTGTGTAATATTTTTTCATTTCTCAACAGCTGACATTACTGCTGTATGAAATTCCTAACTACATTAAAACCGCCTTCATGTCTTAACCAAATTGTTTAAAACAAAGATGTATAAAGGTTAAAGTATAATTCTTGCTCCTTTTCACTTCAGTAAAATTTATTTTGTTACTTATTATAGTATGAAAATTTTAACAGTTTTAAAGTGGTCTCAGTAGACCACCACATTTGTAAATTTTAGGTATGGTTGGCCATATTCATTCAGTCATGTAGAAAAAAATATTGAATACCTACTAAATGGAAGACATTATGCTCCCTGAAAGATGAAAAGGTGTACCCAGCATGTATATCTGCCATCAGGGAACTTACTCTGTAGGAGGGGAGATGAGATGTTTATGTAGAAAATAAACCATAAAATAAGATTTGGGTACAAAAGGTTATGAAAATGACATAGCTGAATTATTCCAGATCAAGGGAGAGAAAGAATACTTCTACTTGGGGCAGTCAGGTAAGGTTGTACAGAGATGTTATTTCTGGAACAAGGTATTGAGGAATCTATCCAGCTATTCCATGGAAATAGTCTTTTAAATAGAGAGTACAACATAAACAAGTTCAGAAAAGTTCAGAAATAATACTGGGTGAGTTATGACTGGGGAATGACAAGTAATAGAGATTGCTTGAATTGCAGGGCATACAGATCTAGGGAAGTAGTGGCCTATAAGAGAAAGCTAGGTAGCTCAGTGGATAAACCACCAGGCTTTGAATCAAGTAAACGTGAGTTCAAATTTGGCCTCAAATACTTGCTGTGTGACTCTGGGCAAGTCACTTAACCTTTGTTTGTTTTAATCTACTGAAGAAGGAAAGGGTGAACCACTCCAGAATCATTTCCAACCAAACCCCATGGCGAGTATTGGCGTGCTATGGTCCACGGAGTCAAAGAATCAGTCATGACTGAATGAGTAAACACAAATTGGCCTATAAATTGGAAAAATATGATGGACCCAGTTTTAGAGTGCCTTGAATGCCAGACTAAGTAGTTTTTCATTTATTTGATAGGCAATAGGGCCAAGGAAGGTCTTGAAAGTGAGAATTTGACATCAAGAAAGTAATACTTAAGGAAGATTATTGTCTACCAAGATACAGTGTATGGAATGCATTAGAGAGAGACTAGAAACAGGGAAAATACTTAAGTAGCTATAGCAATAGTCTAGGTATGAAGTGATAAAGGCCTGAACTAGGGTGGTCCCAGTGAGAATGGAAATATAAGCAGGGGGCAGCTAGATGGTGCAGTGGATAGAGCACCAGCCCTGGAGTCAAGAGTACCCAAGTTCAAATCCAGTCTCAGACACTTAACACTTACTAGCTGTGTGACCCTGGGCAAGTCACTTAACGCCAATTGCCTCACTTAAAAGAGAGAGAGAGAGAGAGAATGGAAATATAAAATAATAATTAGAGGGATGGATATCAGAGCTCTTGGAAAGGCAAAAAAACCTCTGGGTTTTGACAACTTATTTTATGTAGTGGCTGAAAAGGGGGCAAGAGCTGAAGACTCCAAGATTTTCAAGTCTGTCTGAAGTTTACATTATGGTTATTTTCAAAGAAATAGTCAAATGTGGTATCTTTTCATTGACAACAAAAGGAGAAGCTAGTTTAGGAGTGGTAGGAGGTATTCGTGGTGGTTAAGACAAGGTGAGTACATACAAAAAGAAATATTAAATAGGAAGTTTGAAATGAGGGACTAGACTATAGAGTGAGGTATGATTTAGAAATATGGGTGATCATTTAAAAACATCAGTGTGAATGAGATTACCATGGAAAACAAGTGGTGGGAGAAAAGAGCAGTGTACCAAAGCAAAAACCATGAAGAATGCCTTCATTCAGAGTATCTGATAATGAAGTCCTCCAAAGAATCTTCATAGAAACTAGAGAAAAATCCCAAAACTAGTCTCACAGAAGCCAACTAAGGAGATTTCAGAATTAGAATGTTCCTCATTTATGTTTAGGAGGTTCATTTCTGTCAGATTTATAAGCATTTTGGGGGAATAACTATCATTTTCTATCAACAGTTGGTGTAAGATCTCATTAAAAGTTTCATTAAGCTAGAATAAAAATGAATTTTAGCTCATTTAAAGGTCCTTTTCCAAAAGGATTCAATTGGTGTATTCTCTCCCCTTTCTTCACTAATGAAGCCACATAGATGTACTTATACTGTGGCCTATGCTTATTTTACAATGCCAACTAGTCAGCTGCAAAATTTTATTTTAAGGAAATCATTTTGTGCACCATTAAAATGCAATAAAGCATCCGAAGACAGAAAACTTTTGTATAGTCATAACACAAACACTAATGAAATTATTTAAGCACATTCAAGTTCAACAACAGTTTAAAGTCCTCTCTCATGCTGTGACTAAAAAACCTGGTGTGGATTTTATCCAGCAATTCTGTGTATCCAGGAAACAAGAGGTTAAGCCAAGATTGTCACTAAACCCTTAACTCTTCCTAATAAGCAGCAGAGGATTAGGCTTTGCATGTAGCAAAAGGCAATATTACTTCCAACCTAACTAACTTAGGAAGTCTGTGTCTCTGTAGATTTATATATAACTTTAGGCTATTTGGAATGGAGCCAGATAGTATTTTAGCAAATCACTTCCCACTGTTGTACATTTGAAGGATGTACCGCAAGGTACTTCCTAGTTTGAAAACATCAACTGATTGGGGACTGGGCATGCTTCAGTGACAGGGGATCTTTATGGAAACCAGTGTTTTCTTGAACAAATTCAGTTATTGAGAGGATGGCTTTCAGTAAGCAAGGACAAATCCATTAGTACATTAGGAGTTGGGGGGGGGCAGGGAGAGTATAAGTTACCTCACCCTTGCCCAAGGTCAATAATAGCTTTTTAATTTTGTAGCAGAGGTTCGTGTCTCCTTCTAGGAAAATTACATTCATAATGTACAGATAAACTGACTGAACATGACTGTGAAATAAAATACAGAAAGATGTCACTGAATCATCAACTTATGATATAGTCAATCTTATTAGAGCTTTCCCTGACAGGACTAAGTTTAGAGAAGATCTTTATTATGAAAGTAGAAAAGATAGGTATAAATGTCTCATCTCATTTAATGCTCCTAGACTGTATAATTTACTGAATGAAGAAAGTCAGAAAATAAGGAAAGGTATTCAACTACCATGGACTATATTGTACCGCTTCAGTGGGCACTTGGAGAAAAGAGGAGATCAAGTTAGTGGTGAAACTGCATTATCTCCCAAAGGAGATCAAGTTAGCGGTATTAATGAGGAGGAATGGTAGTTATTGCCTTGTTCTTGCAGTCACTTCCCCTGTCCTTCCGAGAGTCTGCATCCTGTGATGTCAATCAACAGTAACCTAGTAACCATTTTATTATTTACCCAGCATTGTACTAGAACTGTAAGGAATGGTTAAAAACAAAAGAACACACACACACCCATCAAGTATGTTTTCTGAATCAAGGCTAAAATAAGAAACACAATGACAACATAATACGTGCTATAATACGAATGTTCAATTGTGTAGTTTGGAAGGCAGGAAGGAAAGAAGAGACCAAGCCTCATTCCATTGGGCCTCGCTTCTCACTCTCTGTGTGCTTAAGTGTGATGAGTAACCACTGTGGGACAAATGATTTCAAATGGGACCAGAAAGCTTTGTTAGGCCAGCAGGCCTACAATCATGACTGCTAGGAAGAACAGACATCCTAGAAGTCAGTGAATGAACCAAAATACAAAGATGAGTATTCTCTTGTTCTGGCTACCCCAGTTTCTTACACAATCATTGCAAAGTATCCACTCTTTAACTGGCAAAAGCTAAATGAATATAGCTCCCTTTGGTAAAGAGACAGTGTTATCAGTCTAGAAAGGGAGATAAAGTTGTCAGTAATAAGTGTTTCAAGGCAAGAATTTTACTGAAATAAATCCAGCTCCCACTTAAATGAAAATGATCAGAACATGTTTTCACATAGGGTTTTCCCATGACTTAGTTTTAACCAGATGGAATGATTTCAACATGTTCTTCTCCTGCATTTTGGAATGACTGTTTCACCTGAAGATTCAGCACTGTATCTAAGCCTACCTCATCATGTGCACCATCACTCTCTTCTCTGGTGCCATTATGCTACCCATAGAGCATCGACAGCAGATTTCTTTCCTTTGTGTGGAGAGGCATGAAAAATTCAACTTTCATTTTCTGTGCACTGAACTCAGAGTAATGAAAAATTCTTGTGGTTAACTTTATGATGATGACTCAACTCCAAGGGAAAAAAAAATTCCAAGTTGTTGGTAAACTAGAAGTGAGTTATCAAAGGGAAGGTGAATCAGCAGTAATTTTAAATAATGGAAAGTTGCCATGGGATTATCTAAATTTTGCATACATAGGAAAAATATAATGTCCTTGTGAAAGGATACATTGACTCTGTGTATCAAAGTAGTAGGGACAGAAGCGATTGTGTTACTCTCACTTCTGAAGTCACTGTTAATCATTCTATGCTATTGACAATATCAATAGATAAAGTAAATCTTCTAGTGATCAGAAGAAAGTTGTCACATTTTCCATTAAGCTTGACCATGCTTAAGGCATAGGTATAGCTGTTGTTTCTTCAGAGAGGACAAAGCCACACTATAAAATCTATTAGATAGATATATATGGCCTATGAATATATACAAATATTTGTATGAATTTTTGTTGTTCAGTCATTCCAGTCATACCCTATGTGAACCCATTTGGGGTTTTCTTGGCAAAGATTAGACTGTTTTGCCATTTCCTTCTCCAGGATTTACACATATACATATGTAGTAAACATAAGGAATTAATTGGGAAAAACTCAATTAAATTTGTATTAAGCATTTACTATATTCCAGGCATTGGAACAAGGCACAAGTAGAACAGTTCTTGCCTTGAAGAAGCTAATATTCTATGTTTGTTGGACAGTATTCCAGACCATTGCTAGCATTTCAGGTCAATTATTCTGTGAAAAAAAAAGTGTTGGTTTTTCAGATGAGATCTCAAATATTAGTTCTAATATTCATTATCAGTGTAAATGTGGCAAAATCATATAACCTCACTGGGCCTCAGATTCTTCACCTGTAAAATGAGATATTTCAACTAGATGACATCAGAAGTATCTTCAAGGTCTACATCTGTCTGTCTTTCTTGGATGATAAGTTACTAGTAATAATATTATGTACCATTAATTTATTTTATAAATTAGTTCCTTATTTTTTAATAAATATTTCAAAAGATAATATTAATGAAGTTACTGGAATACACCAGCTGGCTATCACAATTAGGAGAGTAGCATGAAGAGGTAGACCTTATGAATGAATGGTCAAGGATTTTGATCTCCAAATTTATATGCATGTGTATGTATATATATATATATACATATATATATATATATATATATATGTGTGTGTGTGTGTGTGTGTGTGTGTGTGTGTGTGTGTGTGTATGTGTGTAGATGTATGGATAGATAGGTAGATAGATAGATAGGTAGATAGATAGGTAGATAGATAGGTAGATAGATAGATAGATAGATAGATAGATAGATAGATAGATAGATAGATAGATAGATAGATAGATAGATAGATAGATAGATAGATGTGGTTGCTGTTTGTCCTTTCTGGAAAAGAACCATGACATCGGGGTAATGTCATAACTTGCAGTGAATTGGATTTAAATAAGGGAGAACTGTGGAAAGTGACCAACTTCACTCTTTCCTTGAGAGCCATCTGGGTCCAGTAGCAAGATATGCATCAGGACTACTGGAGATGGCCCTAGATGTTTAAGGCATTTGTGGTTAAATGACTTGCCCAGGGTCACACAGCTAGTAAGTGTCTGAGGTCAGATTTGAGCTAAGGTCCTCCAAACTTCATTGCCAGTGCTCTATCCACTACAGATATCTAGCTTTGGGTATGTATGGATGCATGTATATATTTATGTATGTGTGTATGTGTATGCATATGCATATATAGATACCATATACATATATACATACATATACATATTCACCTAAAAAACACAATTATATGACCAGAGTGGCTAATGAAAAGTTAGCTTCAAGGTAGATTTTAAATGGAAAGAGAAAAGGAGAAGGTTTTGTATTTTTCTGTGTGTGTTCTATTCTTCCATGCTCTCAGACATGGATTTCGCCCCCCCCCCACCAGTGCCAATAATGTGTGCCCCCAAAGACATATATATGCACATATACAAACATACACTATGCATATACTATGTGGGAAGAGATGGGATTTCTTTACAAATAATCTGAGCCTAATTGTGGACAAATGAAAGCTGAGGTTCAAAACATACTATTTTTTTTACTTCCAGAAGTAAAAAATAAAATGCCAATGCTTAAAAAGGTGGAGGAAAGGATAAAGGGAGGTGCAGTATTTGCTACTTCAATAGAGAAATTGATCTTAAGTTTGTACTTGAGTCTGCATGTCTATTAGACTTTTGAAGTGAAGGCCAAAAGAGACATAATCATTATGTGTTTAAAAATTCAAGTAGAAACAACATTTAACACCAATTCTGTTTCCTAAAACTCCTGAGTAGTGTTAAGTAGGAACCTAACAAAACATTGCCAGCCTGAATCTGCCACTACAGAGAAACATCTCAACATCCTGTTGTTGTGTTGTTTTTTTTCCCCACAGTACATTCATTAACATGTTAAAAAAAAAAAAAAGACATTTCTGGTTCTCTTGTTTGTGCTGCTAAAATAGAATATGAAACCAGCATTGACACAGAAACATTCTATTGCCTGCTTAGCATTTCAGAGTTTTAGGTTCTTTATTCCATTTGGAAAAATTTCAAAATGGCTGCTAGGTAGAAAACCTGCTTAATATAATATGACTAACAACAATGCTCAAAGGTAGCTAGGTGGCACAGTGGATAAAGCACCAGCCCTGAATTCAGGAAGACCTGAGCTCAAATCCAGACTCAGACACTTGACACTTACTAGCTGTGTGACCCTGGGCAAGTCACTTAACCCTCATGGCCCCGCCCAAAACAAATGTTCAGAGCTACAGTTGCTTAGAAACTTTTCCACTTCAGTCCTTTGAAATTTTTTTTTCTGTCAGAAGGGCTTAGAAATTTACTTTCCAATAAAGAATTTCCTCCACTGAGGCAGTATTTGTCTAACTGCATTCCACAACTTAATTCCTGTCGATTTTGGCATTCAGTTGTATAATACTTCAAACACATTCCTATCAGCAACAACAACAGAAATCCCAGAACATGAACTGAGGAATTTCTTCAAGTGCTGAACTTGAGTTCTAAGGGTTATACAATTACAAAGTGTCTGCCCTTTTGCTAACCTGCAAATTCTTCATTTGACATTCTTTAAGTAGAATCATCTACTTGTAAATAAACCCAAATACAAGGCAGGGATTTTGAGCTGGATATTCAGACACACCCTGGGGAAGATTTCCATTCCATTTGGCCTTTTAATTTCTTCGCAAAGTTAGGGAATACTCCCTCTAGGGGTTTTCAGTAGGGAATATTCCCCTAGATTATGTCAGCATAGGCTCTATTCTCTCCCATGAACAGGAACTATTTTTCATTTTGTCTGTATACTCCACCCCCCTGCCCCTAATACTTAGACAGTGCTTTGGTGGATGGAATAGCTATTTTCTGAGTGTAGTCAACCTGTTTCCAATACATGCTAGACTTGTGACCCTGGTCACAAAGGCCTCTCAGTTTCCCCAGGAACTCTATAAGAATTATATAGAATTTCCTACAGCAATGACATCTCAGGTCTGAACCCCTATCTAATGAATTATTTGATTCATGCACTTCATATAATTATAAACTTATCTGGGAGTTGTGAGAATTGGAAGGATATGTCTTCTTTAACCTCTTTGATTGATTAAAAATGAGAGGGAGGGGGGATGGTCCATAAAAGAAGAGTTTGAATAATCTGATAAAATTACTTTTTAATGCAGGGGTACTTAACCTGGGTTCTGTGAACTTTTTATATTTATTAGGTTTTTTTAAATAACTATTTTAATATAATTGGTTTCTTTGTAATCTTATGTATTCTCTTTATGTATTTAAAAATATTATTATGAGAAGTGATAGCATAGGCTACAGAGGAGCTCCAAAGAAACTCAAAAAGGTTATGGTCTGTGATGTTTAAAATCTAAATTGTGGTCACCTTAAATCAGAAGCTTTATCACCAGTCTAGCCTAGAGTTCCAGCCTGGTTGGGTTCTTCCTGAAGTCCTCCTCCACAAGCCTGCTTTAATCAGGAACACTCTAGCAAGCTGTTTGTGGAAGCTTTTTATAGGTCTGGAACAGAGGCGGTCCTTACACACTGCTTCAAGCTGATTGGTTGGCGTCATCCAAATCCATTGGTTTTGAATGTGTTCTCAAATTGAGTTCATAGTCTAGCTTCTGAGAACAATACCTTCTTAAGGGATAGCCAGGTGTGATTACAATCCAATTAACGAAGTAGGCTTAATCAGCAGTCAATCACTCTCACTTGATTCAATCAGTATAGATTAATCTCCAGGTGGGTCTCTGAGTATCTGCTAAATCCCATTATTTCATCACAGGTCTATGTGTGTCCATTTTAAAATAAAGTATATTTAAAATAAACATTTATAAATCTACCAGGGAAATGAATAAAAAGATAAGACAATCCCAGCTCTTAAACTTGCATTCTATTGAAGAAGAGTCAGTGGTGAGTGTTCAGATGAGTTTATACAAGCGATGTACAAAACACTGGATGGAGCATGTTTGCCTAACAACTAGGGGACAGGAAGGAAGTGACATTTGAGATGAGGCCTGATCAAAACTAGAGGTTCCAAGAAGCAGAGGTGAACGAGGAGGATGTGGAATGTTACAAGGTCACGAGAGGATGGATATGAAATGTCAAGTAGTGGAATAGCAAATAGGTCAGTTTGGCTGACATAGTGTATGTGAGGAGGATTTATATATATATATATATGTGTGTGTGTGTGTGTGTGTGTGTGTGTGTGTGTGTATATATATATATATATATATATATATATACACATATAAAATCAGTCATCTTTGAAAGAAAGGCTGGAGCCATATTATGAATGGGCTTTAAATGCTAGACAAGTATAAATTTTAACCAAAAGGCACTAGAGAGTCACCCAAAATTCATAAGCCTCTGGGGCAGCTAGGTGGCACAGTGGATAAAGCACTGGCCCTCGATTCAGGAGGACTTGAGTTCAAATCCGGGCCCCAAACACTTGACACTTGCTATCTGCGTGACCCTGGGCAAGTCACTTAACCCTCATTGCCCCACAAAAAAAAAAAATCGTAAGCCTGTAAGATCTGGTACAAGCTAAGCAGCTCACATCAATTAGAATTATCAAGAGGAGAATTAGATCGTACTGGAATTAAATTTGGGAGGAGTGCACATGTGATAAGTATTCTACGACAAATTACATGTAACAAAACTTCATATCATGTGCTAATAAGCTATAAAATCAAATCTCATCTATAGAAAGAAGAGAATAAAAACCAATTCTCCCTGCATCTGGAATATACAAAATAGCTGGCCTATGTTTATATTGATAGTTTTATCCTTTCATCATGAAGAGTAAAGCATATTGTTTCCCTACAACACTGAAATATGGAAAAGGAAAAAAATATAACTCACAGAGAAATCACTGCCTAACTTGCACATTCACCAGGTCAGGAGCTGAATACCCAAATATCCCCATTGAAACTGAAGAATACAGATTATTAGGCTTGACCAAACAAATTATCAGTGGGTTCAGATGAACCCAAAAAGGTGATCAACATGAAGAAAGCAATATTTAACATTATAGAGTAGGTGTGGGAATTTATATATAAATAGACATAGTTTAAAGAAGTAACTCGAAGCTCAAGTCAAAATGACACTGAGTGAATTAAATTATTTGAACTAAACAAAAAAATAGTGTTTGGTTTTTTAAGTAAAGATGTGAAATTTTTATTTTGTTTTTAATGAAACCCGAACCTGGCAATTTAATTTCAGATGTTTCTTGTTTACAGAACAAGGGGAGGGGGAAGAAATCTTTTAATGCAAGTAATTATACGATATTTATCAGGTGTCTCACTTTCATCATTTTATTTGCATACTTTCTATGTGGAACTTTTGTACATTTTTCATGTTTACAATATCTATTTGACCTAAAAAAATTTAATAAGCTTCATATCTGTTGATTTTCACTGAAGTGATTCTTCATACTTGTATATGGTGAGGTTAGAACTGTTGATTAGCTTTTGTAAAGATGGCATTTTGAGAACAACGACTTAGAGAATGTATAATAAAAAGAACTCTATTTCTAGCAGCTCACTTGCTTGAAGGGTACAGGAAAAAATATCAAAACAGACAGAAAAATTGGTATTTTTCCCCACCAGAAAAACATAACCTTTTCTCTCCTTGCTTTGATAATATAAGCACACTGGTGTTAACCTTTTCCTGACACTCCTATGAACTTACTGTTGTGAAAAGAGCTAACAAGATTTGCATAATTTCAAAAAACACAAAACAATAACATCTCTTTTATCTTTGGGTGCAAAGCTAGCATTTGCCTTAGGCTTAGCCATTGAGAAAAGAGTTGGGCTTTTTTCATCTTAACTAGGATGCATCATCTTAATTTAAAATGTATGAAGTTTGCCCAGATGGACGACTGGATCACTTTCTGCTATCACCAGAATCAAAGCTCAGTACTTTTCTCCAACAAAAAGAGATGAAGTGTGAATGCTATGTCAATGTACACAAACCTAAGTAAAGTGGGAATATACCTCAAAGAGAAAACTTCACAGAAAGCAAAGCAGATTTTAGCACAGGATAAAAAGTGCTTGCATTCTAATTCTGGCATTTTGTGTAATAAAGGGCACCAAAGAAATAATGTAACAGTTGGAAACATCTGCCATTTTCCCTACTGATAGGTAATTGTATTTTGAAGGCATTGCTTTTTCATGAAAGGTTGACACCTTCACTCAAACTTAGGGACATTTGAACCCAAGACAAGAAACCAGTTATAGCACCGTTTAAAGTCTTGGGATACCCATGTCACTTATCTGAGTATTTCAAATAATAGAGTATCTCTAAATCAGGAATTTTTACCTTGAGTTACATAAATCTGTTTAATAGATGATAGATGATAGCTAGATACATTATAGAGAAATAGATGGTTGATAGACATATTTCAACATAATTTATTTCCTTTGTAGTTCTATATGTTTGTATTTTAGGAATTTAAAAATATTATTTAGAGAAGCCCCTAGGTTTCACCAGATGGCCAAAGGAAGTCCATGACACACACACAAAAAAAGTTTTTAAAACCCTGCTCTAAATCAGGTCAAAGATACATGAAGTATGTTTGTTAACATAAGGAAATTAAATTCAAAAGAGACACTAAAATTCTTTTTATGAGAATGAACATCAACCAAAAAAAGTGGATGCAGTCACACTCCATTTTTTATATTCTAACAGTTCATAGGAAATTTGATCTAGGGAGACAAACCAGAAGGTTATAGTATGGATGACAGGTAATAAGGGTCTGGACAAAGGGATAGCTTAATATGTGAGTAGGAAGGATCTAATTTGAGAGATATCATGGAGATAGAAATAGTAAGATTTGAAAGTTGGTTGGATATGTAAGGTAAGGTACAGTGAAGGGTCCAAGGTTATGAAACTGGGAGGTTAGAAGAATTATGGTACCTTTCACAGAAATAGGAATGTTTGTAAGAGAGAATGGATTGGGAGCAGAGATAATAAGTTTTGTTTTGGACACGTTCAGTTTGAGCTATCTCCAGGATACTGGATATGAAGTACTCAATAAGTACCTGGTGATGTGGGACTAAAGCTTAGGAGAGAGATTATACAAACACACACATACACACATATATGTACACATACACATACATACATATACACACCCAAGAAAGGAATTTGACACAGGCAAAGAGAACCAAGAACAAGCAGTGTCATTAAAAGTCAGAGAGAAAAGACTACCCAGGATAAAAGTGATCAGTAATGTGAAATTCAGCAGAGAGTTACAGAAGGATGAACACTGAAACAAAACCACATCAGACTTGGTCATTAAGAGATCATGTGAGCATTGGAAAGAGTTGTTTCATGTTGAATAAGGGCTGACGAGTGAATTGGAATGGAGGAAATGGAGGCAATTAGCATAGACAGCTTTTTACAGGAGTTTGGCTAATAAAGGGAAGGAAAATAAAGCATCAGAGGTTGTACAGGTAGATTTCACAGAATTTAGAAAACATGACATACAAGTGAAAATTGTGACGTATATATGTAACTTGGTTACTTAAGTTTGCAAAAAAAAAAAAAAAAAGGACCAACAACCCTATAGTTGTCTGCCAAAGCACATACACTTTTTTTCACTAGGTATCCCTTCAGTGGTAGTTGGTATTTAGGCTACTCACCAGCATCATCCAGTGATTTGATTTTGACCTTAGCTTTAATTTGGCAAAATATATCCCTGGGCATATTTTGGGGATGCGATATCCTCTTCCTCCAATTGGATGATAAGCCATTTTAAAACAATCAATCAATACATACTTGTTAATGGAACTCTAATTAAAAAACAAAGTACTTGGGGCAGCTAGGTGGCGCAGTGGATAGAGCACTGGCCCTGGAGTCAGGAGTACCTGAGTTCAAATCCGGCCTCAGACACTTAACACTTACTAGCTGTGTGACCCTGGGCAAGTCACTTAACCCCAATTGCCTCACTAAAAAAAACACACAAAACAACAACAACAAAAAAAAAACACAAAAAAACCAAAAAAACAACAACAACAAAAAAAAAACAAAGTACTTGAAGTTATAAAATCCTAGATTAAATATATACATATCTAATATATATATATATATATATATGCATATATGTATGTATACACACATATAGATATAATTTGGTCTAATCTAGGAAGAATTACAACCAAATGCGCATACAAAAAAAATCTCTACTGATTCTAAGCATTTTCACTAGCTGTCCCCCATTTCTGCAATGCTTTCCCTTCTCAGTTCCTTTTCTTGGCCTCCCTGGTTTCCTTTAATTTTTAGATAAAATCCCATTTTCTACAGGAAGCCTTAGTCAATGTCCCTTCATTTTGGTGCCTTCCCACTGTTGATTGATTCCAGTGTGTTCTGTATAATGCTTGTTTGTACCTGGTTGTTTGCATATTGTCTCCCCCATTAGTCTGTGAGCTCCTTGGAAGAAGAGACTCTTCTATCTCTCTTTGCATCACAAGGGTTTAGCACAGTGACTGACATCGAGTTGGAATTTAATAAATGTTTATTGACTGACAAATAAGGGGGAAAACAATGTAAAAATATTGTAAGTTCCATTATTTAAAACTATAGATAGATAGATCGATAGATAGATAGATTGATGATAGGTAGGTAGATAGATGATAGAAAATATGTGTATATATGTGTATGTATGTGTACATATATATTTCAACTGTAGTAAGAGGTAGTAAAGGTATGAAAAATAATGCAAACTGAACTGCATCTTTTAAGGATTTGATTGCTAATTGATAGCAGATTTAAAACTGATAGAGAACCCCTATAAACTAGATTGTTTAATTAGAACATGTGCATGTGCATCGCATGGTATGCAACATTTCACGGGGTTAATGCTGAAGGTGCAGCCAAATAAGTGATAAGGAGTTGAATTTTAAACTCTATAAAATTAGACCAGTCAACCATATAAAAGCAAGATTAACAAGCAGCAGATGACATTTCATCGGACTCCATTAAATTTTGCAGCACAGAAACATTATGGGAGGTGAAAATCATATATTTGTTACAGTGTGATGAACTAACTTGGCAACCTTTCTGGTAGCTATTCTGAGCATGCTACACTTATATGTCAGTCCTTCAAGGGTCCATGATTTCATTAATTTAGCTTTTCCCTCAACTGGTGCAGAATCCATGTCCACAGTAGACAATTCCATGATTTGCTTTGCCCTCCCCATTCTCTGTACCACAATATAGACAAGAAATTAGATGCATAGATAGATAGATAGATAGATTGGATGAAGTAGATGAACAAATATATAAATGAAGAAATGAATGAATGGGTGAATGAATAGATAGATAAATGTAGATAGATAATAGATAAATAGATGGATGAACAGACAGAGAGGGATGGATGCATGCATGCATGCATAGATGCATAGATAGGCAGATAGATGGATGGGTAGATTGAGAGATAGATTAGATAGATAGATAGATAGATAGATAGATAGATAGATAGATAGATAGATAGATAGATAGTAGGTAGGTAGACAGATAATACCAAAAACCTTTATTAGTCAGGCAGCCCTTTGGCAATAATGTTTTCTAAACTTAGCTGTACTAAACTTTGTCTCATATAATCCTTCACTAAGTTTAGACTCTCAAATCATGTCTACTGAGCTAAGGACGTTCCAGAGGCTGTTTTTGTTGTTGTTGTTGTTTTGTTTTCCTTTTAGTTTACCTTTTGAGAACCTATAGTCTACTTCATATCATAATGAGGCATTGCTTTATGTAGGAATTTCTACCTATTGTAGTCTCAGCTTTGTAGTCTATACAGCAATAAAATTCTTATGTTCAATTTTTGCATTTGCTGCTCTGTTGTGTGGTATAATAGTTAAAGAGATGATCTCAGAATTAGGACAACCTTGCCTATGGGCAAGTGACCCTGGGCAAATCATTTAATTTCTAAAAGTCCTAGGTCCCCCTTTTTAGATTATAAATTATAGAAGAGTTACAATCAGTATTGGTAGGTGAAGTTGTTTTGTTGTTCAATCATTTTCAATAATCTGACTCTTCATGACCCCAGGTTTTCTTGGCAGAGATACTGGAGTGATTTGTCATTTCCTTTTCCAGCTTTTTGTTGTTGTTATTGTTGTGGTGGTGGTGGTAGTTGTTTGGTTGTTCAATCATGACTCTTTTTGATCTCACAGACCATAGCACACCAGACCCTTCTATCCTCCACTATCTCTTAAAATCTGTCCAAGTTTATGTTCATTGTTTTCATACTTCCTATCCATTGCATCCTCTGCCATCCCCTTTTCCTTTCATTTTCAATCTTTCACAACATCCAGGTCTTGTCCAATAAGTTCTGTCTTCTCATTATAAGGCCAAACTATTTCAGCTTCAGCTTCAGCATTTGACCTTCCAGTGACTAGCCTCAATTAATTTACATAAGAATTGACTGATTTGATTTCCTTTTTGTCCAAAGGGCTCTCAAAAGTCTTTCCAGCACTACAATTTGAAAGTGTAGATTCTGAAGCTCTCAGCCTTCCCTATAGTCCAACTCTCATAGCCATACATAATAATTAAAAGCTATAGTTTTGATAATATGCACCTTTTCTAGGCAAGGTGATGTCTCTGCTTTTTAGTATGCTGTCCAGATTTGCCATAGATTTCTTTCCAAGGAGCAAGTGTCTTCTTTTAATTTCATTGCTACAGTTGCTGTCTGCAGTGACCTCTGAGCCCAAGAATACAAAATCTAGCACTGCTTCCATTTCTTCTTCCTCAGTTTCCCAGGACCAGTTGCCAAGAGGCAAACAAGATTAAGTGACAGGTAGTAAGTGTCTGAGACCATATCTGAACTCAGGGAGATGAGTCTTCCTCACTTCAGGTCCAGCACTCTATTTACTACATCACCTACCTCACTGTAATATCTCTGTACTGATGATATTAATGAATACTAGCATTTACATAGAACTTTAATATTTTCAAAGCATTTCCACAAAAATTGTCTCAGTTGAGCCTTATTACAACCCTGGGAGGTAGGGACTATTTTTATCCATACCTTACAAATGAGAAAACTGAGGCAAATAGAGGTTAATTGACTTGCCTATAGTCACACACCTAGTGTCTGAGGCAGTATTAGAACTCAGATCTTCCTGACTCCAAGACCATTTCTCTATACACTGTACCACCTAGCTGTCTCACCAATAAAGATTAAAATGTGCAACTTTTAAAATGTGTGACTGTAGGGGCAGCTAGATGGAGCAGTGGTTAAAGCACCGGCCCTGGATTCAGGAGTACCTGAGTTCAAATCCGGCCTCGGACACTTGACACTTACTAGCTGTGTGACTGTGGGCAAGTCACTTAACCCCAATTGCCTAAAAAAAAAATAAAAAAAAAATGTGTGACTGTTAATGTCATTATTTTCTCAGGCAATGGATCCTTATTTTTTCAAATAGGATTTTTCATAACATTTTGAGATTTTTTTTCTTTAGAATGATATCTCTATATGATGGAAGTTACTGGAAAATTATTTTCCATATATAAAGAACTACTTAAAGTTACTTTTATACCCTTGCTTCCATATACTGATGGTAAACTGTATGTTATCATGAAGTCATATGATATTACTTGTGATTTTTTGTATTGTACTTTTCCTTCAAATTGAATACCATAATAATAATAATAATACCAACAACAACAACTTGCAAGTTTTGCTATAGACAAATGTAGAGACTCTGAGTTGACATATTGTCAGCTTCTGTAAAATATAGAGGATATCTATTATTGTGTAATAGTCCTTCCTAAATACTGTGTTCTAAGTAGCTTAGCAAGCAATGTTTCCTCTCTTGAGTATTTGTGGGGAACTTATAGCAAACTCTAGGTCTTTTTCAGGAAGTATACATGAGGCAGAGGTTGAGATTATTCAAAACAACAACAACAAAACCCAAAATTGTTGTTTTGAAGATAGTGACCTAGAACGAGTAAGAAAAGTATTGTGTATTAATACTGTATTTAAAAAAAACACACACCCATATTTGGTGGGCTAGAATTGTTTAAATCTCTCTTAGAATGTGGCCTATAAAACTGATTGTGTTTTCCCGAGTTATTCCATCTGTAAGCAATGTGCATGAAATATGTTTTGTTAAAATAAAGGAAATTGAATTCAAAGTGCACACTAAAAATTATCTTATCAGCATGAACATCAGCCTAGAAAATTGGATGCAGTCGCATCCCATATTTCATATTTTAACATTTCCCAATATTGTGGAGTGTGTGTTCTGTTTGTGAATCCATCTGCTGGTATGGCAAGTTGATATGATTTTAAACTTTACCATGTAATCTAGCAGGCTTGAAAAGGGTGGGAGGGAGAGTGGATAGGAAGGCAAGATTCTGAGGTTTTCCATTAGCAAGCATTATATTGTCTTCAGGTCCAAAACAAGAACTATCTGGTATAATTATTTGAAAAGGATTGACTCACAAAGATATCAAAGGCATTATGGATCAGATTCTGAGGAATTCCAGATTAAAAGCAAACAAACAAACTGCTTGAGAAAGTTCATTTTTCCTTGAAAATGGTCTAGGTGTTTATGCCACAAGACAGGCTCTTTTACCTCCTTTACCTTCACCAGAGGGGAAAGATACAAGAGAACCTTGGAACCCTTTGAAAACTTAGCTCTGCCCTTAGAAACAACATAAGTCATTGGCCTCAGAAAGTCTCTGCTCTTTCTGAATTCCTTAGTATTTACTCTGACCTGGTGCTCTTACTTCCTTGCTCAAACTTTTACTCAGTTCTGCCATTATTAGCACTCTATTTTAAAAGTTTATTTCAAACTTCAATCTTTCCCACAATACCTTTCTGTCTTAGACCTGCCTTAGCTTACTTCATGTTTGTCTCTCATAAGCCTGTTATCTTCCCAACCACTTAAACCACCTCAGGTAAAAAGGCCTAGCCTCTAAGTAAAGGGTCTCAGTTTACAACTCCCTGCTGGTGGTGAAAACATAGACTACTCCATTTCTTTTATTCATTAGTTTCAAACTGTATCACCAGGCAAATAAAGTGGATAGAACTCAGGAAGGAAAACAGGTGAGGTGATCCAGTCACCTACTACAGTCGTTTCTCCTCACTATACCGCTCTTATAGTGTAGCTGGGTTTAGGAAAAGACTTAGTGGGAATTTTTGAGTCTTTGTTTGAAGTTTAGTGTGAGTGGTTAGAGAGTAACTAGATTAACAGTAATTGAACTCAAGTCCTTTCCATAATACATCAGCCCCCACATCCCCAGATGAAGAATCAATACAAATTTTTTTCTAATAGTTTTTGGCAGAACAACAGCAGGACATGGTTGACTGGAGCCCAAAGTGAGAGTTGTTAAAAATATTTATTATCCTACTTTTTAATGATTATAAGGAGGATAAAATTGGGGCTAAATACAACATCATGGTTTTGCTTACTTGTCACTCTTTTGTTCAATCATCAAACATATCTCATTACCTAAATGTGACTCTACCATAAAGACTCTATTTTGGGCTCTCTTGTCTATTCTCTCTCTCTCTCTCTCTCTCTCTCTCTCTCATTGATTTAATCAAATACCATGGATTGAAATGCCATCTCTATACAAATGAATCCCATAGATATACAGGATGTCCCAAAAATTGTAGTTCAGTTTTAAGCTTTGATAGCTTAAACTTTTGAACTTGGGTGACTAGAAATAAACAAAATAAAGAGGGAAGTTCAGATTTTTCCCCAAAACCAATTTCTTTTTTGTTGCATTTGTTTCTAGTCACCCAAATTCAAAACCTTGGTGTCATTCTTGTCTCTTCCTTTTCCCTTTCTCTCCATATCCCATCAGTTCCCAAATCCTGTTTATTCTATCTCAATACTATCCCTTGTCTCCAGTCACATGACCCCCATCCTAGATGAACCCATCATGATCTCTTTCCATTTCATTCACTTCCTAATTAGTCTCTCTGCTATAAGTATCTCACTTCTACAATTCACAGATGCCAAACCTTCTTGGAAGATATATTTCATTTCCTCAATCTGTACAGTACCTTTGAGCAGGCAATGTCATCAGATTTTTGCATTAGTCATGCTGTGAAAGAAGAATCAGAACAAGAGGGGAAAACCTCAAAAAAGAAAAACAAAAAAAGTAGAAATAATATGGTTCAATCTGTATCTAGATTCCATAGTTCTGTTTTCTGGATTGGAGAGGATTTTCCATCATGAGTCCTTTGGAACTATCTTGGACCACTGTATTGCTGAGAAGAGTCAAGTCTATCACAGTTGATCAATACACAATATTGTTGATACTGTGTACAATGTTCTCCTGGTTCTGCTCATCTCACTCAGCATCAGTTCATGTAAGTCCTTCCAGGTTTCTCTGAAATCTGCCTGCTCATCATTTCTTACAGCATAATAGGATTCCATTACATTCATATACTACAACTTGTTCAGCCATTCCCCAGTTGATGGGCATCCCCTCAACATTCATTTGGATTCTTATACTACTTTTATATTTCTATACGTATATTTTGTCTACCATGAAAAAAGGTAACATCCTTGAATACTAAGGTAATTTTTTGTCTTTGTATTTAGCAAGTGCGTGGCATATAGCAGACACTTTAAAAAAAGTTTGCTTTATTTGTTGTTAGCACTAGTTTGCTTCCTATAATCCTTTCTTTGCCCCTTCCACTTGTAAACCCCAGTCCTCCTTTGCCTTTCTTCTTTTTCTTGTTACTATCTCCCTTTCTCCCTCTTCTTCCCTCCTTTTTGTTCCCTTTCCTTCCCTTTTTGTCTTTCCTTGTTTCTCTCTTCCACCTTTTCATTCATCTCAGATACTTTATGGCTTTGGCCACTTTGATACTTTTTCCCTTTGTGCAAAGGAGGAGTTTCCTTTTGGGAATTTTGGTATTTGGGGAGATAGATTTACTCTTGAACAATAATTCATTTCTGGATTCTGATATAAACCTTGTTTTTCATATTATCATCATGTTCTTCATTGCCAATATAGAACACTTTTACAAAAATTGAAATTGAAAAACCCATAGGCACATCAATCACAGAGTCTTGCATCACACTGATGTACATATGAAACATCTTGTTTAAGGAGACCCATCAAGGTTTCATTTTCTTCTTTATCTTCTACTTAAAAAAAAACTTCAGTGAACAAAAAACATGGCCAAAAATTTAAATAGTTTCTAGTGTAATGAATAAGAAATCCAGAAATGAAGACATTTATACAAAATACCTTACATAAATTATCCATAAAATTATCTACATATTCAAATTCTAGTCCTAGGCATAAATGTTTATGTAGAATTTTTCCAGACCACCTTCTTATCAATTTGACATTATTTTAAGGTCTGATGATTCCAAAATATTTACATTTAAATGAGATAAAGATGAAAAGTAAAGAAATATATACAAAAATAAATGAACTAAATAAACATGGAATTTCCCCAGTGAAAACCCTTATCGATCATTTCAGTATAGATTTAACTCTTTATTTCTATCCTAATGATCCTCGTCCTTACACTTAAAATTATTTCCTCTTCCCTGAGTATTTTTCCCATATCTCTATCTAATTTTATAATACTTTCACTTGAATTCCTACCACTGCAATTCAATATGTCAAAAAATAAACACATCATCTTGCCTAGCAAATTAGCTTCTCTTTTCAACATCCTCATTTCTTTTAAGAGGACGTAACTTTTTTTTTGTTGTTTTTTTTTGTTTTTGTTTTTTGTTTTTTAGTGAGGCAATTGGGGTTAAGTGACTTGCCCAGGGTCACACAGCTAGTAAGTGTTAAGTGTCTGAGGCCGGATTTGAACTCAGGTACTCCTGACTCCAGGGCCGGTGCTCTATCCACTGCGCCACCTAGCTGCCCCGAGGACGTAACTTTTTGCCAGGATCTCAACCCTATAGACCATCAAGTCTTCTTCCTTTGCAAGATTTCTTGATCTGTCTCTTAGTTTCACTTAAACTCTAATAGACTTATTCTCTCATTTCCTAAAATTTAGGTTGCTATTGCTGTCTCCTAGTTAATGCTTTATCCATTTTTTCACAGCTTTTAATTATCTTGCAAATACCTACCAGAACTAATCTTTCTAAAAAAAAAATAATCATTTTATTTGCCACCTTCAGAACTTTCAATGTCTCCCTATTGCCTATCAGGTTAAATGGAACAGCCTTAATTTGCCATTAACAGCTCTCTGGTTCAACCTTATTTTATCAAACTTTATCCTGAACAAACTTTTCCACACAGACTATAAACTTTTGTCAAAGTTTGTAAGACTTGTTTATGTCCTTCTATACTACTCTTCTCATGCGTATTCATTCTTTCAGGAAACATTTATTATTATGTGCTATATATAATATTTTCTTAAGAATAGATGAATGAAAAATGAAACAAAACAAAAGAATGAATGAATGAACAAGTAGCTAAATGAATGAATAGTAATGTATTGTGCACTTACTATATCTTTTGTATCTAGATACAAAATAGAAGCAATTCATCCCCTCAAGGATTTTAAATTCCTAGAGAGGGAGTGGTAATCAAGGAAGGGAGTTTTGTTCTCAGAAATCATAGGACTGTTGAATAGAGAACATAGGCAATCAAGTGACATATCCTTTCCAGAATCCATGATAATATTGACTTAATTACTGTTCTTTGAGCAAGAGCTAGGAACTAGGAGTATGTGGTGAAAATGTTTGAAGCAGAATACCAGAGCCACCACCAATAAGGACAGTACAACCTCAGAGCAGGCAAGTGGAAAGGTGGCATGCCAAAAGATGGCAATGAAGCACGATTGGGTAATTAAGGCTGACTGGGTTTCATGAGCTTGTCCCAAAGATCATAGCCAGGTACCATATTTTTCAGGTGAATCCTTCTGTGTTTGCTTGTTTGCTAAGGTCCTATCTGGAAGACCTTCTTGCTCCTCTCTACCTGTCTAAAACCTACCTCTTCACCAAGTTTAACTGAATACTTAGTCATCATTTACATAATACTCTGTCAAACAAACCTTTGTGACAATAATCTTTCATTTTGTATACAATAGCTTTATGCTTCCTTTCATCAGTGTACATCATAACTATGCCTTCTTACTCCACATGATACTTGTTCATGTCCTTCTATAAAGCTTTCATTTTTAAAAATACCTCCTTTCAGTCTGGCCTGTTTTTTGTTGTTGTTATTGTTTTTATTTTGTTATTGTCGTTGTTGTTCGTCTTTGTATCCCCAGAGTCTAGCACAGTGTGATTATGCATGGAGTAGCTACTTAACCAATCTTGTTGGTTGATTGAATCCATCTTCATATTGGAAACTACAGGTTCACTAAAAAAAAAATTAGTGGTAGTAAGCAAACAAGACTAAACTTTCTATTAATCATAATTAATGAATTGGATAAAGACTGCCATCTTCGTTCCCCCTACAATTCCCATGTCTTACCATGCCTGGGGACATTTGTTGTACCTGAGTACCAATTTATTCCATGAGATTTTTCACTTGGCTTAGCTTTTGTCTAAACAAATTCTAATATGAGGTCTACTTTAATGCCTGTGGACAGACAGAGAAGAAATACAATGTTAGAATTCTTGACTAACCAGTGATACTGCCAAATGATAAAATATTAATTCTATTACTTTGTATGCAGATATGAGAGAACTCGAAGCAATTACCCTGACTCTAATTGCTTCATAGATGAATACAATTATGATGTTACACTCATTCTGTCTGTGTTCTCTGTATAAAATAACATCCACATAAGATAGTCAGAAATTTCATTTAAAAGTAAACCTTACCAATGTGAAATATATTAAGGCAATAAACCAAGAGATTAAACTTTCATAAACAGTGAGAGCTCATTGTTTTGTAAATGAGTATATAATAATATCTTTGTAGCTCAAATGAAACCATAAAACTGACTGGGGGCCTCACTCTTTCTGCAAACTTTTGATTTATCTTTTTAATCTGTTGTTAGCATTGTAGAACAATTAAACATTGAAAATGGGCTCTAGTCTTCTTGCCACACTGCTCTTCTCCCATTGCACCCCTGTCATTTCTTTTATAATGACAAGCAATTTAGAGGAGAAAGAAACAATTAGAATGTAAGTAGCTCCTGCTGTTACAGGTGTTTTGTACTAATGAATAAGAATGACTGGGATTATAGGAAAGTGAGATGGGACTGCTGGGTGGTACAGTGGATAGAGCACCAGCCCTGGAGTCAGGAGGACCTGAGATAAAATCTGGCCACAGACACTTGACACTTACTAGCTGTGTGACCTTGGGCAAGTCACTTATGCCCCACAAAGAGAGAGAGAGAGAGAGAGAGAGACTTACTAAGAGACTTCCTTTGGGCTTAGAAGATCTCAAAAATTTGAGATTCCAGTCAAAGTATTTCCAAAGAAATTCCATTTCACTTCCATTTGGTGTCCTTCTAAAAGTAAAGCCTACTTCTATGTGGGCTTTTTGACATGCCTTAAGCATAGAGAAAGAAAAAGAATATGTTTCATACCCTCTTCTACCCTAGACTTTCTTTCCTTTCTAGAATGAAAATAGTTGTATTAAATGTAGAATCATAGAATGTTAGAACTGAAATTGATCTCAAAGATTCCATCATCCTCCTCTCTCATTTTATTGGTGAGAAAACTGAGCTCCAAAGAGAGAAACTGATTTGCCACCAGATACATAACAAAATAGTGACCCAGGCAGGGGTTTGCTGGAGCCAATTTGTACACATTTACATGAACAGACTGTTAAATTTCCACTGTGAACTTTTACACCTCAGAAATTTTAATGGCTACAGATTAGGGCTTGGTTTATTATTTTGCTGATTGTCTAGAATTAAGAAAGTGACAGAGAAAATGTTAATAAGGTAAATTAAATGTAAAGGCGTGTCCATACATTTATTTTTTTCCAGAGAGCCAGTTGTTAACTATTTACCAGGACAATACTTAACTCAGGTCAAGTTAAATCAAGTCAACAAACATTTATTAGGTGCTTATAACATGTTAACTCTGCTCTGTGCTAAACACTGAGGATACAAAAAAAGTGGAGTAAATCAGTCCCTATTCTAAAGGAGCTCAAAATCTAATGATAAGGGATGGTCATGGGCAAGGGAGAGACAACATTGAAAGAACTATGTACAAACAAGATATAGAGATGATAGTAACAATAATGGAAGAAGAAGAAGAAATAAGAGGAGGAGGAGAAAGAAGAAGAGTAGTTGTCCCCTCCTGTATCACTGCCTTGTCATGATGGAAGGACTTGTATAACTCAGTGAAACTATGAGAATTTACTCAAGATAGACAGGTCATTGGGGGCAGCTAGGTGGCGCAGTGGATAGAGCACTGGCCCTGGATTCAGGAGGACCTGAGTTCAAATACGGTCTCAGACAGCTAACACTAGCTGTGTGACCTTGAGCAAATCACTTAACCCCAATTGCCTCACCAAAAAAAAAAAAATCAATGTTAAAGATAGACAGGTCATAATAGAAAATTCTGAAGAAGAAAGGGAAAAAAGGTTATCTACTAGAGAAGGAAATGGCAAACCACTCCAGCATCTTAGCTAGGAGAATCCCATAGACAAGGGGCAGCTAGGTGGCACAGTGGATAAAGCACTGGCCCTGGATTCAGGAGGACCTGAGTTCAAATGCAGCCTCAGACACTTGACATTTACTAGCTGTGTGACCATGGGCAAGTCACTTAACCCTCACTGCCCCACAAAAAAACAATAACAACAACAACAAAAACCCAGAATGCAGAATCCCATAGACAGTCAACAAATATGAGCTTAGATAGACTTTGGGAAATGGTGTAGAAGAGAAGGGTCTTCAGTGTTATGGTCTGAGGATCACACAACTGAATAATAAGTAGTAGTAGGAAGAGGAGTGGGAATAGGAGTAGGAGTAAGAATATTATTTGATATTTAGATAGTGCTTGCTATCTATGCTGAGGGCTTTATAATTATTATCTCAAAATTTTTTTTAAAAATTAAAAAGACAAGGATAATTATTATCTCATTTGATTTGATAAATTGGAGATAATCTTATAGTGTTTTCCCCCCACTCTGTTACAGTTTGCCAAAGAAACTCAAAGTGTTCTATGGGCATTGCTTAAATCATTATCAATACATACCACTGATGTATGGAAATCAGCTAGTATTATCTCCATTTAGGGGAAACTGAGGTGAAAATGATACATTTGCTTGAGTAATACAGTTTAAGTTTACCAAATAGGGAATAATCAAGTACTTTGCACTTTCAAGTCAGTGGTCAACAGATTACTTTCCATTGAAAAGAAATCTCCAGCCAAGGATCCTCTTTCTTGCAGCAATTGGTTTAAGAAATTGTGATTTTTTTTTGTTTGTTTATATTTCAAAGTCTAAACTAAAAGAGAGCAGGTGTGGAACTCAGGCAGTGTGGTAGTTGCAAACCAAATAGCCCATTAAGGCAGGCTTTACTTTCATGAATCCCGAGAGCATCTGTTGAATACAGTTGAGACCAGATAGCTTTTCAGTCATAAAACCTCAATTCCAAGTGTTAATAATTTACCACCAAAAGCCAGATTGAATTAGCTTTATGAAACAGTCATCTAACCTTCATAGCTGTATCTGTATCTGTATGTTGCAGAAAAACAACTCTTTCAAGTTAGAACACTTTTCTTCTTGTTCTCCCTCAAAGGTTGACAAAAGGAGATTTTTAGCTCCTCTGTTGGTGAGGTGTTTCTAATGTTTTCTCTAATGTTTTCTCTAATATCTTTCCCTTTACCATTTCAGTGTTTTTTCAATCTAGGGAAAAGAGTTTAGTTGTCAATTATGAAGTGTTTTGATAAACCTAGAATTCCTCTTAAATCTTTAAATTCCTCCTAAAATAAAATAATGGTCTGAGTTCTCCATATATCATATTTTAGTTGCATTGCCATATTTTGGTCTTATGAAATTTGTTTCTGAATATATTCTCCCCTTTCCTTTCCCTAATGAACTGTCCTTTGTAATAAAGATTTTAAAACAAAGGGGTGAAAGCAGTTCAGCATAACTAAGCAACCAACAACTGTTTGCCAATATATGAAATATTCGACATGCATAGCCTACTGCCTTTGCAAGGAAGGAAGTGAGGATTATTTTCTTAACTCTTCTCCACGTCCAAAATTCATCATTATTGTTATACAATGTTTGATTATTTTGGTCTACTTTATTTACATTGTTTGTAGTCATTGTGTATGTTTTTCTTGTTATGCTTATATCATTCTGTATAAGTGTATATGTCTTCCTAGGGTTCACTGAATTCTTCACATCATCTATTTCTTATGGATTGAATCCATTAAGTATCTACCTCGTCTTAACTTATCCTCCCAGGCAATAAATTGCCTAGGGTTGATGTTATGAAGTACTTTTTTAATTTGTTCACTTTTCTTCAAAACTGAAGTGAGAAAGTTAATTCAGACCAATAGTAGGTCAGTCTAAGCTCAGATATGAAGCTAATCACTCACCCTAATCAAAGGTGAATAAAACTTGAGGCAGATTGGAGGGCTTTGTGTTAGCTGCTACAACTTCAAACAAATAAGGAGGCCACAAAGTATAAAAGATAGCAGAGTCCAGCTCCTTCTATTTCTAATCCTCTCCTTCCCCAGTTTAAGGAACAAATGCTCACCCAAAGCCCTGAATAAAGTGGTACAGTAAAAGGAGTCCTTCATTCAAAGTCCAAGGACCTGGGTTTGAATTTTGATTTGGCTACTGTGTGACTCTGGCAAGTTATTTAATTTCTCTGGGTTTGTTTCCACATCTGCAAAATGAAGGGTGAAAGGGTGGACAGTATTGTCTCTGACATCTCTTCTGGTCTATATGCATGATCATAATGTTCTGCTGAAATGATCTGCTTCTCAGAATCAACCACCAACCAACCCTAGAATAGAGAAGGGGAGAGTGTTAGGAGGCAGGAGTATGAGGTAAGACTTAGAAAGGGTAAAATTCAATTAAATTGTGGAGTTCTTTAAATTGATGAGATGTTGCAGGTTATTTGGGAATCATGAAAATATTCCTCTTTGCCATACCAATAAAATTCTGTGGAACCTTTCCCTGCATCTACCCATTATAGTCATCCTTCCCACTTAGATCTGGCTAATATAGCTCATGGCCCCAGATATAACAGGATTAGATAAGAATAAATGTTTTGGGTTTTTTTGTTTTATTTTGTTTTGTTGAGGCAATTGGGGTTAAGAGACTTGCCCAGGGTCACACAGCTGGTGTCAAGTGTCTGAGGCTGGATTTGAACTCAGGTCCTCCTGACTCCAGAGCTAGTGCTCTATCCACTGCACCACCTAGCTGCCCCAAGAATAAATGTATATTTGAGTATAATTGTGGGGGTTAATTTTATTTAGGGTTACATTGACACTCTGGCAAGCTTTCTAATTCATATAATACAAGATAGCATTTGCTTTTATGAGATTTAAAAACTAATTGATAAATTGTTATTGTGTTATACATGAGGGAATGACCACCTGTGTAATATTATGTATGGTAGATGATTCTGCTTCCAAGATGGTTAGCGTAAAAAAAATCTATGAAAACACTCCATCATGAAGGTATACAAAATTTGGCTCTTATTTTAAATATATATGTGAAATGTATCATATTTTAGATGTGGAGATATAGCACTGTTTTAATATTTATATAGTTTAATATTAGAAATAAGAGGCTAACATGAACAGTTTCTCTCAAATATGATGTCTAGGCTCTTTTTTTTGGTTCCTGGCTTTCAGGTAGTCCAATTATTCATAAATTATCTCTCCTCTATTTATTTTTCAGGTCAGTTGATTTTCCCATAAGATATTTTGTTTTATTTTATTTTATTTAGTCTTTTGATTTTGCTCTATCATTTCTTGACGTCTCTTGGCATCATTAGTTTCCATTTGGGCAATTCTGATTTTTAAGGAGTTATTTTCTTCAGTAATGTTTTGTGTCTCTTTTACAAAGTTGTCAATTCTTTTGCATAACTTTCTTGTATTGCTCTCCTCCATCACATTTATTTGGTTTTACTTTTTTCTTCTTTTTTCTTACTTTAAATCCTCTTAGAATTCTTGTCAGGCTTGTTTTCAATCTGCATTCTTCTTTGAGTCTTTGCTTAGATGTTTTTAGGTGATTGTCTTCTGTGTTTGTCTTGAGTTTCCCTTTCACTATAGTAGCTCTTTATGGTCGGGTTCTTTTCTTTTTTCTTTTCTTTTCTTTTCTTTTCTTTTCTTTTCTTTTCTTTTCTTTTCTTTTCTTTTCTTTTCTTTTCTTTTCTTTTCTTTTCTTTTCTTTTCTTTTCACTCATTCTACCACCCTACTTCTTGACCTTTAAAGTTATGTTAGAGTTGAGCTCTGTTCACTTCTGTGTGGAGTGGGGGTATGTAAGGGATGTTTGGCCTGACCTTTTGTCTTTTTATGTTCTTCTGCTGTATTTACAGCTCAGACTGAGGACCTGCAAATTTCTGGTACATCCAAAGTGGTAAGATCTAGGGGACGTTTGTTCACTGTTCTCCTGGTAAGAACTCTGCAAGTTCCTGATGTAGGTTTAGGTCTATTAGATTGTGTGTGGTTGAATTTCAGTAGACTGCTATAGGACTCAGTCACTGTTAGTTCACCATGGAGATTCAAAGTGACTGAACTGCTTGGCTCTATTTTGATGTCAGTTTCATGCCATGGTTATTACACTACAATTTTATGTGCAGGGCTAAAGGTTAGAACTGAGCCCTCCCACTTACAGCTAAGTTTTGGGAAATTCATCTTTGCTCTCTCACAACCATAACCATTCCTTTGTGCCCTGGAATTGTGACCTGAAACTGGGTAAGGGGTGACAGAGTTGCCATCTGTCACTCATTCCTGCTCCCAGCTCTGTATCAGGAGTCCTCCAGGATCTCTTTTTGCCTTGGTCTTTCCATCCCTGTATTTAGTCCCATTCCTGTTACTGTACCTGTGTGCAAAAATGCTTTTGGTTGGGCAGCTAGAGGGTGCAGTGGATAGAGCACCAACCCTGGAGTCAGGAGTACCTGAGTTCAAATCCAGCCTCAGACACTTAACACTTTACTAGCTGTAATTGCCTCACTTAAAAAAAAAATGCTTTTGGTCAACCCCAGGCCCAGAGTCTGCAGACCTTGTTGTCTATTTTCTAAGCTGTCCTGGGCTGGAAAAATTGAGTCACTATTACTTTTTCTTGGCTTTCCTGATACATAGTTGGTATAGTGTGTTTTCTAAGTTGTTGAGGAATAGGTGTGTTAGGTAAGCCGAACAAAATTGTTGACTTTCATTCCATAATCTTGAGTCCACCTCTTAACGTGAACAATTTTATTAATTTATCCTCCTTGTGAACAGAAGACTTGTTTTCAAATTCTTTCAGAAGTAACCATCCATTTCCCTAGGTGGAGGCTCATGTATTTAACTTTGAAATCAATGGCTCAGTTATATTTAATACACTACCCAATTACCTTTTGGATATTCAAGTGAATTTGAGGACTTGTGGAGATCTGGAACATTTTCAAATAACTGGGGAAACGACACATACCACATGCTATTTTAAGAAAGAAAAAAAAGGAGATAGCTGGGAATTAATGACTTGTTCGTTTAATGTCCAGACTTGGAAAGATTCATTAGGCAATCAATTTGCAAATACCTGGAGTGTTACAAGGTGTTAAGTAGTAGCCAACATGGACTTATCAAAAACAAATCATGCCAAACAAAACTAATTTCCCTCTTTGAAAAAGGGACTAATCCTATAGAACAGAGGGTACACATGAGAAGGGACAGTTTAACCTCTGTGTAGTTGACCAAATAACAAAATATGGTTTGAGTGGAATATTAATAAGAAAGATGTAGACAATGTTAGTTAAGAACGTCCACTTAATGGAGTGATATGTTAAATTGTTAGGAGGTTATGAAGAAGAATCCAACAAGCAGCGTGAGGGACCTGGGACTCTTTTTATTTGTTTTTACTAAACAGACATTTTGACATCAGTGTGAAGAGCATGTCTCTGAATACTAAAAATGGATGTCGCAAAAAGAACTTTTCGGAAATCAGATTTCAAATTTAAAGTGATATATTGGCACAAAATTATGTAATAAGCTTTATTGCCTCATTAAAAAAGAAGGAAGAATGAATCACAGAATTACAAAATAGGGAGGCATATCCTTTTTTGGATATTGTGAGTATTAACATGTTTGTGTATCCTACATACCCTTTCTTTGTCCTATCCTGTACCAAATATAGCTCAAGAAAAAGTATGCTATGAGTACACAAAGAACAAAAAATACAGTGTGATTATAAAGAAACCAAAGCTCCATTTTAAGACACATTGATAACTATACTGCATTTTAGGTGATGGGGGAGGGAAGACTTTTTTGAGTCAAATGTAACTCAAAGAGATGGGTAAAAACAGCCCATTGGCTGAAGTGAGCATGGAAAAAAGGCCAAATTCTTCCCAGGCAAATAACCAGTTTCTTGTGTGCTTTGATTTTCTGATAAAATGATATTACCTGACATGACAGTAAAATAAACATACCATTTGGATTCACACAGCATTGATACATTTTTAAAATTTGATTCATAACTAGACCCTTTAATAGTGTTCTAAAGAGTAACACCATGTGTGTGGTGGAAAGAGCTCTTGATTTGGAGTCAGAGGTCCTGGTTTATAATATTTCCTTTGTCATTTGCTTATTACCTGTGTAACCTTGGGCAACTCACTTAATATCTCTAGACCTCAGATTCCTCATTTAGAAAATATGAGGGGCGGGGCAGCTAGATGGCGCAGTGGATAGAGCACCAGCCCTGGAGTCAGGAGTACCTGAGTTCAAATCCGGCCTCAGACACTTAACAATTACTAGCTGTGTGACTCTGGGCAAGTCGCTTAACCCCAATCGCCTCACTAAAAAAAAAAAAAAAAAAAAATATATGGGGCAATAAACAGTTGGACTTGATGACCTCCGTGGTCTTTTCTACTCTATATTTATTATTCCGTGAAATGATAATGACGATCACTATTCTTTCCTGCATGCTATGAAGAATTTCAAAGGAAAATATTTAGTTCCTTTAAAAAAAGATATTTCAAACACTTTTTTTTTTTTTTGGTGAGGCAATTGGGGTTAAGTGAATTGCCTAGGGTCACACAGCTAGTAAGTGTCAAGTGTCTGAGGCTGGATTTGAACTCAGGTACTCCTGAATTCAGGGCCAGTGCTTTATCCACTGTGCCACCCAGCCACCCCCAAACACTTTATTTATTTTTTTTGTTTGTTTTTTTACATATAAGGTATTTTATTTTTTCCGTTACATGTAAAGATAGTTCTCAACTTTTGTTTATACAAGCTTTACAATTTCATATTTTTCTCCCTCCCTCCCCTCCCTCCCCCCTCCCCTAGACAGCAGGTAATCTGATATAGGTTATATCTCTCTCTATATATATCTATATACATATACATATACATAAATATATATATATATATATATACACACACACATATATATATCCATAATAACATTAATCCTATTTCTGCATTAATCCTGTTATAAGAGAAAAAATCAGGGCAGTAATGCAAAACCTCAAAATAGAAAAAAAAAAAACAGCATCCAAAACAAAAGAAATAGTATGGTTCAATCAGCATCTATACTCCACAGTTCTTTTTTTTTTTCTTGGATTTGGAGATCCTCTTCTATCATGAGTTCCCTGGAACTCTTCTGTACCATTGCATTGGTGAGAAGAATATAGTCCATCACAGTAGGTCAACACTCAATGTTGATGATACTGTGTACAATGTTCTGGTTCTGCTCATCTCACTCATCATCAGCTCACGTAAGACCCTCCAGCAAACACTTTATTTTTAAGAGCAAAGTTGTCAGATGTTTTTTCCCCACAATCATTTTTTATCTTCCCTTCTTTTAGATGTATTGAGAAGCCCTCAAAATTATTATCTGTAACAAAGACTTCTTTTGTCTATATTTGATCTGGTCTAGTCGTTGTTGTAGTTTTTCTTTTCCTTCATGCCATGGTGGTTGACATTGATATTTTGCCTATAAGAAAAGGGGGAAAAACCTTTCAGAATGGTCCTCATCATACAAGCGTACACATTTTCCTCTTCCTGTTTCTTCGAAAGAGGTAACCACATACTTATAAGTGGCAAAAAATGTTGTGCTTACTAGGAAATATTAATAATAAATATTCATTATTTTTACTATAACTATTTGTGTGACTATTACTTTAAGGGCATTTTAAAGAGATAGGAAAAATATTTACCATAGAAAATACATGGGAGGGGGTAGCTAAGTGGTGCAGTGGATAAAGCACTGTACCTGGATTCAGGAGGACCTCAGTTCAAATCCGGTCTCAGACAATTGACACTTACTAGCTATGTGACCCTGGGCAAGTCACTTAACCCTCATTGCCCCACCCTCCAAAAATACATGGGAAAATGAGGGCTTTCTTACTTTGTGGGGAGCTGACTATTATTAGCCCTGCTCTTTCATTTCATGCATACAATGTAAAACTGAGGCACTGGATTTTTTTTTTAACTGTCTTATTCTTGAGAAAACATTAAACAGATATGTACATAATTTTCAGAAAGCACCATATGTTTTCACCCCATACTTTTTAGTTATCCACTTGTTTTTGACTTTCAATTAGGTATACATTTGAAATGGAAATCTCTGATCTTTTGAAATTCATAATTAGCTATCATAATATTGGCAGACTAGATGATTAGCGTAGTTGAGAGATTCAGCCTTTATTTGCAGTCTCTCTACTTTACAATCATTACTTATAGCAAATTTTAAGCAGAGTTAGTCTCTTGGCCATGGTAATTTTTAGCATGTTTGGTAAAATAAAATCATCAAGCTGTCACCAACCCTAACTTTTGAACTCTGTCTTCTGAGGATCACTTGATTTGAAATTTTTGGCACTCTATAGGAAGCTAGACCAAGAAGGACACAAAAACTACATTGGCAGATGATCTGTCAAGTGACCCAAGAAGAAAATCGAGATTGAGTTGCCCTTTGAAATAAACCTATTTGAATTTTATTATCTCCAGAGCACCTTGTGTCTCTAATCTTGTGAAAGGTTAGTATTCCATCCATCAGTGTAAGATTAGAGCACTAGTTGATGTCTATTCTTGATGATAACTGAATACCACAGTTAGGACTGCAGGAAGGAGATTCATTATCATCAGCGGGGATTTTTTTGTTCTTACTGTTTTTTGGTTGTTTTTTAAAAAGATTGGGTAAACAGGAACTGCAGAATTCACACACTGAAATTATAAATATAAATATGTTTCCAGGCCAAGATACATATTTAAAAGATAAAATAAAGCTCTAGTTCATTAATGAGCTTTCTATTTTTTTGCCTTTTTGGACACATTTACTCCCAAATACCACTTCATATAGAAAGAATTTTACTTATTTTCTGAACATATTTAAGGTAAAGGTCAAAGAAAAAAAAGAATAAATTTAAGAAAAATAGAGTGTATGACTAATAAATTTCAAAACAACCAACAAAACTTCAAAATTATAAGCCAATAATATTTCTAGTTTTATTAACTTAAGGCATTATTTTGATTAAATAACTTTTACAGCTTTATATAATTTTACTTTAATTTACAGTAAGCAATTCAGGGGTTATTTATAAACCTTGGATACAGTGAATAATTCTAAGTCAAATTGAATTTATATCATGCTTAATTAAATATCATCATCCTGATAAATAGAAATAAGTAATTATTTTATTTCATTAAAGAGTTTTCCATAGGAAAGTTTCAGTTTTCCAGATATTTTTAATATGTATTATTTAAATTGGTTGTATTTATGTGTTCAATGGAAAAATGTCTAACAGGTAGAGACTGATATAGACATAGTTTAGAAAATTACTTTAGGGGGTGGCTAGATAGCACAGTGGATAAAGCACCAGCCCTGGATTCAGGAGTACCTGAGTTCAAATCCGGCCTCAGACACTTGACACTTACTAGCTGTGTGATCCTGGACAAGTCACTTAACCCCCATTGCCCTGCAAAAAACAAAAAAAAGAAATTTACTTTATAGTGGAAAATTCCTATAAATTACTTGTAAAGGGATAGTTTTACAAGAGGAAAATAACAAAGGTTTTCATCTATGTCTTATGTAATAAACTTTTCTATGTACACTTAGTAGCACATCTAGATTTCATTTATTTAAAAAGAATATAAAAAGTAGCCTTGACCAAAGGAAAGTGCAATGTGTCGTGCTACCCACATATGCCGGGTGATAGATGCCACCTGATTCATTACAAGATGAACTCTCCTAAAAAAGTGCCTCAGAAGACCCCTGTCCAAAATGTTCCACCCACATAGGTATCAGTGACATAGATGGATGAGGGCTGTTTTGACTCTTTTATGGCTGTCAGCATGAATGTAGAAACATTTGTGTTATTCTTCTGAAATTAGAGAATTCAATAGCCTCTTGCCTGTGCTCATCATAGTCACTCTGAGAGGAAAACATGTAGCAACTTAAGTTTGAGGTATACAGCTATATGAGAAAGAATGGTTGTTGGTTGTTTTTTGTTTTGTTTTCTTTGCCCTAAGTTTGACACATCATTTCTGATTGTGAATGATGGGAATGTATTTGCTACTGATTTCCTTGCCTTGGAGGATATATTTTTTATATATCCTTGAATCAGTAGAGATGAATTGTGTTGGATGGAAAGCAATTATTCAAACACCAATGGCCCAGATGTTCTTGTTATCTAAGAATAATTACCCGATGGTCTTAGATCATTCTATTATTTTATAGCTAGCATGTTGTCTTTTAGAAACCAATTCTAATTTCTTTTTTCTTTTTTTAATTAATTGATTTATCTTACTAATCAGAATCTATCACTAAATTTAGAGTCAAGAGATAATCTTAGGGGCAGCTAGGTGGCTCAGTGGATAAAGCACCAGCCCTGGATTCAGGAGTACCTGAGTTCAAATCCAGCCTCAGACACTTGACACTTACTAGCTGTGTGACCCTGGGCAAGTCACTTAACCCCCATAGCCCCACAAAAAAAAGAAAAGAAAAGAAAAGAAAGGTCACTATAAGAGATAATCCTATCCCCTCCCCCATCTCCCAATGCAATAATGATTTGTCTGTGGCTTTGGATGTATTTCATGCTTGCTAGGTCCCTTCCCTATCTTTCCCCATCTCAATTCTTGAATCTCTTTCATAGATTTCTGTTGTCCTTTTTAGTACCCTGGAGAGAAAGTCCAGGGGGGAAAATATGAGCTTTCAAATTCTCTTTCCATTAGAAAGCTAGAAAAAGCCAGATATGTGTGTGTGTGTGTGTGTTCTCCAATCAAAAAGCAAATTCTTACTTATTTCTGTTCAAGAGATTATTTTTTTCTCTTTTATCAATATTTTGTACTGAAATGCACTATACTGTTATCTTCAAATATATAGCCTTTCCAAAAGGCTGGCAATAACAAAATGGGGGTGATTCTAAACCTTTAAAAAGCCATGTAATTGTAACAGTGGTCAAAGTAAATATGGATGTGGGTGAGGAAAATGCATACAGTAGTTACTCATTTTTAGACAAATTCTATTTTTTAAAGTACATTTCTTTTCAGATAAATTTCAGTCTGGTGTTTGATCCATTGATCAAAGCAAAACTTTCTTGTTATGTATACTCTGACTATAGACCCTTCACAGATTTTCTGCATCACAACTTTTTGGTGAATAGAGAAACATATAATTTAATTTATTTTCCACTTTAATAATAGATGAACTATTTTCACAAAGACTATTACATTAGATTGTGCCCTCACAACTTTAAGCTTTTCAGTTAAAGGCATTCAGTAACTTATAATCCCTTATATAGGAACTACTGGCTGTACTAGCTTGGCAAAGGAACTTCCTTTTTCTCCCCATTAAGAATAAAGCAATTAAATACTATACTATGACCTCGAGGAATGTAAAGATTGATAAAACTACTCCCTGCTCTCATGGACTTTATATTTTATTATTAAAAATAGATATTTCCGGGGCAGCTAGGTGGCGCAGTGGATAGAGCACTGGCCCTGGAGTCAGGAGTGCCTGAGTTCAAATCCGGCCTCAGACACTTAACACTTACTAGCTGTGTGACCGTGGGCAAGTCACTTAACCCCAGTTGCCTCACAAAAAGAAAAAAAAATAGATATTTCCTTTGGTATAGCAAAACAAAACAAAACAAAACAATTTTCATAGCCAAAAGTCAATACACTGAAAACTCAATTATTTTATATATGTAAATTAAAAATTCTACCTAGCAACACATTTAATTCATTCATTCAATTACAATGGAATTTTATGATGATGAGCTGAGGCAGGGCAAGATCTTGATAAATGAATGAAAAAAATTACTAAAAAATATATACTGAGTACTGTAGCCTCAGGGTTACAGGGGAAAAAGGAAAGAAAAGAAAAGAAAAGAAAAGAAAAGAAAAGAAAAGAAAAGAAAGAAAGGAAGAAAGGAAGGAAGGAAGGAAGGAAGGAAGGAAGGAAGGAAGGAAGGAAGGAAGGAAGGAAGGAAGGAAGGAAGGAAGGAAGGAAGGAAGAAAGAAAGAAAGACGTTCCCTACCTTCAAGGAGCTTATAGTCTAATAATGTTTCTTGGAAATTTTAAAAGTAAAATCAAATTATACTAAATTCAATTTTAATATTCAATTTAAATTATTATAGTCTCTGTGTTTTCAAACTAGCATACTATATGTGATATATAATAATCTACTTAACTAAAACATTTCTTTCCCTTACCATATGTAATTGCTCTGAAAACAATAGGTCAAGAAGACCCAGTAGTTCACTTCTGAAGTATTCAAACACTTCTGAAACACCATACATCAAGCACTCCCTCAAATGGAAATGTCATTTTAAAAATGGCAACTAATATCTAACATTGAAATAAAGTTCCCAAATATCTGGTTATTTTATTATTGTATTTTGTCCTTCTAAAAAAGAGAGAGATCTTTTGTGATGAATCAAAGTTTTCTAAGTGTCTGAATGTATTAGTGAAACCTTCATATAAGTAGATGAGGTGACTAGTCCCATTCTAATGGTCCATGTGAGTTAGAAAGGAGTTTCAGAAAAATGTTTTGCACTTCTGTAATTGTAGGTTTGTCTAGGTTGTGGTACAATGGAAAGAACATTGGATTTTGAATTAAGAAATCATGGATTCAGGGATGGAAAGGGTCCTCTGAGGTTATCTGATTGATTACTTTCATTTCACTGTTGAGGAAACTGAGACCCAGAGAGATTGCCCAATGTTGCACAAACAGCAAGTAGCAGCAGATGCAGCGTTTGGACCAGCATTCTTCTGACTAGAAATCTATCACTCTTCCTATCACATTGACCTAGGTTTAAATCCTACTTTCCTACCTCTGTGATCTTCAAAATGAGAGGAGAAACAATTTGTGGGCCACTCTGTTCAGCTATTAGGTTATTCAGGGCCTACTAGGAAAAAAACAGAAACAGAAACAAAAACAAAAAAAACCTCTTCAACTTTATCTCTCCTTTTGAATACTTTAATAATTTAAATATAACAATCTCTGGCCATAAATGACCATCAGTTTACTAGATGGTAAGCTACAAGAAAGCAAGCACCATGTCTTATTTATTTATTTTGGGGCATTTTCCTGAGCTTAACCTAGTGCTCTGAACATAGTAAACATTCAATAAATGTTTGTTGAATGAATGACAAAATAAATCATTTCTTTTAAATTATTCTTTAATGGAACCATTCTATCCATAATTTTAAAAAAATCATTTATAATGAATAAGTACCAAAACAGAATCACTAAATTTATAAATTTAGTGATTTATAAATCTAAAATTATAACCTTGCAAAATAAGTATTCGATCAAACTATTTCTATAACCTACTTTGCTTCAGAATCCACTGACCCCCAAATGTCTAGAGTACTGGTTGCCATGCGTCTTTATTTTATGCAATGAAATTAGTACCTGTCTATTGAAAATCTCAAATGGCATTTTTAAGTCCTTTCTAGTGATCTTATTTAAATATTCTTTTAACAGAAAAATGTTGCTGTACAATATTGATTTTGAAAATATATTTGTGATTACCAATAGTTTTATGGGTTTCTCTTAAGAAATCTCTGTGTAAAAGTGGATTTGATTAGATTTCCTCTGCTGGAGAAACTTAAAGTTTTAGGTCCAAAAGAGTTGATTGTTGAAAAAAGCTTTAGTTTTCCTTTGATGGCCTCAACTTTGCTATATGATTTTTCCCAGAATCATTCCATTTTCATTAGTTAAAATCTAACTTCAAGAGGATCTGGTTGGAACTTTAAAACTATATAATGAAAAGTATAGATAAATAAAGTTGTGTGATTCCTTTTCTTACTCTTTTTTCTTCATTTTCAAAGAGGACCCTGACATCAGGGTGATGTAATGACTTGCAGTGAATTGGATTTAAGTGAGGGAGGGATGTACAAGGTCACCAAACTCACTCTCTCCTCTAGAGCCATCAGGGTCCACTGGCAAGATATATGAAAGGAAAACTGGAGATGCCCCTGGGATCTTAAACATTAAACATCTGGGATGTTTAATGCAATTGGAGTTAAGTGACTTGCCCATGGTCACACAAGATAGTAAATGTCTGAGGTAAGATTTGAACTCAGGTCCTCCCAACTTCAGGGTTGGTGCTCTATGCACTGTACTACCTAGCTGCGTCCAATTTCTTTTCAAAAGTGTATGAATGGGGCAGCTAGATGGCGCAGTGGATAGAGCACCGGCCCTGGATTCAGGACTACCTGAGTTCAAATCCGGCCTCAGACATTTAACACTTACTAGCTGTGTGACCCTGGGCAAGTCACTTAACCCCAATTGCCTCACCAAAAAAAAAAGAGAAAAAAAAGTTTATGAATACATATACATATACACATATACATATATATATATATATACATATACATATACACATACATACATACATATCCTCTATAGTTGCTAAAAATAATTGTCATGCTTTTGTGCCTGGCAGAGATACTGAAATGATTTTCCATTTCCTTCTCCAGCTTATTTTACAGATAAAGAAACTGAGTTTAGCAGGGTTCAGTGACAAATAAAAAAAAAACCTGACACATAAAAGCCCACAGTCATGTAGCTAGCCAGTCTGAGGCCAAATTTGAACTCAGGATCTCCTGATTCTAAGGCCAGAATTCTATCCATTGTACCACCCTAGCTGCCCCTACACTTTATACTTTATTCCCTTTTATTAGATGATGTATTTATTGTAGCCTCTGCCCCTCCTCTCCAAAGGCATTTTGATACTTAAATCTAAATGTTCTCCCTTAAAGTCTAATGTGTCATCAGATCATGGAGGTGAAACTGGGTTTTCCTAGATTATGTGAGCAAAGGATAAGTAGTGGAAGGAGAAAAAATGTAACCAGAAGAAATTAAAAAGCTTCTTAACTTCTATCAGAATTCTTGAGAACAATCTGTCCTTTTTTCTTTTTCTTTTCTTTTACATTTCCAATGTTTAGCACAAAACTTTGCACAAAGAGCCTGATTAAACTTTATGGAATGAATTCCATACATAGAACCTATCCTGGCTCCCTGTACCATTACTAGAAATTAGATAATGTCACTTCTTAAGCTGATTCAAAGTATCAATATAAAATAGAGCAGCTTTAAATCTAGAAGGAAGCTGGGTGAAGCAGTAGACTTGGGAATCAGGAAGACCTGAGCTCAAATATGGCCTCAGACACTACTTGTATGATAATGGGCAAATCACTTTAACTTCTCACTGCCTCAGTCTCCTCAACTATAAAATGGAGGTAATAATTCAAGCTGCCCCCCCCAAGTTTGCTGTGAGAATCAAATGAGATAATATTTAAAGTACTTATCCCAGAGCTTCACATATACTAGGTGCTTAATAAATGCTTCTTTAAAAATTCATGCCTTTCTTAATGGATGGGTAGGGAAAGGAATTCAATAAGCAAGCCTATTTTTTAAAAATCATAGACTTTTTACTGTAGGAAGCAGGCACTATGTATAGCAACAAAAAACTTAATGATGGGAGTATTGTCAATACATAAATACAAATCGTCTGCCTAGCTAACATTTTCAAAAGTCTTTCGTTCTCTAGTCAAGTTTGTGGAATGTTTGTTTGCTTCCTAAAACGTTATAGAAACAAGTTGAATGAATAAATACAGATTTAAAATAACTGAAAGCTATATCCCAATGAATGATAACAGTATTGTTTATATCACTTCCCAGTGGCTCAGAAGGTGGCACCTGTTCCCAAGGGCAGTAGTTCAGTTTTAATAACTCCCAAGCTAAAACAATGAAAATTACAATGCATAATGTTTCATCACAGTTATTATGTCACTTTGGAATTACAGACTTCCATTAACTCCTAGGTTGAATTGAATTATGTGAATCTGCAATGCCCATTAAAATATAGTAAGAAAAATTGGTATTTGGCAGACAAGGTAGCAACAAAACACACACATCTATTTTTGCATACAGGACCGATCTAACTGCCAGTAATTACAACACCTGCTTCACAGGGCTTCTTTACTATTCCTGAATAAGTTACTTCATGCAGAAAATAATTTTATGTAATTTAGACCTCATTATTTGTAAAAAAGCACCAATTATGAGCCCCACTTGAATACTCAAGTATTATTTGTAATATGAGCAGATTAAATCAATATAATCTATTAAATTACAAAGGAAAAAGTAGGGAGACTCCAGTACAGTCCCTTTTCCCCCTTAGTCTTCTTTAAGTGATTATTCTTATTTTTGCTGTGACCTTGGAGTTTTAAGTGAAACACTTACCAACACTGGAACCCTTTGAGGGAGACTAGACCTCCAAACTTGTTGGTTTTTTTTTTCCATTCCAAAGATTACAACTCCAAAGTTTTAAGATAAATTAACTTTTGGGGACAAATGACTAAAATTGTATTTAAAGCCAATGACATATACATTACTTAAACTAAATGTGGGGCTAATCTTTAAAATATTCTGTTTGATCCTACCTTAAATCAAGAAAAATCAGAACCTGGATGACACAATTTCTCAGGCAAGTCAAGAAATATTTATTAACTTCCTACTATGTGCTTGGCACTGTGCCAATACAATAAAGGCAAAAACCAGTCCCAGGGTCTAATGGGAAAGAAAACATGGAAACAAGTAGGTACAAACCAGACATAAACAGGGAAAATCTGGAGCTAAGCACCTGAAGGAAGGTACTAGCATTAGGAGGGATTAGGAAAGGCTTTTTGTAGGAGGTAGAATTTTACTTAGGACTTGAAAGGAGCCAAAGGAGCCAAGGGGAAGAATAGAATACCAACCATGAGGAACAGTCATTGAAAATGTGCAGAGTGGGGAGATGGATTGATTTTTGACAGGAACAGAAACAGGGTCAGGGTCACTAGATCACACAGTGTACTTCAAGGGTATGTATAGGTATAAGAAGACTGAAAAGATTAGAAGGGGCCAGGGTTTGAAGGACTTTGAACACTCTACATATTATTCTAACTCTGTTGTCTATAAACTTATTATATATTATTCAAATTCTATGGCATGATTACACATGCCCTTTTTTTATAGTTTTTCTGTTTTCTGACACCTTTTCCCTTATCTTACATCTCTTAAACCGAAGCATGAATTGTTACCCCTATTCCATGAATATGAAGAGGATAAGTTGAAAGCTTGGAATATAACCTGGGGGCCTGGGTTGGAAGTAGCACAATCAGAGAGTCTATAAAACAAAACAAAAGGGGCAGCTAGGTGTCACAGTGGATAAAGCACTGGCTCTGGATTCGGGAGGACCTGAGTTCAAATTCAGATTCAGACATTTGATATTTACTAGCTGTATGACCCTGGGCAAGTCACTTAACCATCAGTGCCCCACCAAAACAAACAAACAAAAAAAAAAAGAAAGAAAAAATCCAATTTTCTAAGACAACAGAGAAGCACTGTCAGATTTAGCAGTGATCTTTTCCCATTATATGAAATGATCCATCTTTGTTAAGGTATCCATCATGGTGAAGCATTGAGAGAGATACCATGCTGGAATCCTTGGCCACCATGAATGAAGGTCTCTTAGCACTGGATAGGAAATGCTAAAGTTCTTTATGCTTACTTACCTGTTTTTTTATAAAGGCAAACATTTTGTAATCACATATATTTATTATTTAGTCACTAAATGAAGGATCTTAGGGTGACAACAGGACAATGTGTCATTACTACAAAAGATGGTTTGGTGGTAAAAACATTGACTTTGAAATCAGGAGAAACTCTGGTTCAAATCATAGCTGATAATTACCAGCTGTTTGATGTTGGGCGAATCATTTCAACATTCTAAATTTCAGTTTCCTCATCTCCTCAAATAGTAATAATGATGCCTATTTGTTTATGTCATAGGGGTACTGTAAAGCTCAAATGAGACCAAATATATCGCACCTGGGGAGGGCATTGAGAAATCTCCTGTGATATAATGAGTGAAATTTGTATCTTGGAACTTCTTAGGGATTAATCACTTTTGTGGTCCATTTTGCTCTTACACAGATAATTTTTTTTTCTTTTTTTTTGTGAGGCAATTGGGGTTAAGTGACTTGCCCAGGGTCACACAGCTAGTAAGTGTTAAGTGTCTGAGGCCGGATTTGAACTCAGGTCCTCCCGAATCCAGGGCCGGTGCTCTATCCACTGCGCCACCTAGTTGCCCCTTACACAGATAATTCTGAGGATTTCTAAAGTTACCTTCTATCTAGGATATTCAGTTCCATTCCCTGTTAGCAAACCAAAGCTAACAATAAATTTAGAAACACAAAACATTTATTTAAGAAAGAAATTAATGCTAAGACAAACAGTACGTATTCATGCTCACATTAATGGCAAGTAGTCTCATTCTACTTTCCCTCACCACCAAAAGAGCCCTAGCTCTTCCCCAACTCCAAAAACCCCATACGTAACAAGGACAGCCTTCACTAAATATCTTTAGCTGAAATAAAAAGGTTAGAATTATGAGCAAAATTATCATATGCACCCATTCTTAGTTATCTGAATCTTGCCACAGCTAATATGTCTATTCTTCCTTCTCCTCTGTAAGAAGTAGCCAACCTGACCCACTATATCCCCAGCCTATTTAGTATAAAGGTGAGGTGCTTTGTATTTTATATGCATCAGCTCTTTTGATGATATGCCTAGCACAGAGTAGACACTTAATAAAAATTTGTTTAATTGGATGATAAGAGACCACATGTTATCCATTAGTACGTCTAGGTTGGACATCATAGGTTTGTGATACCTTCTCAGTCACGAAAAATCCTTCTAGGGCCATGGTAGGTGGGCAGAGCTAATGAACAATTAACTTTTGTTTTGTTTTCTTGCATCACTTTTCAGAATCCTCTCCATCTTTTCCACTAGATTTATTCTTCTGTCACTCCTCAGCCACCTTATAGGAACCCCTGCCTTCCCCTCTAAGACAAACAAATGAACAAACCCAGGTTCTAATATGAACTCCTTGATTTACAGTACCCTAGGGTTCACTCTTATTAGAAATAGATGTTTCCACCTTTAGGAAGTCAAACTTCGTATGCTCATTTCACCTTGGGAAGACAGCTGGCATGCTGTGCAGTACAGTCATTGTGCACATGCAGTTTCCAGTTGGCTAATCAGACTTCCTATACAAACAGTATTGGATACAATGAGTTGAATGAGTAGATGAATTTGGGGAGGCACTGTGAAAAATCTTGCTAACATACGCCATCATTGAAGAGAGACATATGGGTAAGCACGAGCAAGGAGTAGGGGACTAAGAAAGCTACTGTTCATTGTGAAAACCAACCTTCTTGCTACAGGCTATCTTCACCATAGACTGATGAATAAGGAAACATGGACACTGTGGCACCTCGTGCAAGAAGAGGCTTTCCTATGATTCTATGCTAAATGCAAACTCCCCAAGACCCTCTTAAAATCCTTGATTTTTCCCCCTCATACTTAGATGCCTCTAATTCACTTTAGGAGCCTCTCCATCCATGTCTCTAATGAAGTTCCTTGTTCAGAGTCTTTCTATCTTTTATATCCTTAGAGCACTCCTGGCTCCTACAAGCTAGCCTGCCCAGAAGAGGAATCCCCAAAACATCAGGCAACCCCCCCCCCCCACACACACACAAAACAACAACAACAATTTTCTGTACAAGATTTTCTTTAACTTGAGGCATTCTGCCTTGGAGCAAACAGATGTTTGCCTCCAGAACTTCCCACTGGATGAATAAAATCCTCCCAAATGCTAAAAAGTGCTCAAGAAGGTCTCTTGTGCAACTAAGAAGGCAGATTGGCAGCCAAAGCAAACACCTTTAATGAATGCTTTGTGATTTGACCAAAAAAGCCATAAAATTGCATTTCTTTCAGCCAAGCATTATCTTCTGCAGATGAGGCTTTTCTGTTGACTGAAGGCTTAATCCAATATGAACTTTGCCCTCTGAAACTGGGTATGGAAAGTTTGTATTTTTTCCCACCTAACTAGTTTATGACTCAGCACTGTTGTTTACACTTGCCACTGTCAACAGGACAGATTTTGTTACTTTCTTCTAAATCTTCATCCTGTTGATATGTTTAAAGACTAATATACTCTTCTCTATTCCAAAAAGATCTTGTTGCTTCAGAAGTAACTGAGCATACTGAAAATCAAATAAATGCACCTGGGTTTATAAGACATTCTTTTTCTTTTCTGCCATAGTACCTTGAATTCCTTGCCTTATGCCTGAAAGAAGATCGATGCTGTTTAAGGTTGCAGCATTTGTCATAATTGGCTGATACATTAGTGTCTTCCAACACCAAATATTGGCTTTAACTATAAGATCACTAAACCATATAATGACTTTGTACAGAGAATAATAGTTTGACATTCGAAGATCAGTGAAGCTAAGAGCAAACTTTTCTTTGCTGTGACTACTTGATACAAGGGGACACACAAAAGATTATACATTTGGGAAACTCTTAGACTTTTGATTTAAAGGGATACCAAAAGAGTAAAGGAACATAAAAGAAAAGTAGCATTGTGCATTGGAAAAAAAAAACATGGGATTAGGAGCCCAGAGATCCAACTCTACTACCCATATATATAACTAGGATAAGTCATTTTAACTCCATGTATTGCAGATTCCTTATCTCAAAAAGTTACAAGTTGGATTCCATGGTCCCTTCTCTCTCAGCTTAAAAGATTTCATCTTTTTTTCCCCCAATATATTTAATTTCATGAAATAGTTCCCAATTATTATAGAAAAGGGGGCAGCTAGGTGGTACAGTGGATAAAGCACTGGCTCTGTATTCAGGAAGACCTAAGTCAAATCTAGCCTTGAGTTTTAAAGAGGTAAAACCAGCTTCATCTAAGGTTATAAGAACAAATGAGATCACCTTTTGCTTTTAGTGAATCTCAAAGATGTACGAGCTCAGTTTCTGAGAGAGAGAGACATTCATTTATTAAGTAAGCACCTACTATGTGCAAGGCAGCAAAGGAAAGAAAATCGAGAACTGTTGCTTTGAACTTGAGAGAGAAAAAGAAGCTCCCATCCCAACAGAGGCATTTCTTCATCTGTCTATGGGGATTAGTGAATAAGGGAGGATCAGTAGTTTTTTCTGCTTGTTATTTTGTTGTTGTTGTTGTTGTTGTTGGTTTTTTTGTTTAGCTCTTTTAAAATCTAGACCACATTATTGATTACTGACTATTCATTGCTGAAGGCAGTACTTTGTATTCAATAAATTAAGCTTTAATTCCTGAGCCTAACAAAATAATTGACCTCGAAAAGAAGATAAATGAACAGCCTGTCCCAAGCTCATGATTAGAATCTACTTTCCAGTCTCATTATATTAGTATTTTTCAATTGGATGATTTCTACTTTCGTTGCAGCTTCTTCCAATATCTTTAGAGGCCTCTCCTTTACTGAATATTGACACAGAGCCTCAGGTATTTTTGTTCATGCTTTTGAAATTTGGAGGCTTGTATTCAGTACTTTTTAATTAGCTCTAGTCTGTTATTTAAATTGCTGCTGTATAATTGAATATTACTGCTTTATGACACTCTTTAGAATCTCAAAGATCTCCTTGGTTCTTAATCATCATCATCATAAGTACAATCATCAATACTACTGCTACTAATGTAAAAATAATAATAACAGTATATCACTTCTTACTGAATAAGGACTTTTGGGTGTCTTAAAAGATGGTATCTGTAATTCAAGTCTCATCTCAAATTAGTATTAATGGCTCAATGGTAATATTTGAAAGAAAAAGTTTTCTGACAACAATATGATCATTTGGCAAATATTTTTTGTTTCAGTTTTTATTAGAATCAGATACCTAAAATTTAGTCCTTACCCTATCACTTAATAGCTTTGTAACCCCAAGTAAAAAATTTTAACTTCTAGTAGTTTCCTAAGGTAGACATATAATAAAAACAACTACAACAGCAATAATAACAATAACAACAATACAACAGCTTCCCTACCTGCCTCACAGAATCGTTAAGGACCAATTGAAATAGGAAAGTATTCTGTACATAGTATTCTGGGTCATGTTCATGTACTTTGAAAAGTTAAGCTAAAGTACCAGGATAGCTTTATCATGTTATTTATTAAGGTAATTACTGTTTCTTGTATTTGGGAAATTATATTAATATGTTACAGCTACTTATAATGGGATGATAAATGTTTCCCTGGAAGGACCTCTGAATACAATTAATCCAAACCTCATTTTATAGATGAAGAAACTGAGTTCCAAGAAGGTTAAATGACTTGTCCAAGATCATGATGGTAGTAAGCATCAGGTGCAACTATTCTATAGTTAAACAATGAAAAGAAAAAAGAACCTTTTTTTTGATAATGCCAGCATATATTTACTATTCTAAACTGCTAATGTTTAGTTGATAAGACAGAAGATAGAATGCTTAATTGATGTCAAGAAGATCTGAGTTTAAAATCTATTTTGCATACTTACTAGCTGTTTGATACTCATCTAATCAATGAACTCTCTTAGCCTCAGTTTCCTCATCTGTAAATGGGGATAATAATAGCATCTACTTCACATAGTTGAAACAGATGAGAGTTGTATAGAAAATGCTTTGCAAACCTTATGGTTAAGGTTAAATAATTGTTAGCTAGCAGCAACAGTACCAATAATAGTAGAGATAATAGGATATCTCTATTACCCAAAGAAAAACCTATGTTACCTCAGTCTTTAACAGCAGATTATCTTCAGTTCATGTTTTATGTTTATTTTTTATTATTAATGATGTATCAACAATATGACCATTGGATAAAAAAAATTCACCTGATTAACTTAAAGCAGGTATTTTCATCTTATTTTGCTTTTTATTACTTATAGTCAGATCTCTGGGGGTTTCTGAATATTATTGATTTTGATTCTATTTTCTTTTTTTTTTCCCTAGAATTTTTCCGAGAGCTCCTAGAGAATGCAGAAAAGTCACTAAATGATATGTTTGTCCGGACATATGGAATGCTATACATGCAGAATTCGGAAGTATTCCAGGATCTCTTCACAGAGTTAAAACGATACTATACAGGAGGTAATGTGAACCTGGAGGAGATGCTGAATGACTTCTGGGCTCGACTGCTAGAGCGAATGTTCCAACTTATAAATCCTCAGTATCACTTCAGTGAGGACTACCTGGAATGTGTTAGCAAATACACTGACCAGCTGAAACCCTTCGGAGATGTACCCAGGAAACTGAAGATTCAAGTGACTAGGGCCTTCATTGCTGCTCGGACCTTTGTACAGGGACTGACTGTAGGCAGAGAAGTTGCAAACAGAGTTTCCAAGGTAATGAATGGAAAAGTAGTAGCTATCTTTCTTGCTGTGTTTGTATTTTCTTTATTATTCATATGTAGTAAAGATATGCAGGACCTTAAAAGGTGTTTGTTTTTTGATATGAGGAATCATCTTGAAGAAATTAGTTGAGCTTTTGAGGTGGTCTGTGTATTCTTCCCATAGGGAATGCCATTGTATTTTCAGTGATTCATTGTTGTTTAAAATACAGTGTTAATGTTTATCAGCAGTATAGCTTACAAGAATTTCTCAGAGGTGGTGCAATAACAAGTGGCTTACAATGGCAATCAATTGGCATTGCTGATGAGGGATTTCAAGATTACAAATACTGGTGATCCTCTTCATTCACAGGTTATAGTTCTCTAGGAAGTCAGAAGGTGACAGTGGTCATCAAGACTGCAAGTAGTTACAAGTTGTGGTGGTTTTTAGGAGCTGGCAATACCTAGCATTTTTTCATCTTTATCACACTTGTCAAAATAGCCCTGATTCCTTAATGGAGAAAGAAAGGACCTATGCTGACATCGATAGAACTGGTGCACGGAAGACCTAATGAATACAAAGTATATAGATTTTGGTGTGATAGTGGAACTATGAAACTCAAATGTATTGGATTGGATCAATGAGAATAGTAAGTCAAGAATGCACTTTTATGTTTAAGGTTTGTCTTTAAGCTTTCCTAGATTTCTTGTTCTCAGACACTGTGTGCTCCTTGTTTGAGAGAATGTCTGCCTTTGTTTAAGTTCTGTCTTGACATTTATCTGCACTTATGAGATAGTCCTATCTATGTATGAGGTTGGACCAACAAATAAACTGAAAGATGTTTGCATTAGTGACCAAAGGAACAGCAATAGATGAAAGAATCTGTTACCCTGGCACCAGAAGAAGGTCATATTTGAACAAAGATGATTGCCAAACACTGAGTTTTGTGGGTTTTCAAATTTTGTTTTTATTTTTGTAATCTTAGGACTGTGGCCCAAAAAGGCAACTTAACAAGGTTTTTTCTACATGTATTGATAACCAAGATGCCTTCAACTTTGACCTGCTCATAAGTCCTTAGATCTGAAATTATATTTCCTTATTTGAATTCATTAACCTTCAAAAATGGACTACTTGTGCCCTCGCATTTAAGGTTCTTCAAAAAAAACTATACAACTAAAACTAGTTTGATTTTCATTGTTGTTATGGTGGTGGTTATAGCAATGATTTGTTTTTGTTTGTTTTTTCTTATTGACCCAAATTTTGTTTTTGAACTAAAAGAAAGTGCTTAAGTAATTGGAATGGTTATTTCTGAGAGGGCTTTTAAAGCACATAAATATGAAGGATTCAATCATATAAAGGGGATATTACCATTTTCCCTAAAATAATCTTTCATTGAAAAGCAGCAATGCTGAAGTCACCAGGGGGATTAAAGAGGTAGATATAGTCCATTTCCAATAGGCTTAAATTCCCCAAAGAGGAAAAACAAAAAAGCCAGGTAGGAAAGTAATGAGAAACATGACCACATAAGAAAAAGGGGAAAAAAAGAACTTCAGGCAGTAAATTTTAAAAAAAGAAAACTTTTGAAAAACAATGATCTGCTCAGTGGTGGGATTTGGGGAATAGCAAAATTTGATGGCTTCATTCATGGGGTCATTGCACCTAAGCCTTAAGACAACTCCCCTACCTATAAATGAGGTATAGAGCAGGAATTTTGGAATTTGAACATATATTTTAAGAAGCAAAAATATCAATTTCATAAATTTGGTAAAAAGAAAAAAATCATATATTATATATGTGCATATTTCAGATCCCAAAGGTTATATACTCCATGGACATATTTGCATATATTCAATGTGTATATATATATATGTGTGTGTGTGTGATTCTCTGTATGTACATAAAACTTGCCAGAAGTTTATGTTGATTTCTGCTTGGAGGTAAATAATGTTACAATGCCTTCATGCATTGTTCTCTGGGAAGGCTGCAATGGATTAAGGACCCAATGTACCAAAAAATGCTCAGGGGAAAAAAAGAAGACTTTATTACCCTACTTCTTTTCTGCATTCCCATTCTTGCTCATAGTTACCCAGGGGAGCATCATTGATGTTGACTAGGGACATAGATTTTCCTTCTGTAGTTCTGCCTAGCCTCTATTGAGTAGGTGGGATGGGAGTAAAGACAGTTCATATCTAAGTTCATGTCCTAAGCTCATCTATATGGAACCTAAGACCCCAAAAGCCAGCAGAAACAGTAGGCCCCAGACACTCAATAGGTCTTCTATGTCAAACTACAGATGATAGTTTTCTAGTATGAATTTTAAGTTATAAACAGTAGTCATGCTTCTAAACCTCATATATGCCACCCATCTTCAGATTACTCAATTGTCCTCTGCCCTCTTTTAGTAAATTCCCTTTGTAGCCAATATGGATGTGAAAGGGGACTATCTGGGATATGGAGTTCAGTCTGTGGCCATGAGGCAAAGCTGCCTCAAAGAGAGATTGATGACCTCCCTACCTTACAGCCTAGGCCTCATTAAACTCATCATGTATCAGCCAACTGAAGTAATGGGTAAGATTGACATCTAAGACACTGGTTTTTAATATTCAGCCAGCTCAGTTAAAAAAAGAGGATGAGTGATTTTTCAAATAATTTAGAAGTCAGGAAATTTAAGTGGTTCACTGATGAGCCAGTCTCACCTAATGCCTAACAGATGGTATCTCCCTGACTAGGCAAGGGATGCACCCAGCACTAATCTATAGAATTTCAGCACCCACGCCAAGTTTGTTCTCCTAGCCAGCAAAATGTTCCAGAGGACTGAACATTTTAAGATGAGACAAAGGACATGAAGTTTAAGTTGCATTCACAAACGAAAAATCTTTCTGCATTCTCCTCACTAAGTGATTTAAGCTGTTGTGAAGTCTATTCCCAGAGAAGAAGAGATTTCTAGGTTGTTTAGAAAGACCAACAACTTCAGTTGAAGTCATTACAAGGGTTGAATTTGTAGAAGAGGGAAATAGTACTATCATAGCACCACTGACTTCAGAAAGAAGCTGTTTGAATTACTACTTCAAAGTTGCTGGAAAATTCAGAGACCTGTATGCATTTCTAAATGTTCTTACCACATTATTTTTTTTCCCTGCTGAAACTAGAAGTTTTGTTCTTCATTATTTTTATCATTCTTTTGGGTCCATCTCCAAATATTCGGCATTGAAATGAACAATAATGAAAAGGTCAAGGTAATTAATTAATACTATACAATACAGATGACAAATCCAACACTAACTTCAAGTAGGAAAGGAAAATTGATCAAATGACTCACAGACCTTGACCCTTTACCTACACAATGAATAGTGCAACCATTAAAACATTTTATAAATGTCAATTGTTTTATACCTTTGTCTGGAAGCTTTTCCCCCCATTCTTATGGTTCCAATTCACACTATCATCATGGGCATTGGGAATAATTTATCTTTGGTAATACACCCTTCCCCCAACTTTTTCAGTTGTTAGTGAGAGCAATGTAGCCTGTTTGTTAGAACGCTGGACTTGGATTTATTAACACAACATCATAGAAATTTTCTAGGGTATCTAGTCCAAAACCCTTATTTTACAATTAAGGAAACTGGTAAGCTTTAGTAAAACTGGGATTCTAACCCAGGTCTTCTGACATGGCTTTCAGTACCACACTAAACTGGAAAGACCTGTACTCAAATAACGCTTTATATATGTGTTAGCTGTGTGGCTCTGGACAAATCACTAAGGCTCTCTGAGCCTGTTTCTTCATTTACTAACCATGAAAAGGATGCCTTTCAAAAGAGTGTCTGGAGTCGTGATGGCTTCAAGGTTACTGCAGGGTGCCAGGGTGCTGGTAGTCTAGGCCTTGAGGGCCTGTGGCATGGCTTGGGCTGCCACTTGCTCCATGGTGAATGGAGGAGGCATCCCTTCTGATGAAGAGCTTGCTACTGGTTTGGAGAGAGAGATTATGATGGTTGCAAGGAATGATTTGGATCCCTACAATATGGTAGCCCTAAAGGCAGCTCCAGGGACTAAGGAGGAGCCAAACCTGGTCCCTTCCATCACTGATAAGCAAATAGTGGGCTGTGTCTATGAAGAGGACAACAGTGCAGTCATCTGGTTCTGGCTTCACAAAGGCGAGACATAGCATTGCCCTAACTGTGGAACCCATTACAAGCTGGTACCCTACCAGTTGAGTCACTGAGACCCTGAATTGGTTTACCTGAGATAAGGTATAATGCTTTCTTCCCTCCAATAAAAGATTAACCATTAAAAAAGTGTCCATAGTTCAGTATATCTAGGTGATATATAGGTGAGAGATAGATACCTATCCAAGACTATTGTAGAGATTTTAATTTCTGTAAAAAGAGTTCTTTAAAGAACTCTTGATGGTTCTCTTGATCTTCCACCTGAAGAAATTGCCCTGCCTTAGTAATGTATTCCTCAAAATCAATAGAAGCACAATAAGTATGTCATACATGTTGACAGATTTTCTCTGGTGTTGTAATGGAACAAGTTATATGTGAAAGATGTTGTGGCATGAACCCTTTCTCAGAAAGTATTTAAATCCATAGGATTACAAATGGAAATCAAAGGTTAGTGAAAATAAAGATTGTATGTAATATTTATATATTTATACTATATATGTAGATATATATACATATTTATATATGTATACAAACATATATTATATGTATGTATATCATATATATACATATATATATTCTCATCCAAGTCCATAAACCATCCGAAATCTATATATGGATACCTTGCAAAGTCCATCAATCCCAGGTTAAGAATCCTTGTTATTGGGGGCAGTCCTGGATTCAGGAGGACCTGAGTTCAAATCTGGCCTTCAGACACTTGACACTTACTAGCTGTGTGACCCTGGGCAAGTCACTTAACCCTCATTGCCCCGCCCCCCCAAAAAAATCCTTGTTATGAAGATTTCATAAAAATACATTTTTGTTTATGATCCAGATCTATTATTTTATTGATATAGATAACTTCCAATACAGAATTTCCATTTGTCAATGCAGATCAGTAATTCTTGTAATATCAAAGCATGGTCTCAGACAGTAAGAAGTTAAATAGCTAGTGTATAGCAGAGACTGGCTTTGCACCACTGTTCCTCTGACTCAGAGGTCAGGCATCTCTACAATACTCTGCACTGCCTCCCTCATATTGTGATTATAGGCACAAGAATATTCCAAGTATTGTGAAAAGAATAAATAAGATTTGAGATCATTGGCTGTTCCTGAGAGTTTGGAGGATTTCTCTTTTATTGTTCCATCTTCAAAGATGTGATGCTGCAAGGACATTCCCTTAGGTAATATCAATGCACTGTAGAGGTTTATGAGCCAAGATACACATCAAAAAGAATTTTAATAAAGGTTGACAGATATATTGCATGAATAGTGCTGATATAGTAAAGCAGGACCTATGTAGGGTATAAGGCATTCCTACTATTCCTCTTTTTAGTTAAGAGATGACATCTTGCAGATATTCATTTGTAGGGAAGATCCTGGAGAAAAAATGTATTCCAGGACATGCCATCGATTGTCTCCGCTGCTACCTTTGTGATAGTATTCAATGGTTAGTTCTCTCTTAGCACATGCATATTTCTCATCAATGAGGGAAATTCAAGGCAGATGAGTAGAATGTGCATTCTCAGGAACTTAGGAAATTTCGTTGATCCCATATAATATCAAAATAATGCTTTATTAAGTCTTTCTAAACAAGGTAGCCTCAAGTGAAAATTAATTGTTCAGAGTGTCAGTTATAAGATACTTTCAGATGAATGTAAGAAGAGAGCACAGAGCAATAAATATGAAAGAATAATGTCCGTTGACCCTTCTAAGGTTGATATGAATAGAACTATTAGTTCCTTGAAAGAAACGTCTGTAGGTCTCAAATACCCCTGCTATATATAATGTTAGGAACTCAAAATGGGACAGGGGATTTTATTAATATATAGAAAAGAATTTCTCATTCTTTCCACTACATATGAATAAGCATATAGAGGTATGAGAAAGCAGAGCTTTGGTGTGGTGATTATCTACAGGATTTCCAACACTCCCAAGTCATTCATAAAATCTCTAACATTTTCACAAGAATGACCATCTTAAACTGATCCTCATTCTTCATACATCCAAGAGAATATATGCTCCTCTAGAGGAGGAATTATTTGGGTTTTTATTATTTGCTTTTGTATTCACAGCACCTGCAACAGTGACTAAATGAAGTAGATTTAATGAATGTTGAATTCTGGTCATCTCCTTTGGAGAATTCCATTAGCATGGGCCTATCTAGCCCCTACCCACACTGCAAATTATTTTGCCAAAAAACACAGAGGAAAAGACAATTTTGTGTGGAGAAAAAAAACAATGTTGCATTTCACTGTGCTTTCAATAAAAATTGGAAGCACTTATAAGTTTTTTATGGCACTTTTAAATGTTAGACAACAAAACACTTTGTAAAAACTTTGCCCCCTTAACATTTTGCTGCCCATGATAGAGGCAAGCCCAGTGAGAATTCAATAGCATGTTCTATAAAGTATTTTATTGAAAAGATGAACCCTGTTATACTCCCTTGTATATGGAGACAGGATACAACTATATAAAATATTTATAATACTATTTCCATAAAATATTGGTGACATCTTTTTCAGGATAGGAAAAAAATTTTAAAGATTTTTTTAGCTGGTATGGGGGAGAGAATCTAAATTGAAAACCTTTCAGAGAAAAGCCAGACCCATAATTTTCTAGGTGCTATACTGATAATTTTATTCTAGGCAAGGATCTCAGTATTGAACCACTTTACTAAGTTGTAGCTATTCTTGTTTCTGATTCATCTTTGATCAAGTTAAGAACCTCAACTATGGGTTGACTAAGACACAACCTACCTTAATGAAGTAAGAGATCATCCAACACACACACACACACACACACACACACACACACACACACACACACACGCACACACACATTTATTTTTCCCTTGAATTATTAGAATATTTCAGGTGAAAGTGATTACTTGGGCTACATTGGCAGGATTAGTATTCTCAGTCCCCAATGAAAATGGCCACAGTCATAAGTGTCTTCTTACCTCTAATACAGCCAGAAATCTTTCACATATATTTACCGCCCCACCCCAAGAATCATTTACAAAGGAATCATAAGAAAGACTGTATGAACTTCTTAGACTATCTTTTGATCCAGCTTCTTGACTTCCTGAAAATTTGTTGCCTTGTTTCCTTTGGACCTATGTTGATTTTTTTTTCTAGGCCTGGCATATGGTAATTTGTATGACTGTCTTACTGAGTATTTAATGCATCTGTGATGGACACTGGCCAGGAATGTCTTTTTGTCAGTATCTATATGTCATCATTGTCATTATCAAATAACATTTAGGTGTCAGAGTTCATTGCTATGAAATGGAAAGACAGCAATCTGTAATAAAATGGAAGTGTTGGAACAAGGTTTAGTTTGCAATATCAAATTATTTATGTATGATAAGTGTAAATTTGGAATAAATATCTGGCAAGTATAAACTTTGACACTTGAATTTTTAAAAAATAATTTCTTCCAGGAATTCCATTAGTGCTTGTAACAATTTGTTTTATTCTTTGCATGATATGGAGTTATTGTCATCTTCTGTGTTTGTGTCTTGAGCATCACTAGCTCCATAAAATTTATCATTGGAGTATTCTTGTGTTTTCTAATTTTTCAATAATTTTCAGTTCGGTTTCCAACTCCTCGTTTGGGTTTTATTTTTGTTTTTGTTTTTGAAAAAATACTGGAATAGCTTTCGATTTCCTTCCCCACGTAATTTTACCATGAGGAAACTGAGGCAAATACAATTAAGTGACTTGCCCAAGGTCAAACAGCTAATCAGATCTGAGGTTGGATTTTAACTCAGGTCCTTCTAACTACATGACCAGCAATCAATCCACTGGACCGCCTAGTTGTCCTTTTCATTCATTACATCCTGTCAGGGACAGTTTCTGTGCACTCCAGGAAGGAATGGTATAGCCTTCTGTGGTACTGGTTTAAATGACCAAAAGTCTGGTTTATGAGAACTGTGTTCAACAACTTCATATATCTCTTGCCAGTACACTGAGCAAGGGGGTGTCTACATGAGGCAGGACAGTGGGGTTTGTGCCAAGCAGACTTCTGCCCTCAAGGCAAGCTTTCTGACCCTGGTTTGCTTTCCAAGTGACACAGATGTACATTTGAGGCATCACTGGCTAGGCCCTGGACCCTGCAATGAGCACAGAATTGCAAGCTGGAGGCTTCCCTAACTTGCCTATTTCATGAACTACCCTAACAAGCCAGGTTTTTCTTTCTGGATCCCTTTCCCAGTAACTACAGGCTTTCAGTTATTTCTTTCTGTGGGCTTTGGCTGGCCAAATGCATTTACTGTAGTTTCTCCTTCAATTTATCAATCATTTCTCCATGAGGGACTTTAAAATTTTTAATCTTTGCTGAAGTCATTGTGAGAAAATTAGACTCTGTTGCTTCTTCTGTCTTGAGGATGTCTGTATTTTTTCTTAATTCAATTTATGAATCAACAAATGAACAAGGAGTTATTAGGCACTTATGTATCAGGCTTTGTGCTATGCACCTGGGATATAAAGACAGAAACATTCCCTGCCCTCAAGGACCTTATATTTTAACAGAGGAAAAAAACATAGTAATAAATAATATATATACAATAAATGCCAGATAGTTTTGGGAAAGAGTATACTAGCAGCCTTGGGTTATACAGAAAGGATGAGAATATTCACTCTTGGTGTTAGAATAGTTTTGTCTTGTATTGGAATTATATGATATGATCAGCTTATGAAAATTTTTGTTCTTCCTTATACCCTAAGAACTAACTTCAAACATTCTTATACTGTATGATGTAAACTTGAGGTTTTATTTCAATATTTTGATAGCTGTATTTGATAGATTTCCTTTGTGATCTTTTGCATTTTATTTTATACATTTAAAAATGTCATTCTGAGAGTCCATAGGCTTCATCTGACTGCTAAATAGGTCCATTAGACACATACATACATACATACATACACACACACACACACACACAAGATTAGGAATCTCTAAACTAAAAGGTTTGACTAGTGTTTCTGAATTTCTTCAAGAAGACGATAATGATTCAGATGGATAAGTCTGTTCAGCTGTATTCCTACAAATAGAGTGGGAATTAGATTGGATAGCCTATGAAGTATGTGGGGAATAGGGTTATGGAAGCCATCCATGAAACATGAATGCAGATGAGTTGAGCTTCCCCTGTCCCATCAGGCAATAAAAATGTTCAGCTGCATACATCTTCCATGTGTGGACACTCCCCATGGGTTTTGTTCTAATCCAACCTCTTCATATGAAGCTTGAGTAATACAGAATTGTATGCATGCATTTTGTACTAATGATTTCCCCAAATACTTAGGGAATATATGGAAGCATAAGAAACTAGAGAAGGTAACTTGCAGTTTTAGCTATGATTCCCCAAATTAAACTATGCCCTTATGTAGCTGTGACCTTGCTACAGTGTTTTTGGATTTCATATCTTTGGCAAGGATATTATTTGTCAAGTAAAAGACAACTTCAGATGGAGCATTGACACTCTTAGACATCTCTTAAATCACTTTGGCAGACTGCTCTAATAAATTAGTAAATTACAGCTTTAGTAAATTACAATTCCAGTGTACAAAATGATGCACTAGAGATGTGCAAGAAAAAAAAAGGTAGGCATTTCTCCCAGTGTGCCTATCAAGTTCAGAGAAGAGCTTATCATGCATGGGATGCCGTTCAATAATTTCTATTAATTTTTAAGTGAGTACTGTGAAATTGCCACTTTCATGCTACTATGAAAATCATGATTCATTACTGGTTTTCACTTTTTAATCTGGAATAAGAGCTAAACTTGGCAAGAGGCACTGCCTCCCTAGTAGCAGTTATTTTCTGGTTACACCCTGATTCTTTGATGGGCCTTCCCCGAAGTGGATGGTTTGGTAGGAATGGAGAGCTGACTTTAGAACTGCTTTGTAATGCCACTCATTAAATTAATTTAGAAATGTAACCTTATTTGTTTTAACATTTAAAGCAATTTCCCTCAAGATGTCCTAGAATTATTAGATTAGCACTTATGTGAGCAAAAGTTTGACACAGTTTTCAGAGACATGTATTTTAATGATGGCATCTAATAGTCTTGGCTCTACCGGATCATTTTTCTATGTAAATTTCCCTGCTGAGTCAAAAATGTATTCAATAGGTAACCAGTATACCAAGATGATCCTAACTAAAAGCAAAAGCAAATTATTAAGAGGCAAATCCTAAATGTGCATCTCTAATCTTAGCTTCTCCTGTCTTCAGTTTTTCTTCTCCTTTTCTCTAGAGGATATCCACTCTTTGGGAATTCAGCCATCATGAAGAACTTTACATGTCAAATTGACTTTCCCCATCTTCCTTTAGCTTCCCAATGTTCAATGGAATGAATTGCAAAATCCTCTTCATCATTTTCAAATTTAAATCCTCACCATTACAGCCTTATACAATCAGATGGCATAGTGAGATAGCATTGTACTTGGATTCCAGAAGACCTGAATTCAAATCATGCCTCGACACTTACTGGCTGTATGACCGTTCAAGTCACTTAAGCACACTCATCCTCAGTTTCTTCAACCCTAAAATAGTAATAATAATAGCCCCTACTTTAGAGGGTCCTCATGAAAATCAAATGAAATAAAGTGTGGAAAGAACTTTGCAAAATTTAAAGTGCTATGTGAATGTTGGCTTTAATAGTTAGATTTATTATGTAAAATCCTTGAGGGTAAAGTCTATTGAATTTTTGTCCTTGGCTCCTCAGTGGCTAACATAATGGTTGGCAAGCAGTAAACACCTAATCCCTTTTTCATTGATTATCTGCCCCATGGTTAAGGCCTATAACCTTTGCTTTCCTCTAGCTCTTAATCCACACATTACCTCCATACCTCTTATTCAATCCATTATCCTGCTGTGGTTCTTCATTTATTTATGCAGTTTACCCAAACCATGCCTTCTTTTCCATTCTGTAGCTATCAGTAGGATCCAAGCCTTCATCACGCTGTGTGTGCATTATCACACCACCATGGAAATTCTCCCAGGCCTGCTTTCCAATCCATGCTTTTTCCTATGATCCATCCTACCTCTCTTAAAATGAGTTTCTCTAATCTCTAAATGACCTCTGAGGTACCTTCCTTTAAGAAGTTATCATTTGCTGTTTCTATGTTTCAGTTATTAAGCTAATTTTTAGGCCAGTGTTTAAAAATGCTAATAGTTAGCATTTATATAGTGCTTTAAGGTTATGTGTTGCCTCATCTAATCAGCACAATGGCCCTATGAGGTAAGTGCTATTATCCCCATTTTATAGATTAGTTGTTGCTTTGTTTGTTCTGCCCTGCTTTAAGAGTACCATGACAATGGGGAGGTGATGTCATGACTTGCATCATACCCTTACCTGTGGGTACTCTGCCCAAAGGAATACAAATTTTATTACTGAAACCTCACAACATTATTTATAGGGATCACATGAAGTTATATAGGTAAAGTGCTTTACAAACCTTAATGGGTTCTTGAGATGCCATTTTAGCATTAATGAAAAGATATTCAAATATGGGATCTGGGTTTGAATCTGGACCCTATTACTTATCACCTATAGGACCATTTACCTTCATTGTGATTGAATTTTCCCATCAGTAAAATGGGGATTGAATGACTGGATTGGAGGGCTCTAAGTACCCTTTCAGCCCTAAATCCTATCAGCAGCATAGATAAATAAAGTCAAAATACCTATTTGAAGGCATTTTTTAAGGGTTCAAAAAGGCCAAGGAAGCTCCCTAGTAATCAGTAGTCTTACCAGTGGCTATCCCTTTGATATCATATTGAAGTTTTTCAATGTATCGAAAGCTACTTTAGAATTGATTTTAGCTAGAGGTTGCAGAGCTGACTGGTGATAGCATAGTTATTCCCTTCACAAATATACCTTCATTCTAACTCTAGGAATCCTTGCTCTGTCTAATTTGTTTAGGCCTTTGACAACTGTCCTTCTTAACATCACTTGGAATTCCAGATAGTTATTCTGATCAGTGGAACACCTGTATTTTTAATGGGTTTCCCTGGGCCTGCTAGAAATCGGGCTGTCCATTTGGCAGATGCAAATGTTCATGCCCACTGCGTCATATTTTCTTCTCCCAGTCATAATTTTCATTTTGGCAGTTGAGATGTATTTGGTGTTAATGTGTTTTACTGCCAGAGATAATGGACTTCCTGCTGAAGAAATGGCACTTTTGATGCTTTTTGTATTGAAACCCATATTTGATTGGCATCTGTGTCCTGGAAAAACTGGCATGGTACCTTTCTAGGGCATGGTGCCATCTAACAGGCTGGAATTTAGGCTGTAAAGTGATCTCGAATGAGTGTCACCCGGGAGCACTTGGGAATGAATTTCTAGCTATGGGGAGTCAAGAAGAATACACTCACAAAAACCTCCATGTTCTTTTATGTAAAGGTTTCTATTATATGCACCTTTAAAATGGGACAGATTTTTGCTGTTTAAAGAATGATTGTGGGGCAGCTAGGTGGCACAGTGGCTAAAGCACCAGCCCTGGATTCAGGAGGACCTGAGTTCAAATCCTACCTCAGACACTTGACACTTACTAGCTTTGTGACCCTGGGCAAGTCACTTAACACCAATTGCCTCACCAAAAACAAACAAACAAACAAACAACCCCCCCCAAATGAATGATTGTTTAAATATTATTTAATAGAATTATGAGAAGAATGACATGATGGATAGAGAGCTGGACTCCCCATCATGAAGTCCTAGAGCCAGGTCCTAACTCTGATGCATGCTGACTGCATGTGCTCACAGGCAAAACTCTAAGGCAATAATTTGCAAGTAAGGTACCAGTAGGCATTAGCAGATGGAGTTTCTTCACTGGGAGTGCCCTACTCTGATAACATCATAGGGTCACTCTAAATAGTAACACAATTAAATAATTTATCCTTTTAAATCCATACGCTGTTTTAGATAACACAAAAAATTCATCATGGAGAAAAAAAATGTCATACTCTATCTGTAAAGTCTTTCATGACATCAATCAAATATATTTTAATATATTAAGATATATATAAAACATTCTTCAGAGCTTTGGAGTTAATAAGTCTATCAGACTCATGCTAATTTTAGCAAGTGGCAGTATTCTGTATGTGAATGCAATATAATTCTGAAGTACTTTATGCTTTGCAGAATGCCTTCCTCAAAAAGAAACAAAACCCTGTTACATAGATAGATAGAACTATTTAATTTGTCAGGCAGTGTACTAATTACTAGAAATTCAAATACTAGCAAGTAAGATAGTAAGTACCTTGAAGGAACTTACATTCTCTTCAGGGAATACAACACTAAAGAAGTGCTGGAAATAATTATGATATTATTATATTTCCATTTTGCAGATGAGGAAAATTGAAAAGAAAGGTTGAAGAGAAAGGTTGGGCCTAAGGTTACCAAAAGGGAAGACTTGAAACCAGGTCCTCCGAGACAGGGTCCAAGTCCAGTACTTTTTCAGGTACACAGTGTCGGATCATTCCTTTACTCTTAAAAAAAAAAAACACAAAAAAAACAAAAACCCTCTCCCTGCACCTAGGAAATCCCCTTTCCCCAAATCCATGACCCCTGCCACACTACAGTAGGCTTCTGAAATGGGGAAAAGGCAGCATTGACATCATATAACTCTGACCCTTACTAGGTGCAAGAAATGTGTATCCCAGGTCCAACATCCAGGCTTCCTAGGAATTCTATATAAGATTGAATATGTATAATTGAATGTCCCCCATGGATCTGCAAAGTATTTAAGGTGGGTTCGGTCACCTATCTCCCCATCTCATCCCTTTGAGTTTGACAATGACGCAAGTATTTTCTTTACATGTGGTCACGACAAGTTATAGGAAAAAGGTCATAGTTTTTTTAATCATAAGCAGATAATACATCTGATAGCTATGTCAATGATATGTGTTCTATATTTCTTCTGCTTTGAAAAGTCAACATTTAAATGTATTTAATATTTTCTTTTAAATAGTAAATTTCAAATGTTTCATTATTTCATTGAAATTTATTTATAATGGTCTTATTTTTATAAATTATTCAGTAAGTTTCTTCATTACAGTAAATCCTCAACTATCTAGAATTTTGAGAAATTACTTGGCTTTGACCATCTGAGTCTATTCGATAGCTAAAAGCTTACTTCTCTGGTAAAAAAAAAAATAATGCTTCCAATCATTTTACATATTAAACTCTCTAAAGTTTAGTCACACTTTCCTGGCTTCTTGAATCACCAACAATAAGCATTTATTAAAATGAAGATATTGAACATAATTTGGACTTTTTCTGGATTATTTGGAGTCATCAATATGAACTGAATTAATCTGCTATAATAAAATTATTTTCTCAGGTGTCAGGTATATAAATATTTGTCCCTCCATAAATGATCCCAGAGGCAGTGTTCCTGTACCTGACTTTTGTAGCCCTCCCATCACCCCTTATTCCATGTTGGAAGAAGAGGAAATGGTTGGTTTTCTATTGTTGTCAGCACCTATATCTCCCTGCTCTGACTATGCCTATAGCAGCATTTCTCCCCTTTCTAATCTGTTGCTTCTAATCTGCTGTGAGTTTAGAAATCCAGGCAAACAAGTTTTAAGAATTGTGTATAAAGAATGAACAAGCTTTAAATGAGGTCCTGAGGGGCTTTCAAGGAATAAAGTGTTGTGATCCTTAATGTGTGGGCGTTGGGACATTTGTTTGGCTGCCCAGAAGCCTGCTATACTTACTAGTCCTAAGCTATATTTTAGATAAGTATGATAGCAATTACCTGTTTTCTAGATCAATGTATCTTCAACAAGGAAGGGAATGGATGCAGAAAGATACTCTCCCTGTTCCTATTTTAATAAAAGTCTCAGTGATATTAGCAAAGCAATGGAACTTGTATTCTCCCTGATCTTAACCCATAAACTTAAAAGGTTTTTAGTTTGGGGTTTATGAACTTGTATTTCTAAAAATATGTTTTATAACCATATCACAATACAATTAATTTCCTTTGAAATCCTGTGTATTTTGCTTTATGTATTTTAAAAACATTACCCTAACTAGGGGGTCCATAGGCTTTACCAGACTGCCAAAGGATTCCATGATAGGGGCGGGGGGGGGGGGGAAGGTAATGAGCCAATGCTATGAAGAGGCTACACCAGAACAAGAAATAATTTACCTCACCTCTACCCTCTGATAGATACATTAAACCTTTTTTGTAAGAAGTTTATTTTTCCCTTACTCCAGAAAATTTTCAATATATTTCTAATTATTTTTATTGTAATCTATTTAATTTTTTAAAATAGTTATTATGTTTTCTAAGGGCAATTCCTAGTACACACCTATATGTATTTCAAAGCATTCTTTGACCACTAAATGTGATACCAGCAGTATGTTATGGGACTGACTTTAGTCAACTATTAGAGACCTAGTGGATGATGGAAGTAATTTCACAGCTATAACTAGGACATTTCAAGACTTAAATAGAATCCTAGTTTACTACTTCTAAACTACATATTGCCTACTCTTACTAGCTCAGACCTTTATCACATAAAGTTAACAGGAAAAGCTTTCTTGATCATCAGTCTGCCTACCTGTCCACTTATTGCTGAAAACTATTGAAAGGAGAAGTAATTCCTCCTTTTTCTCAACAGGCTTTCAATATATGAACACATGGCTTTGTTATTGATGGTCCACTAGACAGGCTAAGCTTCAGTTGCTTGCATCTGTATTGTTCTTTTAGTGTTGACTTCAAAATTGCATTTATTCTCTGTTGGGACCACCTAATAGCTATGATCCAGATTCCAGCTTAAATGGATGTGTCCCAGTCTCCCCTATTAAACAAGTATCATTCACAAAAGAGAACTGTCTTTTTGTACCAATTGAGGTTTGCTTTGGAAATGAAAGGTTATATACCAACATCAATTCTTGATTGATTCTAGGATAAAAAAGCAGTGAGGATATGACATTTATAAGATTTTAAAGGGAATATATTAGTAATTTAAAATTTAACAGGAATGATAAAACATACATCTATCAAGAAGCTAAAATTAGCCACTATGGAAAGTTTTGGTTTTAGTAGTTGATGCCATATATGGTTTTATGAATTAATAGAAAATCATAAAATCTCATCCAACATCAAAATAATAGTCCAAATCCAGTTACTTTAATGTAGGAGTCATTTGAATATTATGAATTAACTAAAAAAAAATTATTTCACTGTTCTGGGATGTGGTTCTAGGAGGCCATTTGAAGATTTTAATTTTTTTAATCTTTATTCATTCATTCGTTTGTTTGTTTATTTGTTTATTTTGTGGGGCAATGAGGGTTAAGTGACTTGCCCAGGGGTCACACAGCTAGTAAGTGTCAAGTGTCTGAGACTGGATTTGAACTCAGGTTCTCCAGAATCCAGGGCTGGTGTCCTATCCACTGCACCACTTAGCTACCCTGAAGATTTTATTTCTTCTTCTTCTTCTTCTTCTTCTTCTTCTTCTTCTTCTTCTTCTTCTTCTTCTTCTTCTTCTTCTTCTTCTTCTTCTTCTTCTTCTTCTTCTTCTTCTTCTTCTTCTTTTTTAGTGAGGCAATTGGAGTTAAGTGACTTGCCCAGGGTCACACAGCTAATAAGTGTTAAGTGTCTGAGGCCGGATTTGAACTCAAGTCCTCCTGAGTCCAGGGCCGGTGCTCTATCCACTGCTCCACCTAGCTGCCCCAATTTTATTTCTATTAAACACTTATTTAGTTCTTTTCTTTATGCAATTTTTTCCTGAAAATTAGACTTATGTAAAAGTCTCCACTGTTTTGTGGTGTTAAGACCTTATAAATATTCGAAGAGAGGTGGAGCCATTAATCTACAAATGGTTTGCCATTCTCCAGTGCACTGTTTGATTGCATGTTAACCATCCTATAGAGTTTAGGGCTTATATGATTCACTGAACAAAGCTTGCAAAATCAGTCTTTAGTCAAATTCCTTTGATTACTATGGTTTATATTCAGGATGAGCTGCTCTATTAGGTCATGTTACAATACTCTATTGCCACCTTGAAATTCTGCAATTAAGATGGAATTAAATATTAAGGATTTTTATATGTTATTTTAAATACATGTAAACTTTTAAAAAAAATTTTCCCTCCTCTAAGTACTTTAGTTTGATGTTCCCATTGTGACAATAATTTTATTTTGCTATACTAACACAACTGATTAACACTAAATCCCCTCCTATAAAATGTTTATAGTTTATAGAGATGAATGCCCATGCAGAGAGAGAGAAAGAAAGGGAGAGAATGGATTCCAGGTAATCTTCAAGAAAGAAAAGCATACAAATGCACTTGTCTGACAGAATGGAAACTGTTGTTGTCCACAGATACAGAGAAGTTCAGTATTAATCCTGTATCTTTATTGAAATTCTCAAAACCACTGTAGCTCATTAAGTACAATAACATGTTCATTTGGGCAGAATGAAATGACTAACTGTTGTTAGATGTCAGAATTGCTTCAACCATTTCCATAAATCACAGTGGGAGTATCATTATCGTATATGATTAATGACACTTCATGTTGTGAATCTGATTACAACCACTAAAGAATAGAATAACGAGAATCTCTATTTATGCATACCTTACATGAAGTGTTTGGTACATGTCTACCAAATTATTATAATTTGATTGCTCAATAAGGATGGACGATTAAACACAATTCATTGAAATCCTCTGAGATCTAGCAGTGACTTTTCCATAGATACACAGAATAACCT